>NW_027362773.1:177793833-178206333 GCF_046119375.1 Phyllobates terribilis
GCACTTACTGGGAATTCCTCGTTCAAGGTGAAGAATTGCAATCCCCGATCCCCATCACGAACGGGGTTCAGCGGGTTACCCGTACCTGTCGGCGAAGGGTAGACACACGCTGGTCCGTTCAGTGTAGCGCGCGTGCAGCCCGGGACATCTAAGGGCATCACAGACCTTTTATTGCTCGGTCTCGCGTGGCTGAGCGCCACTTGTCCCTCTAAGAAGCTGGACGCGGACCGCGGGTGGTCACGTAGCTAGTTAGCATGCCGGAGTCTCATTCGTTATCGGAATTAACCAGACAAATCGCTCCACCAACTAAGAACGGCCACCCACCACCACCGACAGAATCGAGAAAGAGCTTTCAATCTGTCAATCCTTTCTGTGTCCGGGCCGGGTGAAGTTTCCCGTGTTGAGTCAAATTAAGCCGCAGGCTCCACTCCTGGTGGTGCCCTTCCGTCAATTCCTTTAAGTTTCAGCTTTGCAACCATACTCCCCCTGGAACCCAAAGACTTTGGTTTCCTGGACGCTGCTCGGCGGGTCATGGGAATAACGCCGCCAGATCGCCAGTTGGCATCATTTATGGTCGGAACTACGACGGTATCTAATCGTCTTCGAACCTCCGACTTTCGTTCTTGATTAATGAAAACATTCTTGGCAAATGCTTTCGCTTTGGTTCGTCTTGCGCCTGTCCAAGAATTTCACCTCTAGCGGCGCAATACGGATGCCCCTGGCCGTCCCTCTTAATCATGGCCCCAGTTCTGACAACCAACAAAATAGATCCGGAGTCCTATTCCATTATTCCTAACTGGAGTATTCAGGCATGGCTGCCTGCTTTGAACACTCCAATTTTTTCAAAGTAAACGCTTCGGGCCCCCGGGACACTCGGTCAAGAGCATCGGGGAGGCGCCCCAAAGCAAAGGTGCTGGGACTGGTGGTAGCACACCTTGCGGCGGACCGCCAGCTCGATCCCAAGATCCAACTACGAGCTTTTTAACTGCAGCAGCTTTAGTGTACGCTACTGGAGCTGGAATTACTGCGGCTGCTGGCACCAGACTTGCCCTCCAATAGATCCTCGTTAAAGGATTTAAAGTGTACTCATTCCAATTACAGAGCCTCGAAAGAGTCCTGTATTGTTATTTTTCATCACTACCTCATCGGGTCGGGAGTGGGTAATTTGTGCGCCTGCTGCCTTCCTTGGATGTGGTAGCCGTTTCTCAGGCTCCCTCTCCGGAATCGAACCCTGATTCTCCATTACCCGTGGTCACCATGGTAGGCACAGAAAGTACCATCGAAAGTTGATAGGGCAGACACCCGAATGGATCGTCGCCGTCGTGGGGACGTGCGATCGGCCCGAGGTTATCCAGAGACGCAACGCTTATGGGGAGAGCGCGGCAGGGGGGAAGCCGCGGAGAACCATGCCGACGACGCGCCCGGGACTCCGGATTGGTTTTGGTCTGATAAATGCACGCATCCCTGGCGGTCAGCGCTCGTTTGCACGTATTAGCTCTAGAATTACCACAGTTGTACGAGTCAACGGTTTGGAGCGATCAAAAGAACCTTAACTGATTTAATGAGCCATTCGAAGTTTCACTGTACCGTCCGTGTGTAATTACACATGCATGGCTTAATCTTTGAGACAAGCATATGCTACTGGCAGGATCAACCAGGTAGCCCCCCAACACGACTGGACCGCGTCGAGGTTCGGGAGAGGAGAGGCCTGCGGGAAGAGAGGGCAGAAGAGCCTCGCGGAGGCAGGGTGCCCGGACGGAACGGATAAAGGCAAGGCGTGCGGCGTCCGGAGAGGATGCGGGATGGCATGGGGCTTCCCTGGGGGGGGGCGGGGAACGGAGCCCTCGCAGCACTAGGGGACCTGTGCAGGAGGAGCGGCTCGCTGTGCGGTGCATGGTCCCAAAGCGGCAGGCGTCTGGAAAACACCCTTTGCACGGGGCGGGCGAGGTGACTGGTCTCCGGAGGATGCCATGTCCGACCCCGTCTCACCAACCACACCCAAGACGACACACAGGATCGCTCGGGGAGATGGCGTGTGGGGGGGGCCTATGCGGCGCCACCGTCTTGCTTAGACCTGCCTCCGACGTGGGGGGTCCTCGACCCACCGGCGGACAGGCATGAGGATTGGGAGAGGGGGGCTGGCCGTCGGGGTCCGCCGCGGCTCCGGCACTAACCCGGCGACGCGGAGGTCGCGTGGGTGGTTATCGGCCTGGCTGTGTCGGCGTCGCCTTCCAGCGTAGTCCCTCTTCCCGCTCGCGCCCGTAACCTCAGAGGGATGCCCGAGAGGCTTTTCTTCCCAAGGTTGCTCCCCGCCCGGGGTGGGAGCGCGGGGAACCCAAGGCCGGCCTTTCCCCGTACTCCCTACCTCTTGGCCCTCGTTCCTTCTCCCGTTCTCCTTCTAACCCCTTGGCTCTGGGGTTTCCGCTCTCCCTCTCTCACTCTCCCTCCTTCTCCCTGCCGAGCCGCCTCGGAAGACGACGGTCAAGGGGGAAGGTGACGGTCGGGCTGGGGCACACCGCACGGTGAGAACCCCCTTCGCCTGCCTCCACACCTCTGTCGTCCTCCCCACTGACGTAGGGGCTCGGGAAAAGACTGGAAAGTGCGAAGCTCGGCAGTGGCGCGGAGACGCCACCCACCGCCACCACTGTTGCCACCGCCGAGGAGGCCACCCTTTCAGACACGAGGGGTGGCGCGGGCCTCCGCTGCCCGGGTACGCATCTGGAAGAAAAGTGCCGCCCTCGGAGAAGATCGTTGTGCTTCCACACACAGGGAGCGATTCGGACGACGGGCCCCCACGCCTGGGTGGGTGGGCGCCCCGCCGTTCGCCCGGGCGGGTCGTCAGGCCGCTGCCTTCGCTCGGGTCAAACTCCCCACGGCTCGGCCACCTCCGCGGACGGGAGGCGAGGCCGGCGTGTGCGTCCAAAGATAGGTGTCGAAAGCCCGGGGGTAGAGGAGGAAGGGGACCGCTCACCTTAAGCCGGCGCAGGCTCCAAAGCATGGGCCGAGCGAGCGGCACCACCTCCCCACCTGGGAGCGCTGCACCAAATCGATCGGAGGAAGAGCAGGGGTGCGTGTAGGTATTTGCCCACGTACGGAGGCTGCAAACCCCTGTCGTCGGGAGATACGTGCCCACGAGTCATGGAAGCGCGACTCGGGTACAGGCGCCCTTGCACGGTGAGAACCCCCTTCACCTGCCTCCACACCTGTCGTCCTCCCCACTGACGTAGGGGCTCAGGAAAAGACTGGAAAGCGTGAAGCTCGGCAGTGGCGCGGAGACGCCACCCACCGCCGCCGCTGTCGCCACCACCGCGGAGGCCGCCCTTTCGGACACGAGGGGCAGCGCGGGCCTCCGCTGGCCCGGTACGCATCTGGAAGAAAAGGGCCGCCCTTGGAGAAGATCGTTGTGCTTCCACGCACAGGGAGCAATTCGGATGACAGGCCCCCATGCCTGGGTGGGTGGGCGCCCCACCGTTCGCCCGTGCGGGTCGTCGGACCGCTGCCTTCGCTCGGGTCGGGTCAAACTCCCCACGGCTCGGCCACCTCCGCGGACTGGAGGCGAGGCCGGCGTGCGTGCCCAAAGATAGGTGTCGAAAGTCCGGGGGTAGAGGAGGAAGGGGACCGCTCACCTTAAGCCGGCGTGGGCTCCAAAGCCCGGGCCGAGCGACCGGCGCCACCTCCCCACCCGGGAGCGCTGCGCCAGATCGATCGGAGGAAGAGCAGGGGTGCGTGTAGGGATTTGCCCACATACGGAGGCTGCAAAACTCCTATCGTCGGGAGATACGTGCCCACGAGTCCTGGAAGCGCGACTCGGGTAACGGCGCCCTTGCACGGTGAGAACCCCTTTCGCCTGCCTCCACACCTCTGTCGTCCTCCCCACTGACGTAGGGGCTCGGGAAAAGACTGGAAAGTGTGAAGCTCGGCTGTGGCGCGGAGACGCCACCCACCGCCGCCACTGTCGCCACCACCGACAGGGGTGCGTGGAGGGACTTGCCCAAGTACGGAGGCCGCAAACCCCTGTCATCGGGAGATCATAGAATCATAGAATGGTAGAGTTGGAAGGGACCTCCTGGGTCATCTGGTCCAACCCCCTGCTCAAAGCAGGATTCACTAAATCATCTCAGACAGATGTCTGTCCAGCCTCTGTTTGAAGACGTCCATTGAAGGGGAACTCACCACCTCTCGTGGCAGCCTGTTCCACTCATTAATCACCCTAACTGTCAAAAAGTTTTTTCTAATATCTAATCTGTGTCTCCTCCCATTTAGTTTCATCCCGTTGCTTCTAGTCTTTCCTTGTGCAAATGAGAATAAAGATGATCCTTCTACAATGTGACAGCCCTTGACATATTTGTAGACAGCTATTAAGTCTCCTCTCAGTCTTCTTTTTTGCAAGCTAAACATTCCCAAATCCTGCAACCGTTCCTCATAGGACATGGTTTGCAGACCAGTCACCATTCTGGTCGCTCTTCTCTGAACTTGCTCCAGTTTGTCTATGTCTTTTTTAAAATGTGGTGCCCAAAACTGTACACAGTATTCCAGATGAGGTCTGACCAAAGAGGAGTAAAGACCGATAATGACTTCACGTGATCTAGACTGTATGCTTCTGTTAATACATCCCAGAATTGTATTTGCCTTTTTTGCTGCTGCATCACACTGTTGACTCATGTTCAGTCTATGATCTATTAGTATACCTAAGTCTTTTTCACATGTACTGTTGCTTAGCTCTATTCCTCCCATTCTGTATATGCTTTTTTCATTTTTATTGCCCAGATGTAGTACTTTGCATTTTTCCCTGTTAAAAACCATTCTGTTGGTTGCTGCCCACTGCTCCAGTTTATTTAGGTCTTTTTGAATCCTCTCTCTCTCTTCTCTAGTATTAGCTATCCCTCCTAGCTTTGTGTCATCAGCAAATTTAATCAGTTTACCCTCAATTCCTTCATCTAAATCATTGATAAAGATGTTGAACAATACAAGTCCCAGGACGGAGCCCTGTGGTACCCCACTTGAGACATTCATCCAGCTGGATGTGAAGCCATTTACAACCACCCTTTGAGTCCGATCACTAAGCCAGTTATGAATCCACCTAACAGTTGCCTGGTCCATTGCATACTTGGTCATTTTTTCAATAAGGATGGTGTGAGATACTTTGTCAAATGCTTTGCTGAAGTCAAGATATACTATATCTACAGCATTTCCCTGATCCACCCAGTCAGTGATTCTGTCATAGAAGGAAATTAAGTTAGTCTGACATGACTTGTTAGTTACAAACCCATGCTGACTCTGGTTAATCACTTCATTCTTATCCAGGTACTTACATACATGTTGTTTAATAATTTGTTCAAAGATCTTTCCTGGTATAGAAGTCAGACTCACCGGCCTATAGTTCCCTGGGTCCACCTTCTTCCCCTTTTTGAAGATAGGAACAACATTTGCTCTTCTCCAGTCTTCTGGGACTTCTCCTGTTCTCCAAGAATTTTCAAAGATTATGGAGAGTGGTTCTAAAATTTCTTCTACGATCTCCTTCAGTACTCTGGGGTGTAATTCATCTGGACCTGGAGACTTGAACTCATTTATGTTAGCTAAATATTCCCTCACAATCTTTCTGTTTACAGATAACTTGGATTCCTCTATTCCTTTAAAAGGACAGTGAAGATCAGTTGATGTTACATTTTCTTTCTGAGAGAAAACAGATGCAAAATAGGAATTAAAAAGTTCGGCCTTCTCAACATCCTCTCTTACCATTTCTCCATTTTCATCCTGTAAAAATATTATAGCATCTTTGACTTTTCTTTTACTTTTGACATACCCCCAAAATCCTTTTTTATTGCTTTTGACATCTCTTGCAAGCCTTAATTCATTGTCAGCTTTAGCTAAACTGATACGTGCCCTGCAGGATCTGCAGACTGCATTATAATCTTCTTTAGATATGCCTCCCTCTTTCCATTTAATAAACATTTCTTTCTTTCTTTTTAGCATGTGTTTAAGTTCTGTGTTCATCCATCCTGGTTTCCTTAAATGCTTCCCATTCTTCCTACTTTTCAGGATTGTTAACGATTGTGCTTTGAGAATCTCATTTTTAAAAATTTCCCATCCTTCCTGGACATTTTTGTCCTTAAGGACATCCAGCCATTGGATCCCTCCTATTCTCTTTCTGAGTCCTGGAAGCGCAACTAGGGTACAGGAGCCCTTGCAGAGGGGGTACTGGATGTGGAAGAGCACTGGGGTCGTAGTCACAAAGGCATCTGCCCTCATGGATCTTCTCCCCGCCTAAAACTCCAGATTTTAGCCTTGACGGCACCCCCATGTGGAGAACCAGGGCCCGCGGGGGGGTCTGGCCAGGCTCACGTCAACCCAGGGACACCTCTCTGACTTGGGACGGGCGACTGTTAAAAGTCCCCCCACGCAGCTGCGGAAGCCTGGGCTCAGCAGAGGTGTGGACCTCCAGCCAAACAGGGACTCATAGCCAAAACGTGTACCCGAGGCTACGGAGGTGAAAACCAGCTTAAATGAGTCTAAATACGTCGGGGTCGAAAGGTACCGCTCTCTCATATATTCTGCCAGTGGTGTGCAAAACTGAGTATTTGCATGGAGTGGCACCCTATACCCTCTACAGGGACACTTGCAAACAAGTGTCCAATCGCTTGGTAGTGTCACCTGGATTCGGCTCACAAGAATTTCCTCATTCTGGTTCTTTTTCACTTTCTTTGGCGACATCTAGTGGGCAGACTGCATTACTGTAACCGGGGACAGTTTTTCAACTTTTTTTCAATTTTACCCCCGTGGGATATATATTGCACCCACACATTTGGAACTCTCCTGGGGTACCCTCACACATATTATTCCCTCATTTACCGGATATTTTCACAAAAAAGTGAAATTTTCAAAAAGTCAGAAAATTGGCTGAAAACGACTAAGTGTGAAGGACTCTTTGAACAAATCGTTCTGGAACCGAAATCGGATACTCTCACTGACATTTCCTACCTCTCTGGAAGTTTGCAGCACACAGATATTTCCCATAAGCTAACCTCGCAAACCAAATGTCTGAAAATGAGGTTCCTCTCATATAGCGCAATAGAACAAACGTATATGAGATTAGGGTTAGGGTTAGGGGTTAGGGTTAGAGGTTAGGGTTAGAGTTAGGTTTAGGGGTTAGGGTTGGGGTTAGGGTTGGGGTTAGGGGTTAGGGTTAGAGTTAGGGTTAGGGGTTAGGGTTAGGGTTAGAGTTAGGGTTAGGGTTAGGGGTTAGGGTTAGGGTTAGGTTTTTCCCGTCAATGCTGCTGATGCTTTTCAACTGTGCAGGTGGAGATGACACCCCTGTGAGTGAGAAAGCCTCTGAGGTGATCCTTACTGAGCACCACTGCAGGTGACATGCACCCATGGGGATGACACCCCTGTGAGTGAGACAGCCTCTGGGGTGATCCTTACTGAGCACCGCTGCAGGTGACATGCACCCATGGGGATGACACCCCTGTGAGTGAGACAGCCTCTGGGGTGACCCTTACTGAGCAGCGCTGCAGGTGACATGCACCCATGGGGATGACACCTATGTGGGTGAGTCAGCCTCTGGGGTGATCCTTACTGAGCACCGCTGCAGGTGACATGCACCCATGGGGATGACACCCCTGTGGGTGAGTCAGCCTCTGGGGTGATCCTTACTGAGCACCGCTGCAGGTGACATGCACCCATAGGGTTGACACCCCTGTGAGTGAGTCAGCCTCTGGGGTGATCCTTACTGAGCACCGCCGCTGCAGGTGACATGCACCCATGGGGATGACACCCCTGTAAGTGAGTCAGCCTCTGGGGTGATCCTTACTGAGCACCGCTGCAGGTGACATGCACCCATGGGGTGTCATTATGGGTGTCTCAACCCCTGAGATGCCGTATAGAAGATAAGGACGAATATATCCAGGTTTGAATATTTCCAGCAGCACTACAGGCGCTTTGCACCCATGCGAGCGACTCATCACCTGTTACGCGAGAGCAGTGATTAGCCCCTAGAGCGGAAACTAATCAGCCGAGCGGCTGATGCAGCCTGGATGTGTGCGGCAGAAAGACAGATCACCTCCGCTGCAGATGCAAGGACTTTAAAGCTCCATTTGACTGCGGGAAACGTGTTGCTATGAAGCGGTAAGTAGAAGTTATTCGTTGCCCACATATAGGAGAATGTAACCGCCACACCAGGCTGCGGCGGACCCCTGTGGTTGTCATGTCTCGCTCGCTATGAGCGCCATCTAGTGGTCAGCTCTCATAGCACATGAGCATTTCTCCTGCATACAGGTGATCTGCTCATCGCCTGTATGCAGTAGAAACGATCAGACAACTGCAGCTTCTAGTCTCCTATGGATAATATTGAAGAATGCAGAAAGTGTAAAAAAAAAAAAAATGTAAAAATAGAAAAAAAAAAAAAAATATATAAAACTTTAAATCACCCCCCTTTCGCCCCATTAAAAAAAACAAATAAAACCCACATAGACATATTTGGTATTGCCGCGTTCAGAATCGTCCGATCTATCAACATAAAAAAAGAATTAATCTGATCGGTAAACGGCGTAACGAGAAACAAATTCTAAACGCCTGAATTAAGTTTTTTGGTCGTCGTAACATTGCAATAAAATGCAACTAGAGGCGATCAAAACATCCAATCTACCCCAAAATTGTATGAATAAAAACATCATCTCGCTGTTCAAAAAATAAGCCCTCATGTGGCCCCAGATCCCGAAAAATGGAGAAGCTACGGGTCTCAGAAAATTGCACTATTTTGTTTTTTTTTTAGCAAACTTTGGATTTTTTTTTCACCACTTAAATAAAAAAGGGCCTATACATGTTTGGTGTCTACGAACTCGTAATGACCTGGAAAATAATAATGGCAGCTCAGGTTTAGCATTCAGTGAACGTGGAAAAAAAAAAAAAAAAAAACAACCGTGGAATTGTAGTTTTGTGGCAATTTCTCCGAACTTGGATTTTTTTTCCCGTTTTCCAGTACAGGATATGGTAAAATCAGTGAAGGCGTTTAAAAGTACAACTTATCCCGCAAAAAATAAGCCCTCACATGGCCATATTGACAGAAAAATAAAAAGGCTATGGCTCGGGGAAGAGGACGCCCCCAGGACCGTGTTACATCGATGGGAGGAATTTTGTGCCTTTTTTTTTAGTGTCAAATGAATGGAATTTCCATCTCCTTGATCGAGTTTGAGAGTGCAGTCCCCGGGCGCCATCTGCTGGTCGTTTGCCGCATGTCTGCTCCAAAACACCTGTGGTCCTGGGGGATTGCTATTCATACATAGTTGACGCGTCTCCAGAGTCCGAAAATGTTGCTGTCATAGAGGCGGCGTATCGTTTGGCCGGGCCCGCCTGGCGGAGGTGGTCCCGTGCTCACCGGGACGACATGGCAGCCCGCAAAAGCGAGGGGCGACGGAGGGGTGAAATTGGTGAAACCGAGATTCAGGCCCTCATGGGAGGCGGGATCCTGGGTTTCGGCTGATCGCGCAAAAGAAATTTCGACATGAGAGTCGCCCCCGTGAGTCCATGTCAACTGCAACGGTGCTCAGTAAGGATCACCCCAGAGACTGTCTCACTCACAGGGGTGTCATCCCCATGGGTGCATGTCACCTGCAGCGGTGCTCAGTAAGGATCACCCCAGATTCTGTCTCACCCACAGAGGTGTCATCCCCACGGGTGCATGTCACCTGCAGCAGTGCTCAGTAAGGATCAGCCCAGAGGCTGACTCACTCACAGGGGTGTCATCCCTATCGGTGCATGTCACCTGCAGCGGTGCTCAGTAAGGGTCACCCCAGAGGCTGACTCACTAACATAGGTGTCATCCCCATGGGTGCATGTCACCTGCAGCAGTGCTCAGTAAGGATCACCCCAGAGGCTGACTCACCAACATAGTTGTCATCCCCATGGGTGCTTGTCACCTGCAGCAGTGCTCAGTAAGGATCACCCCAGAGGCTGTCTCACTCACAGGGGTGTCATCCTCATGGGTGCATGTCACCTGCAGCGATGCTCAGTAAGGATCACACCAGAGGCTGACTCACTCACAGAGGTGTCATCCCCATGTGTGCATGTCACCTGCAGCGGTGCTCATTAAGGATCACCCCAGAGGCTGTCTCACTCACAGGGGTGTCATCCTCATGGGTGCATGTCACCTGCAGCGATGCTCAGTAAGGATCACACCAGAGGCTGACTCACTCACAGAGGTGTCATCCCCATGTGTGCATGTCACCTGCAGCGGTGCTCATTAAGGATCACCCCAGAGGCTGACTCACTCACAGAGGTGTCATCCCCATGGGTGCATGTCACCTGCAGCAGTGCTCAGTAAGGATCACCCCAGAGGCTGACTCATCCACAGAGGTGTCATCCCCATGGGTGCATGTCACCTGCTGCGATGCTCAGTAAGGATCACCCCAAAGGCTGACTCACTCACAGGGGTGTCATCTCCATGGGTGCATGTCACCTGCAGCGGTGCTCAGTAAGGATCACTCCAGAGGCTGACTCACTCACAGGGGTGTCATCTCCATGGGTGCATGTCACCTGCAGCAGTGCTCAGTAAGGATCACCCCAGAGGCTGACTCACTCACAGTGGTGTCATCTCCATGGGTGCATGTCACCTGCAGCAGTGCTCAGTAAGGATCACCCCAGAGGCTGACTCACTCACAGGGGTGTCATCCCCATGGGTGCTTGTCACCTGTAGCGGTGCTCAGTAAGGATCACCCCAGAGGCTGTCTCACTCACAGAGGTGTCATCCCCATGGGTGCATGTCACCTGCAGCGGTGCTCAGTATGGATCACCCCAGAGGCTGGCTCACTCACAGAGGTGTCATCCCCATTGGTGCATGTCACCTGCAGCGGTGCTCAGTAAGGATCACCCCAGAGGCTGTCTCACTCACAGGGGTGTCATCCCCATGGGTGCATGTCACCTGCAGCGGTGCTCAGTTTGGATCACCCCAGAGGCTGACTCACTCACAGGGGTGTCATCCCCATGGGTGCATGTCACCTGCAGCGATGCTCAGTAAGGATCACCCCAGAGGCTGTCTCACTCATAGGGGTGTCATCCCCATGGGTGCATGTCACCTGCAGCGGTGATCAGTAAGGATCACCCCAGAGGCTGACTCACTCACAGAGGTGTCATCCCCATGGGTGCATGTCACCTGCAACGGAGCTCAGTAAGGATAACTACAGAGGCTGACACACCCACATAGGTGTCATCCCCATGGGTGCATGTCACCTGCAGCGGTGCTCAGTAAGGATCACCCCAGAGGCTGACTCACCCACAGGGGTGTCATCCCCATTGGTGCATGTCACCTGCAGGGGTGCTCAGTAAGGATCACCCCAGTGGCTGACTCACCCACAGGGGTGCCATCCCCATGGGTGCATGTCACCTGCAGCGGTGCTCAGTAAGGATCACCCCAGAGGCTATCTCACCCACATAGGTGTCATCCCCATAGGTTCTTGTCACCTGCAGCGGTGTTCAGTAAGGATCTCCCCAGAGGTTGACTCATTCACAGGGGTGTCATCCCCATGGGTGCATGTCACCTGCAGCGGTGCTCAGTAAGGATCACCCCAGAGGTTGACTCATTCACAGGGGTATCATCCCCATGGGTGCATGTCACCTGCAGCGGTGCTCAGTAAGGGTCACCCCAGAGGCTGACTCACCCACAGGGGTGTCATGCCTATGGGTGCATGTCACGTGCAGGGGTGCTCAGTAAGGATCACCCCAGTGGCTGACTCAGCCACAGGGGTGTCATCCCCACGGGTGCATGTCACCTGCAGCAGTGCTCAGTAAGGATCACCTCAGAGGCTGACTCACCCACAGAGGTGTCATCCCCATGGGTGCATGTCACCTGCAGCGGTGCTCAGTAAGGATCACCCCAGAGGCTGTCTCACCCACAGAGGTGTCATCCCCATGGGTGCATATCACTTGCAGCGGTGCTTAGTAAGGATCACCCCAGAGCTTGACTCACTCACAGGGGTGTCATCCCATGGGTGCATGTCACCTGCAGCGGAGCTCAGTAAGGATCACCCCAGAGGCTGACTCACCCACAGGGGTGTCATCCCCATTGGTGCATGTCACCTGCAGCGGTGCTTAGTAAGGATCACCCCAGAGGCTGACTCACTCACAGGGGTGTCATCCCCATGGGTGCATGTCTCCTGCAGCGGTGATCAGTTAGGATCACCCCAGAGGCTGACTCACTCACAGGGGTGTCATCCCCATGGGTGCATGTCACCTGCAGCGGTGCTCAGTAAGGATCACTCGAGAGGCTGACTCACTCACAGGGGTGTCATCCCATGGGTGCATGTCTCCTGCAGCGGTGCTCAGTAAGGATCACCCCAGAGGCTGACTCACTCACAGGGGAGTCATACCCATGGTTGCATGTCACCTGCAGCGATGCTCAGTAAGGATCACCCCAGAGGCTGACTCACCCACAGGGGTGTCATCCCCATGGGTGCATGTCACCTGCAGCGGTGCTCAGTAAGGATCACCCCAGAGGCTGACTCACCCACAGAGGTGACATCCCCATGGGTGCATGTCACCTGCAGCGGTGCTCAGTAAGGATCACCCCAGAGGCTGACTCACTCACAGAGGTGTCATCCCCATGGGTGCATGTCACCTGCAGCGGTGCTCAGTAAGGATCACCCCAGTGGCTGACTCACTCAGAGGTGTCATCCCCATGGGTGCATGTCACCTGCAGCGATGCTCAGTAAGGATCACCCCAGAGGCTGACTCACTCACAGGGGTGTCATCCCCATGGCTGCATGTCACCTGCAGCGGTGCTCAGTAAGGATCACCCCAGAGGCTAACTCACCCACAGGGGTGTCATCCCCATGGGTGCATGTCACCTGCAGCAGTGCTCAGTAAGGATCACCCCAGAGGCTGTCTCACTCACAGGGGTGTCATCCCCATGGGTGCATGTCACCTGCAGCAGTGCTCAGTAAGGATCGCCCCAGAGGCTGACTCACCCACAGGGGTGTCATCCCCATGGGTGCAAATGTAGCACCCCGAGGACTCGGCTGCTACAGGGGTATTACACCTCAAACCAGAGGTGTGGTATTCCACTCCCGGGTAAGGATGGAGTGTGGGACTGAGCTCAGATAGCTGCATGCACTACACTCATCCCATTTCCGGGGGACAGAACAACGGTACTCCCACCAAGTAGATGTGCAGGTACGACAGCGTCTGTCCCTGGCTGGAGTGGGAGGGGGGGAGGAACATCCCAGTAGTGTAGGGGCAGATAGGGGAGGGACTCTGGGCATAGAAGTAGGAGCCCGTTGGGTGCTAGTCACCTGGGCTCACACATAGAGGGAGTATATAAGGTGGGCACCATCTAGGAACAGGGTCAGTTCAGGGAGTGAGTTCAGAGAGGAGCTCAGCCAGGAGGGCTGACAGGGAGCTGTGGCTCCGGCTGGGCCCAGCTCCAGGGCCAGGCCTGTAGTGGAGAGGAGGAGGAAGAAAGGCCCAGAGACGCAGGACAAGAGGGAACCCTGAGATCCCACAAGTGGTCGGGTGAAGGGTTGGCAGAAAAGGGTACCGGATCCCAAGCTGGCAGAGGCAAGATATCCTTAACCAGGAACTGGAGGTCGTGGTCAAGCTTTGGCACGACCCTCACCACACTCACCAGGAAGGCATACCACGAATAGGGTCAGGAAAGCCAGAGAAGGTTTTACCACCAAGAGGCCCGAGGGAGCCGGACAAAGGTGGGTCCCTGGTGGGGACGGCCAGTAGGAAGGAAGAGAGGGGAGCTCAGGACCACGCTCTGGAACTGCCTGGGGGTTGGCCGAGTCCCACACCTGGTGAACGCAGCACGACTCGGGTGGTCACTCAAGGCCGGAGTGACCGGAGCAACACCTGTGAGTAAAAACCCTGAAACTGCATCACACGTCTCTGAGCTTCCTTGCCGCACCATCGCTACCACCATCATCTACACTTGCTGCCCTGAGGCCGTACCCCTCCCGTTGGGGGTTATACCATCTACGCTGCACAACCATATCACCGGCCTCAGCGGACTGTCCTGCAGCAGCAGCCCTAAAGCTGCATTCAACGGGTGGCGTAGTCGTACAACACCCTACTATTCAAGACACTGCCGCTCAGCTTGACTCCCTGGGCACGGACCGGGTCACCGCCACGAGACTACTACCCCCATCTGATCCGGATCCGGGTAAGCTCCCCCGTGCG
The DNA here is from genome assembly GCF_046119375.1 of Phyllobates terribilis. Taxonomy (NCBI): domain Eukaryota; kingdom Metazoa; phylum Chordata; class Amphibia; order Anura; family Dendrobatidae; genus Phyllobates; species Phyllobates terribilis. The sequence goes on from NW_027362773.1 coordinate 177,808,003, forward strand.
CGCGATGCCGCGCGACGCAGCAGGCCCAGGGGCGCGTCAACTTTGGCGTAGTCGGCAGGATTACGTGCCCGCAACCACCGGGTACTGCGTGCCTGAAGAAAAGTTCACATTTACCGTAAGAAGAAGTCTCCCGCCAGTTCCGGAGGGTCCCCGCCATCGGACGCCATCTCGGGTCGTTTCCCGCCGGTTGCCCGCCATCTGCAGCCTTTTCCCACCGTCCACGGAGTTTCCCGCCATTAGGAGACGATTCCCGCCATCTGAGACGATTTCCCGCCCTGGCAGAGCGGACGCCATTATGGGCGTGCCAGAGGGTGGCAAGAGACCACCTCCCATCGTGGGCCTGGTCCCAGAAGAGCGCCAAAAGCGGAGACCGCCCCCACCAGCAAAGACTGCAATGATAGAGATGTCCATCAGAGCGAGGGGTTTGCCCCTGGAACTGACAATCACCAAGTGGCCCCGGGACCACCCTCAGTATGGGCGGATCAAGAACAAAAGAGAGAGGATGGGTGCAGCCTGGAGGAGTCTGGAGAGATCGCACCCGGAGATGGAGGGAGAGTCAGGCAGCACCGACCCTGTGGTCAGGAGCCTGTTGCAGGCCGCCACCCCAGAAGGCCTGGTGGAGATCCTGGCACAGCTCCCCAAAGATCGGGAGCATGCACAGACCGCGCTGGAGGGCTTGGCTCGGAAGATGGCCCGAGTGCAGCAAGAAGTGCTGGCCGAGTGGAGCAGAGAAATGGCCCTGCAGGCTGGAACCCGCCAGCAAAGAACGCCACCCGGGACGAGGAGCCTGTCTGCCTCTGAGGATGGTGCAGAAGGGACGAAGGCCGGAGACGACGCCGTGGAAGGAGCTGAAGAGACGGAAGCAGGTAAAGGGGACGTCACCACCCCAAGCCTAGTAGCCGTAAGCCTGCCCCAGCTCCCCGTCGCAGAGCCCGAAATCCCACCGACCGTGCCCGTTACTGCACCGCCACCACTCCAAACTAGGCCTCAAGCGGCAGGAGCCGCGGCCGCGCCCCCTGTGACATCACGCGCCTCAATCCAGAGCGCGGCCAAGCAGGAAACGCCACCGGCCTGGTCGCAAGGCCGAGTAGCCCCGGGCGCCGCCGTTTCCACAGTGCCCTTCACCTTTAGAGTGCCACCGGCCTGGTCGAAAGGCCTGGTGAATCCGGGCGCCATTGCCCCCATCGCGCCCTCAACCTCCACAGTGCTGCCCCTAGGCGAAGACCTATTTGCGCAACATACTTGCCCGGATGGGCAGCCCTTTGAGTGGCCACCGGAATACATCAGTCCCCGATTCCGGAAGGAATGGCCCCTGTGTGAGCCCCTGATTCCGGCTCCGGCGCCCGCCAAGATCACCCCACTCCCGTTGGAGGAGGCGCAGTTCGCATGGGACCCCACCGGTGAAAACCTCATGGGGTTCACCCAGGAGACCCGGGCGGCCGCAGCCCAGCGTGCGGAGTGCTGCCGACAACAACTGGAGGTCTTTAACAAAGAACGGCGAGAGAGGCGGGTCCGCGAGGAGCGGCTGCAGGTCCAAAGTGCGGAGCAGAAAAGCCGGACCCGACGAAACCCCCGTGCGGCCCACGGTCCCCGCGCCACCGGGACTGTAATAAAATTTCAAATGGAGCACGGCTGGGGCTTTATCAGGGATCACAGAACCCCCGGCGACGTCTTTGTTACCCGCAGGGATGTCGAGTCCCACCTGCCAGAGGGACACCGAGGACGTGACCTTTACCTGGGTGACGAGGTCACCTTCACCCGGCATCAGTGTGCAAAAGGACCATACGCCCTTCATGTGCACCGACTGACGGAGGAAGAGCTGCGGTATGAGGAGGAACAAGAGGACCCGGACGGGTCTGAAGACTACCCTCAGGAGGAGACAAGGAGAGGACACCGCTGCTGAAGGGAAGTAGCATAAACTGAAACTGTATATAGTTACCCGTAGGGGTACTTGACATGCTGCTAATCAGAGTGCGGTCCCCGTTGGGACTAGTGTGAACTGTTACCTGTGTGTGTCCCTATCCCTAATCAGGCTGAGGACTGTGAGCAGCCATTCCCCTATTCCCTACTGGCCGAGGACTGAGAGCGGCCATACCCTGTAAATAGTTGCGCTTCCTAAAGCGCCCCCTTCTGGTTTTATAAGGAACTGTTTTTCTTCTAGTGACTGTGGCACTTTACCTGGTCACAAGTTGCACCGTGGCCAGAAGATCAAGAACATTTTATATGGAGAAGTTTTATATCAAAAGTTTATGCTGCTAAGATAGTAATCTAAAAAGTTACCTGTAATGTTATATCTGCTGATAATGTTTATGATGTTTTACATGTTAGTGTATATTTTAAAAGTTTGTATGTTTTGGTATGTTTTATTCTTTTCCAGCCCGAGGACGTGCTGTGATTTACCAGGGGGGAATGTAGCACCCCGAGGACTCGGCTGCTACAGGGGTATTACACCTCAAACCAGAGGTGTGGTATTCCACTCCCGGGTAAGGATGGAGTGTGGGACTGAGCTCAGATAGCTGCATGCACTACACTCATCCCATTTCCGGGGGACAGAACAACGGTACTCCCACCAAGTAGATGTGCAGGTACGACAGCGTCTGTCCCTGGCTGGAGTGGGAGGGGGGGAGGAACATCCCAGTAGTGTAGGGGCAGATAGGGGAGGGACTCTGGGCATAGAAGTAGGAGCCCATTGGGTGCTAGTCACCTGGGCTCACACATAGAGGGAGTATATAAGGTGGGCACCATCTAGGAACAGGGTCAGTTCAGGGAGTGAGTTCAGAGAGGAGCTCAGCCAGGAGGGCTGACAGGGAGCTGTGGCTCCGGCAGGGCCCAACTCCAGGGCCAGGCCTGTAGTGGAGAGGAGGAGGAAGAAAGGCCCAGAGACGCAGGACAAGAGGGAACCCTGAGATCCCACAAGTGGTCGGGTGAAGGGTTGGCAGAAAAGGGTACCGGATCCCAAGCTGGCAGAGGCAAGATATCCTTAACCAGGAACCGGAGGTCGTGGTCAAGCTTTGGCACGACCCTCACCACACTCACCAGGAAGGCATACCACGAATAGGGTCAGGAAAGCCAGAGAAGGTTTTACCACCAAGAGGCCCGAGGGAGCCGGACAAAGGTGGGTCCCTGGTGGGGACGGCCAGTAGGAAGGAAGAGAGGGGAGCTCAGGACCACGCTCTGGAACTGCCTGGGGGTTGGCAGAGTCCCACACCTGGTGAACGCAGCACGACTCGGGTGGTCACTCAAGGCCGGAGTGACCGGAGCAACACCTGTGAGTAAAAACCCTGAAACTGCATCACACGTCTCTGAGCTTCCTTGCCGCACCATCGCTACCACCATCATCTACACTTGCTGCCCTGAGGCCGTACCCCTCCCGTTGGGGGTTATACCATCTACGCTGCACAACCATATCACCGGCCTCAGCGGACTGTCCTGCAGCAGCAGCCCTAAAGCTGCATTCAACGGGTGGCGTAGTCGTACAACACCCTACTATTCAAGACACTGCCGCTCAGCTTGACTCCCTGGGCACGGACCGGGTCACCGCCACGAGACTACTACCCCCATCTGATCCGGATCCGGGTAAGCTCCCCCGTGCGCGCGATGCCGCGCGACGCAGCAGGCCCAGGGGCGCGTCACATATCACCTGCAGCGGTGCTCAGTAAGGATCACCCCAGAGGCTGACTCACTCACAGGGGTGTCATCCCCATGGGTGCTTGTCACCTGCAGCGGTGCTCAGTAAGGATCACTCGAGAGGCTGACTCACTCACAGGGGTGTCATCCCATGGGCCCTATATTATTTAATATATTTATTAATGATCTAGTGGAAGGGTTGCATAGTAAAATAGCAATATTTGCAGATGATACTAAACTTTGTAAAGTAGTTAATACAGATGAGGATAGGGCACAGCTACAGGAGGATTTAGATAAATTGGGGAGTTGGGCCAAAAAATGGCAAATGGGGTTCAATGCCGATAAATGTAAGGTCATGCACATGGGAAAGAAAAACAGCAGTCACCCATACATATTAAATGGGAAACCGTTGGGGAAATCTGACATGGAGAAGGACCTGGGCGTCTTGGTTAATAGCAAATTAAATTGGAGTGCTCAGTGTCAGGCAGCAGCTGCGAAGGCAAATAGAGTCATGGCATGCATCAGAAGAGGAATAGGAGCATGTGATGAGAACATTGTTCTTCCTCTGTATAAAGCGCTGGTAAGGCCGCACTTAGAATATTGTGCACAGTTCTGGGCTCCGGTGCTCAGGAAAGACATATTGGAGCTAGAGAGGGTACAAAGGAGGGCGACTAAGGTAATAAAGGGAATGGAGGGACTAGAATACCCAGAGAGGTTGTCAAAATTAGGCCTATTTACGTTGGAAAAGAGAAGGCTTAGGGGAGACCTCATAAACATGTATAAATACATCAGGGGGCAGTACAGAGATCTCTCCCATGACCTGTTTATACCAAGGATGGTGACAAAGACGAGAGGGCACACTATGCGTCTGGAGGAAAGGAGGTTCCTGCACCAGCATAGAAGGGGATTCTTTACGGTCAGAGCCGTGAGACTCTGGAACTCTCTGGGAGAGGAAGTGGTGATGTCCAACTCACTTAACGAGTTCAAGAGAGGCCTGGACGCCTTTCTTGAGAACAATAAAATTACATCTTATGCTTAGTTAATTAATCCAGGGATTTAATCTGACTGCCAGATTGGTGTCGGGAAGTGAATTTTTCCTCAATGATGTAAAATGGCCTATACCGCATGTTTTTTTGTTGCCTTCCCCTGGATCAACGCTGCGGAATAGCTGCAGTGCACAAGAAATAGGCTGAACTGGATGGACGATTGTCTTTTTTCGGCCTTGTAAACTATGAAACTATGTCTCCTGCAGCGGTTCTCAGTAAGGATCACCCCAGAGGCTGACTCACTCACAGGGGTGTCATCCCCATGGGTGCATGTCACCTGCAGTGGTGCTCAGTAAGGATCACCCCAGAGGCTGACTCACCCACAGAGGTGACATCCCCATGGGTGCATGTCACCTGCAGCGGTGCTCAGTAAGGATCACCCCAGAGGCTGACTCACTCACAGAGGTGTCATCCCCATGGGAGCATGTCACCTGCAGCGGTGCTCACTAAGGATCACCCCAGTGGCTGACTCACTCACAGGGGTGTCATCCCCATGGGTGGATATCACCTGCGGCGGTGCTTAGTAAGGATCACCCCAGAGGCTGACTCACTCACAGGGGTGTCATCCCCATGGGTGCATGTCACCTGCAGCGGTGCTCAGTAAGGATCACCCCAGAGGCTGTCTCACTCACAGGGGTGTCATCCCCATGGGTGCATGTCTCCTGCAGCGGTGCTCAGTAAGGATCACCCCAGAGTCTGACTGACTCACAGGGGTGTCATCCCCATGGGTGCATATCACCTGCAGCAGTGCTCAGTACGGATCACCCCAGAGGCTGACCCACTCACAGGGATGTCATCCCCATGGGTGCATGTCACCTGCAGCGGTGCTCAGTAAGGATCACTCGAGAGGCTGACTCACTCACAGGGGTGTCATCCCATGGGTGCATGTCTCCTGCAGCGGGGATCAGTAAGGATCACCCCAGAGGCTGACTCACCCACAGGGGTGTCATCCCCATGGGTGCATGTCACCTGCAGCGGTGCTCAGTAAGGATCACCCCAGAGGCTGACTCACCCACAGAGGTGACATCCCCATGGGTGCATGTCACCTGCAGCGGTGCTCAGTAAGGATCACCCCAGAGGCTGACTCACTCACAGGGGTGTCATCCCCATCGGTGCATGTCACCTGCAGCGGTGCTCAGTAAGGATCACCCCAGAGGCTGACTCACCCACAGGGGTGTCATCCCCATGGGTACATGTCCCCTGCAGCGGTGCTCAGTATGGATGACCCCGAAGCTGACTCACTCACAGGGGTGTCATCCCCATGGGTGCATGTCACCTGCAGCGGTGTTCAGTAAGGATCACCCCAGAGGCTAACTCACTCACAGGGGTGTCATCACCATGGGTGCATGTCACCTGCAGCAGTGCTCAGTAAGGATCACCCCAGAGGCTGACTCACTCACAGGGGTGTCATCCCCATGGGTACATGTCACCTGCAGCGGTGCTCAGTATGGATCACCCCAGATGCTGTCTCACTCACAGGGGTGTCATCCCCATGGGTGCATGTCAACTGCAGTGGTGCTCAGTAAGGATCACCCCAGAGGCTGTCTCACTCACAGGGGTGTCATCCCCATGGGTGCATGTCACCTGAAGCAGTGTTCAGTAAGGATCACCCCAGAGACTGACTTACCACATAGGTGTCATCCTCATGGGTGCATGTCACCTGCAGCGGTGCTCAGTAAGGATCACCCCAGAGGCTGTCTCACTCACAGAGGTGTCATCCCCATGGGTTCATGTCACCTGCAGCGGTGCTGAGTAAGGATCGCCCCAAAGGCTGACTCACTGACAGGGGTGTCATCCCCATGGGTGCATGTCACCTGCAGATTTGCTCAGTAAGGATGACCCCAGAGGCTGACTCACCCACAGAGGTGTCATCCCCATGGGTTCATGTCACCTGCAGCGGTGCTCAGTAAGGATCACCCCAAAGGCTGACTCACTCACAGGGGTGTCATCCCCATGGGTGCATGTCACCTGCAGCTTTGCTCAGTAAGGATCACCCCAGAGGCTGACTCACTCACAGGGGTGTCATCCCCATGGGTGCATGTCACCTGCAAATGCAGTGCTCAGTAAGGATCACCCCAGAGGCTGACTCACTCACAGGGGTGTCATCCCCATGGGTGCATGTCACCTGCAGCGGTGCTCAGTAAGGATCACCACAGAGGCTGACTCACTCACAGGGGTGTCATCCCCGTGGGTGCATGTCACCTGCAGCGGTGGTCAGTTAGGATCACCCCAGAGACTGACTCACCCAACAGAGGTGTCGTCCCCATGGGTGCATGTCACCTGCAGCGGCGGTGGTCAGTTAGGATCACACCAGAGGCAGACTCACTCACAGGGGTGTCATCCCTATGGGTGCATGTCACCTACAGCGGTGCTCAGTATGGATCACCCCAGAGGCTGACTCACTCACAGGGGTGTCATCCCCATGGGTGCATGTCACCGGCAGCGGTGCTCAGTTAGGATCACGCCAGAGACTGACTCACCCAGAGAGGTGTCATCCCCAAAGTTGCATGTCACCTGCAGCGGCGGTGCTCAGTAAGGATCACCCCAGAGGCTGACTCACTCACAGTGGTGTCATCCCCATCGGTGCATGTCACCTGCAGCGGTGCTCAGTAAGGATCACTCGAGAGGCTGACTCACTCACAGGGGTGTCATCCCATGGGTGCATGTCTCCTGCAGCGGGGCTCAGTAAGGATCACCCCAGAGGCTGACTCACTCACAGGGGTGTCATCCCCATGGGTGCATGTCACCTGCAGCGGTGCTCAGTAAGGATCACTCGAGAGGCTGACTCACTCACAGGGGTGTCATCCCATGGGTGCATGTCTCCTGCAGTGGTGCTCAGTAAGGATCACCCCAGAGGCTGACTCACCCACAGGGGTGTCATCCCCATGGGTGCATGTCACCTGCAGCGGTGCTCAGTAAGGATCACTCGAGAGGCTGACTCACTCACAGGGGTGTCATCCCATGGGTGCATGTCTCCTGCAGTGGTGCTCAGTAAGGATCACCCCAGAGGCTGACTCACCCACAGGGGTGTCATCCCCATGGGTGCATGTCACCTGCAGCGGTGCTCAGTAAGGATCACCCCAGAGGCTGACTCACCCACAGAGGTGTCATCCCCATGGGTGCATGTCACCTGCAGCGGTGCTCAGTAAGGATCACCACAGAGGCTGACTCACCCACATAGGTGTCATCCCCATGGGTGCATGTCACCTGAAGCGGTGCTCAGTAAGGATCACCCCAGAGGCTGTCTCACTCACAGGGGTGTCATCTCCATGGGTGCATGTCACCTGCAGTGGTGCTCAGTAAGGATCGCCGCAGAGGCTGACTCACTCACAGGGGTGTCATCCCATGGGTGCATGTCTCCTGCAGCGGGGCTCAGTAAGGATCACCCCAGAGGCTGACTCACTCACAGGGGTGTCATCCCCATGGGTGCATGTCACCTGCAGCGGTGCTCAGTAAGGATCACTAGAGAGGCTGACTCACTCACAGGGGTGTCATCCCATGGGTGCATGTCTCCTGCAGCGGTGCTCAGTAAGGATCACCCCAGAGGCTGACTCACCCACAGGGGTGTCATCCCCATGGGTGCATGTCACCTGCAGCGGTGCTCAGTAAGGATCACCCCAGAGGCTGACTCACCCACAGAGGTGTCATCCCCATGGGTGCATGTCACCTGCAGCGGTGCTCAGTAAGGATCACCCCAGAGGCTGACTCACCCACATAGGTGTCATCCCCATGGGTGCATGTCACCTGCAGCGGTGCTCAGTAAGGATCACCCCAGAGTCTGTCTCACTCACAGGGGTGTCATCTCCATGGGTGCATGTCACCTGCAGTGGTGCTCAGTAAGGATCGCCGCAGAGGCTGACTCACTCACAGGGGTGTCATCTCCATGGGTGCATGTCACCTGCAGCGGTGCTCAGTAAGGATCACCCCGAGGCTGACTCACTCACAGGGGTGTCATCCCCATGGGTGCATGTCACCGGCAGCGGTGCTCAGTTAGGATCACCCCAGAGGCTGACTCACTCACAGGGGTGTCATCTCCATGGGTGCATGTCACCTACAGCGGTGCTCAGTAAGGATCACCCCAGAGGGTGACTCACTCACAGGGGTGTCATCTCCATGGGTGCATGTCACCTGCAGCGGTGCTCAGTAAGGATCACCGCAGAGGCTGACTCACTCACAGGGGTGTCATCCCCATGGGTGCATGTCACCTGCAGCGGTGCTCAGTAAGGATCACCCCAGAGGCTGACTCACCCACAGGGGTGTCATCCCCATGGGTGCATGTCACCTGCAGCGGTGCTCAGTAAGGATCACCCCAGAGGCTGTCTCACTCACAGGGGTGTCATCCCTATGGGTACATATCACCTGCAGCGGTGCTCAGTAAGGATCACCCCAGAGGCTGACTCACTCACAGTGGTGTCATCCCCATGGGTGCATGTCACCTGCAGCGGTGCTCAGTAAGGATCACCCCAGAGGCTGACTCGCTCACAGGGGTGTCATCCCCATGGGTGCATGTCACCTGCAGCGGTGCTCAGTAAGGATCACCCCAGAGGCTGTCTCACTCACATGGGTGTAATCCCCATGGGTACATATCACCTGCAGCGGTGTTCAGTAAGGATCACTCCAGAGGCTGACTCACTCACAGGGGTATCATCCCCATGGGTACATGTCCCCTGCAGCGGTGCTCAGTAAGGATCACCCCAGAGGCTGACTCACTCACAGGGGTATCATCCCCATGGGTACATGTCCCCTGCAGCGGTGCTCAGTATGGATCACCTCAGAGGCTGACTCACTCACAGGGGTGTCATCCCCATGGGTGCATGTCACCAGCAGCGGTATTCAGTAAGGATCACCCCAGAGGCTGACTCACTCACAGGGGTGTCATCCCCATGGGTGCATGTCACCTGCAGTGGCGGTGGTCAGTAAGGATCACCCCAGAGGCTGACTCACTCACAGGGGTGTCATCCCTATGGGTGCATGTCACCTACAGCGGTGCTCAGTAAGGATCACCCCAGAGGCTGACTCACTCACAGGGGTGTCATCCCCATGGGTGCATGTCACCTGCAGCGGTGCTCAGTTAGGATCACCCCAGAGACTGACTCACCCAGAGAGGTGTCATCCCCATGGGTGCATGTCACCTGCAGCGGTGCTCAGTAAGGATCACCCCAGAGGCTGACTCACTTACAGGGGTATCATCCCCATGGGTGCATGTCACCTGCAGCGGTGCTCAGTAAGGATCACCCCGAGGCTAACTCACTTACAGGGGTATCATCCCCATGGGTGCATGTTACCTGCAGCGGTGCTCAGTAAGGATCACCCCAGAGGCTGACTCACTTACAGGGGTATCATCCCCATGGGTGCATGTTACCTGCAGCGGTGCTCAGTAAGGATCACCGCAGAGGCTGACTCACTCACAGGGGTGTCATCCCCATGGGTGCATGTCACCTGCAGCGGTGCTCAGTAAGGATCACCCCAGAGGCTGACTCACCCACAATGGTGTCATCCCCATGGGTGCATGTCACCTGCAGCGGTGCTCAGTAAGGATCACCCCAGAGGCTGTCTCACTCACAGGGGTGTCATCCCCATGGGTACATATCACCTGCAGCGGTGCTCAGTAAGGATCACCCCAGAGGCTGACTCACTCACAGTGGTGTCATCCCCATGGGTGCATGTCACCTGCAGCGGTGCTCAGTAAGGATCACCCCAGAGGCTGACTCGCTCACAGGGGTGTCATCCCCATGGGTGCATGTCACCTGCAGCGGTGCTCAGTAAGGATCACCCCAGAGGCTGTCTCACTCACATGGGTGTCATCCCCATGGGTACATATCACCTGCAGCGGTGTTCAGTAAGGATCACTCCAGAGGCTGACTCACTCACAGGGGTATCATCCCCATGGGTACATGTCCCCTGCAGCGGTGCTCAGTAAGGATCACCCCAGAGGCTGACTCACTCACAGGGGTATCATCCCCATGGGTACATGTCCCCTGCAGCGGTGCTCAGTATGGATCACCTCAGAGGCTGACTCACTCACAGGGGTGTCATCCCCATGGGTGCATGTCACCAGCAGCGGTATTCAGTAAGGATCACCCCAGAGGCTGACTCACTCACAGGGGTGTCATCCCCATGGGTGCATGTCACCTGCAGTGGCGGTGGTCAGTAAGGATCACCCCAGAGGCTGACTCACTCACAGGGGTGTCATCCCTATGGGTGCATGTCACCTACAGCTTTGCTCAGTAAGGATCACCCCAGAGGCTGACTCACTCACAGGGGTGTCATCCCCATGGGTGCATGTCACCTGCAGCGGTGCTCAGTTAGGATCACCCCAGAGACTGACTCACCCAGAGAGGTGTCATCCCCATGGGTGCATGTCACCTGCAGCGGTGCTCAGTAAGGATCACCCCAGAGGCTGACTCACTTACAGGGGTATCATCCCCATGGGTGCATGTCACCTGCAGCGGTGCTCAGTAAGGATCACCCCGAGGCTAACTCACTTACAGGGGTATCATCCCCATGGGTGCATGTTACCTGCAGCGGTGCTCAGTAAGGATCACCCCAGAGGCTGACTCACCCACAGAGGTGTCATCCCCATGGGTTCATGTCACCTGCAGCGGTGCTGAGTAAGGATTGCCCCAAAGGCTGACTCACTCACAGGGGTGTCATCCCCATGGGTGCATGTCACCTGCAGCGGTGCTCAGTTAGGATCACCCCAGAGACTGACTCACCCAGAGAGGTGTCATCCCCATGGGTGCATGTCACCTGCAGCGGTGCTCAGTAAGGATCACCCCAGAGGCTGACTCACTTACAGGGGTATCATCCCCATGGGTGCATGTCACCTGCAGCGGTGCTCAGTAAGGATCACCCCGAGGCTAACTCACTTACAGGGGTATCATCCCCATGGGTGCATGTTACCTGCAGCGGTGCTCAGTAAGGATCACCCCAGAGGCTGACTCACCCACAGAGGTGTCATCCCCATGGGTTCATGTCACCTGCAGCGGTGCTGAGTAAGGATTGCCCCAAAGGCTGACTCACTGACAGGGGTGTCATAACCATGGGTGCATGTCACCTGCAGATTTGCTCAGTAAGGATGACCCCAGAGGCTGACTCACCCACAGAGGTGTCATCCCCATGCGTTCATGTCACCTGCAGCGGTGCTCAGTAAGAATCACCCCAAAGGCTGACTCACTCACAGGGGTGTCATCCCCATGGGTGCATGTCACCTGCAGCTTTGCTCAGTAAGGATCACCCCAGAGGCTGACTCACTCACAGGGGTGTCATCCCCATGGGTGCATGTCACCTGCAAATGCAGTGCTCAGTAAGGATCACCCCAGAGGCTGACTCACTCACAGGGGTGTCATCCCCATGGGTGCATGTCACCTGCAGCGATGCTCAGTAAGGATCACCCCAGAGGCTGACTCACTCACAGGGGTGTCATCCCCATGGGTGCATGTCACCGGCAGCGGTGCTCAGTTAGGATCACGCCAGAGACTGACTCACCCAGAGAGGTGTCATACCCAAGGTTGCATGTCACCTGCAGCGGCGGTGCTCAGTAAGGATCACCCCAGAGGCTGACTCACTCACAGGGGTGTCATCCCCATCTTTGCATGTCACCTGCAGCGGTGCTCAGTAAGGATCACTCGAGAGGCTGACTCACTCACAGGGGTGTCATCCCATGGGTGCATGTCTCCTGCAGCGGGGCTCAGTAAGGATCATCCCAGAGGCTGACTCACTCACAGGGGTGTCATCCCCATGGGTGCATGTCACCTGCAGCGGTGCTCAGTAAGGATCACTCGAGAGGCTGACTCACTCACAGGGGTGTCATCCCATGGGTGCATGTCTCCTGCAGCGGTGCTCAGTAAGGATCACCCCAGAGGCTGACTCACCCACAGGGGTGTCATCCCCATGGGTGCATGTCACCTGCAGCGGTGCTCAGTAAGGATCACCCCAGAGGCTGACTCACCCACAGAGGTGTCATCTCCATGGGTGCATGTCACCTGCAGCGGTGCTCAGTAAGGATCACCCCAGAGGCTGACTCACCCACATAGGTGTTATCCCCATGGGTGCATGTCACCTGAAGCGGTGCTCAGTAAGGATCACCCCAGAGGCTGTCTCACTCACAGGGGTGTCATCTCCATGGGTGCATGTCACCTGCAGCGGTGCTCAGTAAGGATCACCCCGAGGCTGACTCACTCACAGGGGTGTCATCCCCATGGGTGCATGTCACCGGCAGCGGTGCTCAGTTAGGATCACCCCAGAGGCTGACTCACTCACAGGGGTGTCATTTCCATGGGTGCATGTCACCTACAGCGGTGCTCAGTAAGGATCACCCCAGAGGCTGACTCACTCACAGGGGTGTCATCTCCATGGGTGCATGTCACCTGCAGCGGTGCTCAGTAAGGATCACCGCAGAGGCTGACTCACTCACAGGGGTGTCATCCCCATGGGTGCATGTCACCTGCAGCGGTGCTCAGTGAGGATCACCCCAGAGGCTGACTCACCCACAGGGGTGTCATCCCCATGGGTGCATGTCACCTGCAGCGGTGCTCAGTAAGGATCACCCCAGAGGCTGACTCACTCACAGGGGTGTCATCCCCATGGGTGCATGTCACCTGAAGCGGTGCTCAGTAAGGATCACCCCAGAGGCTGACTCACTCACAGGGGTGTCATCCCCATGGGTGCATGTCACCTGCAGCGGTGCTCAGTAAGGATCATCCCTGAGGCTGACTCACTCACAGGGGTGTCATCTCCATGGGTGCATGTCACCTGCAGTGGTGCTCAGTAAGGATCACCCCAGAGGCTGTCTCACTCACAGGGGTGTCATCCCCATGGGTGCATGTCACCTGCAGCGGTGCTCAGTAAGGATCACCCCAGAGGCTGTCTCACTCACAGAGGTGTCATCCCCATGGGTGCATGTCACCTGCAGCGGTGCTCAGTAAGGATCACCCCGAGGCTGACTCACTCACAGGGGTGTCATCCCCATGGGTGCATGTCACCTGCAGCGGTTCTCAGTAAGGATCACCCAGGAGGCTGACTCACTCGCAGGGGTGTCATTCCCATAGGTGCATGTCACCTGCTGCGGTGCTCAGTAAGGATCACCCCAGAGGCTGACTCACTCACAGAGGTGTCATCCCCATGGGTGCATGTCACCTGCAGCGGTGCTCAGTGAGGATCACCCCAGAGGCTGACTCACTCACAGAGGTGTCATCCCCATGGGTGCATGTCACCTGCAGCGGTGCTCAGTAAGGATCACCCCAGAGGCTGACTCACTCACAGGGGTGTCATCCCCATGGGTGCATGTCACCTGCAGCGGTGCTCAGTAAGGATCACCCCAGAGGCTGTCTCACTCACAGGGGTGTCATCCCCATGGGTACATATCACCTGCAGCGGTGCTCAGTAAGGATCACCCCAGAGGCTGACTCACTCACAGTGGTGTCATCCCAATGCGTGCATGTCACCTGCAGCGGTGCTCAGTAAGGATCACCCCAGAGGCTGACTCACTCACAGGGGTGTCATCCCCATGGGTGCATGTCACCTGCAGTGGTGCTCAGTAAGGATCACCCCAGAGGCTGTCTCACTCACATGGGTGTCATCCCCATGGGTACATATCACCTGCAGCGGTGTTCAGTAAGGATCACTCCAGAGGCTGACTCACCCACAGGGGTATCATCCCCATGGGTACATGTCCCCTGCAGCGGTGCTCAGTATGGATCACCCCAGAGGCTGACTCACTCACAGGGGTGTCATCCCCATGGGTGCATGTCACCAGCAGCGGTATTCAGTAAGGATCACCCCAGAGGCTGACTCACTCACAGGGGTGTCATCCCCATGGGTGCATGTCACCTGCAGCGGCGGTGGTCAGTAAGGATCACCCCAGAGGCTGACTCACTCACAGGGGTGTCATCCCTATGGGTGCATGTCACCTACAGCGGTGCTCAGTAAGGATCACCCCAGAGGCTGACTCACTCACAGGGGTGTCATCCCCATGGTTGCATGTCACCTGCAGCGGTGCTCAGTTAGGATCACCCCAGAGACTGACTCACCCAGAGAGGTGTCATCCCCATGGGTGCATGTCACCTGCAGCGGTGCTCAGTAAGGATCACCCCAGAGGCTGACTCACTTACAGGGGTATCATCCCCAAGGGTGCATGTCACCTGCAGCGGTGCTCAGTAAGGATCACCCCGAGGCTAACTCACTTACAGGGGTATCATCCCCATGGGTGCATGTTACCTGCAGCGGTGCTCAGTAAGGATCACCCCAGAGGCTGACTCACTTACAGCGGTATCATCCCCATGGGTGCATGTTACCTGCAGCGGTGCTCAGTAAGGATCACCCCAGAGGCTGACTCACTTACAGGGGTATCATCCCCATGGGTGCATGTTACCTGCAGCGGTGCTCAGTAAGGATCACCCCAGAGGCTGACTCACTCAGAGGGGTGTCATCTCCATGGGTGCAGGTCACCTGCAGCGGTGCTCAGTAAGGATCACCGCAGAGGCTGACTCACTCACAGGGGTGTCATCCCCATGGGTGCATGTCACCTGCAGCGGTGCTCAGTAAGGATCACCCCAGAGGCTGACTCACCCACAGGGGTATCATCCCCATGGGTGCATGTCACCTGCAGCGGTGCTCAGTAAGGATCACCCCAGAGGCTGACTCATTCACAGAGGTGTCATCCCCATGGGTGCATGTCACCTGCAGCGGTGTTCAGTAAGGATCACCCCAGAGGCTGACTCACTCACAGGGGTGTCATCTCCATGGGTGCATGTCACCTACAGCGGTGCTCAGTAAGGATCACCCCAGAGGCTGACTCACTCACAGTGGTGTCATCCCCATGGGCGCATGTCACCTGCAGCGGAGCTCAGTAAGGATCACCCCAGAGGCTGATTCACTCACAGGGGTGTCATCCCCATGGGTGCATGTCACCTGCAGCGGTGCTCAGTAAGGATCACCCCAGAGGCTGACTCACCCACAGGGGTATCATCCCCATGGGTGCATGTCACCTGCAGCGGTGCTCAGTAAGGATCACCCCAGAGATTGACTCACTTACAGGGGTGTCATCCCCATGGGTACATATCACCTTCAGCGGTGCTCAGTAAGGATCACCCCAGAGGCTGACTCACTCACAGTGGTGTCATCCCCATGGGTGCATGTCACCTTCATCGGTGCTCAGTAAGGATCACCGCAGAGGCTGACTCACTCACAGGGGTGTCATCCCCATGGGTGCATGTCACCTGCAGCGGTGCTCAGTAAGGATCACCCCAGAGGCTGTCTCACTCACAGGGGTGTCATCCCCATGGGTGCATGTCACCTGCAGCGGTTCTCAGTAAGGATCACGCCAGAGGCTGACTCATTCACAGAGGTGTCATCCCCATGGGTGCATGTCACCTGCAGCGGTGCTCAGTAAGGATCACCCCAGAGGCTGACTCATTCACAGAGGTGTCATCCCCATGCGTGCATGTCACCTGCAGCGGTGCTCAGTAAGGATCACCCCAGAGGCTGACTCACTCACAGAGGTGTCATCCCCATGGGTGCATGTCACCTGCAGTGGTGCTCAGTAAGTATCACCCCAGAGGCTGACTCACTCACAGTGGTGTCATCCCCATGGGTGCATGTCACATGCAGCGGTGCTCAGTAAGGATCACCCCAGAGGCTGACTCATTCACAGGGGTGTCATCCCCATGGGTGAATGTCACCTGCAGCGGTGCTCAGTAAAGATCACCCCAGAGATTGACTCACTTACAGGGGTGTCATCCCCATGGGTACATATCACCTGCAGCGGTGCTCAGTAAGGATCACCCCATAGGCTGACTCACTCACAGAGGTGTCATCCCCATGGGTGCATGTCACCTGCAGCGATGCTCAGTAAGGATCTCCCCAGAGGCTGTCTCACTCACAGGGGTGTCATTCCCATGGGTGCATGTCACCTGCAGCGGTGCTCAGTAAGGATCACCCCAGAGGCCGTCTCACTCACAGGGGTGTCATCCCCATGGGTACATATCACCTGCAGTGGTGCTCAGTAAGTATCACCCCAGAGGCTGTCTCACTCACAGTGGTGTCATCCCCATGGGTGCATGTTACCTGCAGCTGTGTTCAGTAAGGATCACCCCAGGGGTTGTCTCACTCACAGAGGTGTCATCCCCATGGGTGCATGTCACCTGCAGCGGTGCTCAGTAAGGATCACCCCAGAGGCTGACTCATTCACAGAGGTGTCATCCCCATGGGTGCATGTCACCTGCAGCGGTGCTCAGTAAGGATCACCCCAGAGGCTGACTCACTCACAGGGGTGTCATCTCCATGGGTGCATGTCACCTACAGCGGTGCTCAGTAAGGATCACCCCAGAGGCTGACTCACTCACAGTGGTGTCATCCCCATGGGTGCATGTCACCTGCAGCGGAGCTCCGTAAGGATCACCCCAGAGGCTGACTCACTCACAGGGGTGTCATCCCCATGGGTGCATGTCACCTGCAGCGGTGCTCAGTAAGGATCACCCCAGAGGCTGACTCACCCCCAGGGGTATCATCCCCATGGGTGCATGTCACCTGCAGCGGTGCTCAGTAAGGATCACCCCAGAGATTGACTCACTTACAGGGGTGTCATCCCCATGGGTACATATCACCTGCAGCGGTGCTCAGTAAGGATCACCCCAGAGGCTGACTCACTCACAGTGGTGTCATCCCCATGGGTGCATGTCACCTTCATCGGTGCTCAGTAAGGATCACCCCAGAGGCTGACTCACTCACAGGGGTGTCATCCCCATGGGTGCATGTCACCTGCAGCGGTGCTCAGTAAGGATCACCCCAGAGGCTGTCTCACTCACAGGGGTGTCATCCCCATGGGTGCATGTCACCTGCAGCCATTCTCAGTAAGGATCACGCCAGAGGCTGACTCATTCACAGAGGTGTCATCCCCATGGGTGCATGTCACCTGCAGCGGTGCTCAGTAAGGATCACCCCAGAGGCTGACTCATTCACAGAGGTGTCATCCCCATGGGTGCATGTCACCTGCAGCGGTGCTCAGTAAGGATCACCCCAGAGGCTGACTCACTCACAGAGGTGTCATCCCCATGGGTGCATGTCACCTGCAGTGGTGCTCAGTAAGTATCACCCCAGAGGCTGACTCACTCACAGTGGTGTCATCCCCATGGGTGCATGTCACCTGCAGCGGAGCTCAGTAAGGATCACCCCAGAGGCTGACTCACTCATAGGGGTGTCATCCCCATGGGTGCATGTCACCTGCAGCGGTGCTCAGTAAGGATCACCCCAGAGGCTGACTCTTTCACAGGGGTGTCATCCCCATGGGTGAATGTCACCTGCAGCGGTGCTCAGTAAAGATCACCCCAGAGATTGACTCACTTACAGGGGTGTCATCCCCATGGGTACATATCACCTGCAGCGGTGCTCAGTAAGGATCACCCCAGGGGCTGTCTCACTCACAGTGGTGTCATCCCCATGGGTGCATGTCACCTTCATCGGTGCTCAGTAAGGATCACCCCAGAGGCTGACTCACTCACAGAGGTGTCATCCCCATGGGTGCATGTCACCTGCAGCGGTGCTCAGTAAGGATCACCCCAGAGGCTGTCTCACTCACAGGGGTGTCATCCCCATGGGTGCATATCACTTGCAGCGATGTTCAGTAAGGATCACCCCAGAGGCTGTCTCACTCACAGGGGTGTCATCCCCATGGGTACATATCACCTGCAGTGGTGCTCAGTAAGGATCACCCCATAGGCTGACTCACTCACAGAGGTGTCATCCCCATGGGTGCATGTCACCTGCAGCGATGCTCAGTAAGGATCTCCCCAGAGGCTGTCTCACTCACAGGGGTGTCATTCCCATGGGTGCATGTCACCTGCAGCGGTGCTCAGTAAGGATCACCCCAGAGGCCGTCTCACTCACAGGGGTGTCATCCCCATGGGTACATATCACCTGCAGTGGTGCTCAGTAAGGATCACCCCAAAGGCTGTCTCACTCACAGAGGTGTCATCCCCATGGGTGCATGTTACCTGCAGCTGTGTTCAGTAAGGATCACCCCAGGGGCCGTCTCACTCACAGAGGTGTCATCCCCATGGGTGCATGTCACCTGCAGCGGTGCTCAGTAAGGATCACCCCAGAGGCTGTCTCACTCACAGAGGTGTCATCCCCATGGGTGCATGTCACCTGCAGCGGTGCTCAGTAAGGATCACCCCAGAGGCTGTCTCACTCACAGGGGTGTCATCCCCATGGGTGCATGTCACCTGCAGCGATGCTCAGTAAGGATCTTCCCAGAGGCTGTCTCACTCACAGGGGTGTCATTCCCATGGGTGCATGTCACCTGCAGCGGTGCTCAGTAAGGATCACCCCAGAGGCTGACTCACTCACAGAGGTGTCATCCCCATGGGTGCATGTTACCTGCAGCTGTGTTCAGTAAGGATCACCCCAGGGGCCGTCTCACTCACAGAGGTGTCATCCCCATGGGTGCATGTCACCTGCAGCGGTGCTCAGTAAGGATCACCCCAGAGGCTGTCTCACTCACAGAGGTGTCATCCCCATGGGTGCATGTCACCTGCAGCGCTGCTCAGTAAGGATCACCCCAGAGGCTGTCTCACTCACAGGGGTGTCATCCCCATGGGTGCATGTCACCTGCAACGATGCTCAGTAAGGATCTTCCCAGAGGCTGTCTCACTCACAGGGGTGTCATTCCCATGGGTGCATGTCACCTGCAGCGGTGCTCAGTAAGGATCACCCCAGAGGCTGACTCACTCACAGAGGTGTCATCCCCATGGGTGCATGTAACCTGCTGCGATGCTCAGTAAGGATCACAACAGAGGCTGACTCACCCACAGAGGTGTCATCCTCATGGGTTCATGTCACCTGCAGCGGTGCTCAGTAAGGATCACCCCAGACGCTGACTCACCCACAGGGGTGTCATCCCCATGGGTGCATGTCACCTGCAGCAGTGCTCAGTAAGGATCACCCCAGAGGCTGACTCTCTCACAGGGGTGTCATCCTCATGGGTGCATGTCAACTGCAGCGATGCTCAGTAAGAATCACCCCAGAGGCTGACTCACCCACAGGGATGTCATCCCCATGGATGCTTGTCACCTGCAGCGATGCTCAGTAAGATTCACCCCAGAGGCTGACTCAGTCACAGGGGTGTCATCTCCATGGGGGGTTTTCACCTGCAGCGGTGCTCAGTAAGGATCTCCCCAGAGGCTGACTCACCCACAGGGGTGTCATCCCCATGGGTGCATGTCACCTGCAGCGATGCTCAGTAAGGATCTCCACTGAGGCTGACTTACCCACAGGGGTGTCATCCCCATGGGTGCATGTCACCTGCAGCGGTGCTCAGTAAGGATCACCTCAGAGGCTGACTCACCCACAGGGGTGTCATCCCCATGGGTGCATGTCACCTGCAGCGGTGCTCAGTAAGTATCACCCCAGAGGCTGACTCACTCACAGAGGTGTCATCCTCATGGGTGCATGTCACCTGCAGCAGTGCTCAGTAAGGATCACCGCAGAGGCTGACTCACTCACAGGGGTGTCATCCCCATGGGTGCATGTCACCTGCAGCAGTGCTCAGTAAGGATAACCCCAGAGGCTGACTCACCCACAGGGGTGTCATCCCCATGGGTCCTTCCTTGTCACCTGCAGCGGTGCTCAGTAAGATTCACCCCAGAGGCTGACTTACTCACAGGGGTGTCATCTCCATGGGTGGTTGTCACCTGCAGCGGTGTTCAGTAAGGATCACCCCAGAGGCTGAATCACTCACAGGGGTGTCATCCCCGTGGGTGCATGTCACCTGCAGCGGAGCTCAGTAAGGATCACCCCAGAGGCTGACTCACTCACAGGGGTGTCATCCCCATGGGTGCTTGTCACCTGCAGCGGTGCTCAGTAAGATTCACCCCAGAGGCTGACTCACCCACAGGGGTGTCATCTCCATGGGTGGTTGTCACCTGCAGCGGTGTTCAGTAAGGATCACCCCAGAGGCTGACTCACTCTCAGGGGTGTCATCCCCATGGGTGTATGTCACCTGCAGCGTTGCTCAGTAAGGAGCACCCCAGAGGCTGACTCACTCACAGGGGTGTCATTCCCATGGGCGCATGTCACCTGCAGCAGTGCTCAGTAAGGATCACCCCAGAGGCTGTCTCACTCACAGGGGTGTCGTCCCCACGGGTGCATGTCACCTGCAGCGGTTCTCAGTAAGGATCACCCCAGAGGCTGACTCACTCACATAGGTGTCATCCCCACGGGTGCATGTCACCTGCAGCGGAGCTCAGTAAGGATCACCCCAGAGGCTGACTCACTCACAGGGGTGTCATCCCCATCGGTGCATGTCACCTGCAGCGGTGCTCAGTAAGGATCACCCCAGAGGCTGACTCACTCACAGAGGTGTCATCCCCATGGGTGCATGTCACCTGCAGCGGTGCTCAGTATGGATCACCCCAGAGGCAGACTCACCCACAGGGGTGTCATCCCCATGGGTGCATGGCACCTGCAGCAGTGCTCAGTAAGGATCACCCCAGAGGCTGACTGACTCACAGGGGTGTCATCCCCATGGGTGCTTGTCACCTGCAGCGGTGCTCAGTAAGGATCACTCCAGAGGCTGACTCACTCACAGGGGTGTCATCCCCATGGGTGCTTGTCACCTGCAGCGGTGCTCAGTAAGGATCACCCCAGAGGCTGACTCACTCACAGGGGTGTCATCCCCATGGGTGCTTGTCACCTGCAGCGTTGCTCAGTAAGGATCACCCCAGAGGCTGACTGACTCACAGGGGTGTCATCCCCATGGGTGCATGTCACCTGCAGCGGTGCTCAGTAAGGATCACCCCAGAGGCTGACTGACTCACAGGGGTGTCATCCCCATGAGTGCATGTCACCTGCAGCGGTGCTCAGTAAGGATCACCCCAGAGGCTGTCTCACTCACAGGGGTGTCATCCCCATGGGTGCATGTCACCTGCAGCGGTGCTCAGTTAGGATCACCCTAGAGGCTGACTCACTCACAGGGGTGTCATCCTCATGGGTGCATGTCACCTGCAGCGGTGCTCAGTAAGGATCACCCTAGAGGCTGACTGACTCACAGGGGTGTCATCTCCATGGGTGCATGTCACCTGCAGCGGTGCTCAGTAAGGATCACCCCAGAGGCTGACTCACTCACAGGGGTGTCATCCCCATGGGTGCTTGTCTCCTGCAGCGGTGCTCAGTAAGGATCACCCCAGAGGCTGACTCACTCACAGGGGTGTCATCCCCATGGGTCATGTCACCTGTAGCGGTGCTCAGTAAGGATCACCCCAGAGGCAGTTTCACTCACATAGGTGTCATCCCCACGGGTGCATGTCACCTGCAGCGGTTCTCAGTAAGGATCACCCCAGAGGCTGACTCACTCACATAGGTGTCATCCCCACGGGTGCATGTCACCTGCAGCGGAGCTCAGTAAGGATCACCCCAGAGGCTGACTCACTCACAGGGGTGTCATCCCCATCGGTGCATGTCACCTGCAGCGGTGCTCAGTAAGGATCACCCCAGAGGCTGACTCACTCACAGAGGTGTCATCCCCATGGGTGCATGTCACCTGCAGCGGTGCTCAGTATGGATCACCCCAGAGGCAGACTCACCCACAGGGGTGTCATCCCCATGGGTGCATGGCACCTGCAGCAGTGCTCAGTAAGGATCACCCCAGAGGCTGACTGACTCACAGGGGTGTCATCCCCATGGGTGCTTGTCACCTGCAGCGGTGCTCAGTAAGGATCACTCCAGAGGCTGACTCACTCACAGGGGTGTCATCCCCATGGGTGCTTGTCACCTGCAGCGGTGCTCAGTAAGGATCACCCCAGAGGCTGACTCACTCACAGGGGTGTCATCCCCATGGGTGCTTGTCACCTGCAGCGTTGCTCAGTAAGGATCACCCCAGAGGCTGACTGACTCACAGGGGTGTCATCCCCATGGGTGCATGTCACCTGCAGCGGTGCTCAGTAAGGATCACCCCAGAGGCTGACTGACTCACAGGGGTGTCATCCCCATGAGTGCATGTCACCTGCAGCGGTGCTCAGTAAGGATCACCCCAGAGGCTGTCTCACTCACAGGGGTGTCATCCCCATGGGTGCATGTCACCTGCAGCGGTGCTCAGTTAGGATCACCCTAGAGGCTGACTCACTCACAGGGGTGTCATCCTCATGGGTGCATGTCACCTGCAGCGGTGCTCAGTAAGGATCACCCTAGAGGCTGACTCACTCACAGGGGTGTCATCTCCATGGGTGCATGTCACCTGCAGCGGTGCTCAGTAAGGATCACCCCAGAGGCTGACTCACTCACAGGGGTGTCATCCCCATGGGTGCTTGTCTCCTGCAGCGGTGCTCAGTAAGGATCACCCCAGAGGCTGACTCACTCACAGGGGTGTCATCCCCATGGGTCATGTCACCTGTAGCGGTGCTCAGTAAGGATCACCCCAGAGGCAGTTTCACTCACATAGGTGTCATCCCCATGGGTGCATGTCACCTGCAGCGGTGCTCATTAAGGATTACCTCAGAGGCTGACTCACCCACAGAGGTGTCATCCCCATGGGTGCATGTCAACTGCAGCGCTGCTCAGTAAGGATCACCCCAGAGGCTGACTCACTCACAGAGGTGTCATCCCCATGGGCACATGTCAACTGCAGTGGTGCGCAGTAAGGATCACCCCAGGGGCTGTCTCACTCACAGGGGTGTCATCCCCATGGGTGCATGTCACCTGCAGCGGAGCTCAGTGAAAATCATCCCAGAGGCTCTCTCACTCACAGGGGTGTCATCCCCATGGGTGCATGTAACCTGTAGCGGAGCTCAGTAAGGATCACCCCAGAGGCTGACTCACTCACAGGGGTGTCATCCCCATGGGTACATATCACCTGCAGCGATGCTCAGTAAGGATCACCCCAGACGCTGACTCACCCACAGGGGTGTCATCCCCATGGGTGCATGTCACCTGCAGCAGTGCTCAGTAAGGATCACCCCAGAGGCTGACTCACTCGCAGAGGTGTCATCCTCATGGGTGCATGTCACCTGCAGCAGTGCTCAGTGAGGATCACCCCAGAGGCTGACTCTCTCACAGGGGTGTCATCCTCATGGGTGCATGTCACCTGCAGCGATGCTCAGTAAGAATCACCCCAGAGGCTGACTCACTCACAGGGATGTCATCCCCATGGATGCTTGTCACCTGCAGCGGTGCTCAGTAAGGATCACCCCAGAGGCTGACTGACTCACAGGGGTGTCATCCCCATGAGTGCATGTCACCTGCAGCGGTGCTCAGTAAGGATCACCCCAGAGGCTGTCTCACTCACAGGGGTGTCATCCCCATGGGTGCATGTCACCTGCAGCGGTGCTCAGTTAGGATCACCCTAGAGGCTGACTCACTCACAGGGGTGTCATCCTCATGGGTGCATGTCACCTGCAGCGGTGCTCAGTAAGGATCACCCTAGAGGCTGACTCACTCACAGGGGTGTCACCCCCATGGGTCACGTCACCTGCAGCGGTGCTCAGTAAGGATCACCCCAGAGGCTGACTCACTCACAGGGGTGTCATCCCCATGGGTGCTTGTCTCCTGCAGCGGTGCTCAGTAAGGATCACCCCAGAGGCTGACTCACTCACAGGGGTGTCATCCCCATGGGTCATGTCACCTGCAGCGGTGCTCAGTAAGGATCACCCCAGAGGCTGACTCACTCACAGGGGTGTCATCCCCATGGGTGCTTGTCTCCTGCAGCGGTGCTCAGTAAGGATCACCCCAGAGGCTGACTCACCCACAGAGGTGTCATCCCCATGGGTGCATGTCACTTGCAGCTGAGCTCAGTAAGGATCACCCCAGAGGCTGTCTCACTCACAGGGGTGTCATCCCCATGGGTGCATGTCACCTGCAGCGGCCGTGCTCAGTAAGGATCACCCCAGAGGCTGACTCACTCACAGGGGTGTCATCTCCTTGGGTGCATGTCACCTGCAGCGGTGCTCAGTAAGGATCACCCAGAGGCTGTCTCACTCACAGGGGTGTCATCCCCATGGGTGCATGTCACCTGCAGCTGTGCTCAGTAAGGATCATCCCAGAGGCTGACTCACCCACAGGGGTGTCATCCCCATGGGTGCATGTCACCTGCAGCCGTGCACAGTAAGGATCACCCCAGAGGCAGTTTCACTCACATAGGTGTCATCCCCATGGGTGCATGTCACCTGCAGCGGTGCTCATTAAGGATTACCTCAGAGGCTGACTCACCCACAGAGGTGTCATCCCCATGGGTGCATGTCAACTGCAGCGCTGCTCAGTAAGGATCACCCCAGAGGCTCACTCACTCACAGGGGTGTCATCTCCATGGGTGCATGTCACCTGCAGCGGTGCTCAGTAAGGATCACCTCAGAGGCTGACTCACTCACAGAGGTGTCATCCCCATGGGCACATGTCAACTGCAGTGGTGCGCAGTAAGGATCACCCCAGGGGCTGTCTCACTCACAGGGGTGTCATCCCCATGGGTGCATGTCACCTGCAGCGGAGCTCAGTGAGAATCATCACAGAGGCTGTCTCACTCACAGGGGTGTCATCCCCATGGGTGCATGTCACCTGCAGCAGTGCTCAGTAAGGATCACCCCAGAGGCTGACTCACTCACAGAGGTGTCATCCTCATGGGTGCATGTCACCTGCAGCAGTGCTCAGTGAGGATCACCCCAGAGGCTGACTCTCTCACAGGGGTGTCATCCTCATGGATGCATGTCACCTGCAGCGATGCTCAGTAAGAATCACCCCAGAGGCTGACTCACTCACAGGGATGTCATCCCCATGGATGCTGTCACCTGCAGCGGTGCTCAGTAAGATTCACCCCAGAGGCTGACTCACTCACAGGGGTGTCATCTCCATGGGTGGTTGTCACCTGCAGCGGTGCTCAGTAAGGATCTCCCCAGAGGCTGACTCACCCACAGGGGTGTCATCCCCATGGGTGCATGTCACCTGCAGCTATGCTCAGTAAGGATCTCCACTGAGGCTGACTTACCCACAGGGGTGTCATCCCCATGGGTGCATGTCACCTGCAGCGGTGCTCAGTAAGGATCACCTCAGAGGCTGACTCACCCACAGGGGTGTCATCCCAATGGGTGCATGTCACCTGCAGCGATGCTCAGTAAGTATCACCCCAGAGGCTGACTCACTCACAGAGGTGTCATCCTCTTGGGTGCATGTCACCTGCAGCAGTGCTCAGTAAGGATCACCCCAGAGGCTGACTCACTCACAGGGGTTTCATCCCCATGGGTGCATGTCACCTGCAGCAGTGCTCAGTAAGCATAACCCCAGAGGCTGACTCACCCACAGGGGTGTCATCCCCATGGGTCCTTCCTTGTCACCTGCAGCGGTGCTCAGTAAGATTCAGCCCAGAGGCTGACTCACTCACAGGGGTGTCATCTCCATGGGTGGTTGTCACCTGCAGCGGTGTTCAGTAAGGATTACCCCAGAGGCTGACTCACTCACAGGGGTGTCATCCCCATGGGTGCAAGTCACCTACAGCGGTGCTCAGTAAGGATCACCCCAGAGGCTGACTCACTCACAGGGGTGTCATCTCCATGGGTGCTTGTCACCTGCAGCGGTGCTCAGTAAGATTCACCCCAGAGGCTGACTCAACCACAGGGGTGTCATCTCCATGGGTGGTTGTCACCTGCAGCGGTGTTCAGTAAGGATCACCCCAGAGGCTGACTCATTCACAGGGGTGTCATCCCCATGGGTGTATGTCACCTGCAGCGGTGCTCAGTAAGGAGCACCCCAGAGGCTGACTGACTCACAGGGGTGTCATTCCCATGGGCGCATGTCACCTGCAGCAGTGCTCAGTAAGGATCACCCCAGAGGCTGTCTCACTCACAGGGGTGTCGTCCCCACGGGTGCATGTCACCTGCAGCGGTTCTCAGTAAGGATCACCCCAGAGGCTGACTCACTCACAGAGGTGTCATCCCCATGGGTGCATGTCACCTGCAGGGGTGCTCAGTAAGAATCACCCCAGAGGCAAACTCACCCACAGGGGTGTCATCCCCATGGGTGCATGTCACCTGCAGCGGTGCTCAATAAGGATCACCCCAGAGGCTGACTCACTCACAGGGGTGTCATCCCCATGGGTGCATGGCACCTGCAGCAGTGCTCAGTAAGGATCACCCCAGAGGCTGACTGACTCACAGGGGTGTCATCCCCATGGGTGCATGTCACCTGCAGCGGTGCTCAGTAAGGATCACTCCAGAGGCTGACTCACTCACAGGGGTGTAATCCCCATGGGTGCTTGTCACCTGCAGCGGTGCTCAGTAATGATAACCCCAGAGGCTGACTCACTCACAGGGGTGTCATCCCCATGGGTGCTTGTCACCTGCAGCGGTGCTCAGTAAGGATCACTCCAGAGGCTGACTCACTCACAGGGGTGTCATCCCCATGGGTGTTTGTCACCTGCAGCGGTGCTCAGTAAGGATCACCCCAGAGGCTGACTGACTCACAGGGGTGTCATCCCCATGGGTGCATGTCACCTGCAGCGGTGCTCAGTAAGGATCACCCCAGAGGCTGTCTCACTCACAGGGGTGTCATCCCCATGGGTGCATGTCACCTGCAGCGGTGCTCAGTTAGGATCACCCCAGAGGCTGACTCACTCACAGGGGTGTCATCCTCATGGGTGCATGTCACCTGCAGCGGTGCTCAGTAAGGATCACCCTAGAGGCTGACTCACTCACAGGGGTGTCATCTCCATGGGTGCATGTCACCTGCAGCGGTGCTCAGTAAGGATCACCCCAGAGGCTGTCTCACTCACAGGGGTGTCACCCCCATGGGTCATGTCACCTGCAGCGGTGCTCAGTAAGGATCACCCCAGAGGCTGACTCACTCACAGGGGTGTCATCCCCATGGGTGCTTGTCTCCTGCAGCGGTGCTCAGTAAGGATCACCCCAGAGGCTGACTCACTCACAGGGGTGTCATCCCCATGGGTCATGTCACCTGCAGCGGTGCTCAGTAAGGATCACCCCAATGGCAGACTCACTCACAGGGGTGTCATCCCCATGGGTGCTTGTCTCCTGCAGCGGTGCTCAGTAAGGATCACCCCAGAGGCTAACTCACTCACAGAGGTGTCATCCCCATGGGTGCATGTCACCTGCAGCGATGCTCAGTAAGGATCACCCCAGAGGCTGACTCACTCACAGGGGTGTCATCCCCATGGGTGCATGTCACCTGCAGCGGCCGTGCTCAGTAAGGATCACCCCAGAGGCTGACTCACTAACAGGGGTGTCATCCCCATGGGTGCATATCACCTGCAGCCGTGCTCAGTAAGGATCACCCCAGAGGCTGACTCACCCACAGAGGTGTCATCCCCATGGGTGCATGTCACTTGCAGCTGAGCTCAGTAAGGATCACCCCAGAGACTGTCTCACTCACAGGGGTGTCATCCCCATGGGTGCATGTCACCTGCAGCGATCCTCAGTTAGGATCACCCAGAGGCTGTCTCACTCACAGGGGTGTCATCCCCATGGGTGCATGTCACCTGCAGCTGTGCTCAGTAAGGATCATCCCAGAGGCTGATTCACCCACAGGGGTGTCATCCCCATGGGTGCATGTCACCTGCAGCGGTGCACAGTAAGGATCACCCCAGAGACAGTCTCACTCAGATAGGTGTCATCCCCATGGGTGCATGTCACCTGCAGCGGTGCTCAGTAAGGATCACCCCAGAGGCAGTCTCACTCACATAGGTGTCATCCCCATGGGTGCATGTCACCTGCAGCGGTGCTCATTAAGGATTACCCCAGAGGCTGACTCACCCACAGAGGTGTCATCCCCATGGGTGCATGTCAACTGCAGCGCTGCTCAGTAAGCATCACCCCAGAGGCTGACTCACTCACAGGGGTGTCATCCCCATGGGTGCATGTCACCTGCAGCGGCCGTGCTCAGTAAGGATCACCCCAGAGGCTGACTCACTAACAGGGGTGTCATCCCCATGGGTGCATATCACCTGCAGCCGTGCTCAGTAAGGATCACCCCAGAGGCTGACTCACCCACAGAGGTGTCATCCCCATGGGTGCATGTCAACTGCAGCGCTGCTCAGTAAGCATCACCCCAGAGGCTGACTCTCTCACAGGGGTGTCATCTCCATGGGTGCATGTCACCTGCAGCGGTGCTCAGTAAGGATCACCTGAGAGGCTGACTCACTCACAGAGGTGTCATCCCCATGGGCACATGTCACCTGCAGCAGTGCTCAGTAAGGATCACCCCAGAGGCTGTCTCACTCACAGCAGTGTCATCCCCATGGGTGCATGTCACCTGCAGCGGAGCTCAGTGAGAATTATCCCAGAGGCTGTCTCACTCACAGGGGTGTCATCCCCATGGGTGAATGTAACCTGTAGCGGAGCTCAGTAAGGATCACCCCAGAGGCTGACTCACTCACAGGGGTGTCACCCCCATGGGTGCATGTCACCTGCAGCGGAGCTCAGCAAGGATCATCCCAGAGGCTGACTCACTCACAGGGGTGTCATCCCCATGGGTGCATGTCACCTGCAGCAGTGCTCAGTAAGGATCACCCCATAGGCTGACTCACCCACAGGGGTGTCATCCCCATGGGTGCATGTCACCTGTAGTGGTGCTCAGTTAGGATCACCCCAGAGGCTGACTCACTCACAGGGGTGTCATCCCCATGGGTACATGTCACCTGCAGCGATGCTCAGTAAGGATCACCCCAGAGGCTGACTCACTCACAGAGGTGTCATCCCCATGGGTGCATTTCACCTGCAGCGGTGCTCAGTAAGGATCACCCCAGAGGCTGACGCATTCACAGCGGTGTCGTCCCCATGGGTGTATGTCACTTCCATCGGTGCTCAGTAAGGTTCACCCCAGAGGCTGACTCACTCACAGGGGTGCCATACCCACGGGTGCATGTCACCTGCTTCGGTGCTCAGTAAGGATCACCCCAGAGGCAGACTCACTCACAGCGGTGTCATCCCCATGGGTGCATGTCACCTGCAGCGGTGCTCAGTAAGGATCACCCCTGAGGCTGACTCACTCACAGGGGTGTCATCCCCATGGGTGCATGTCACCTGCAGCGGTGCTCAGTAGTAATCACCCCAGAGGCTGTCTCACTCACAGTGGTGTCATCCCCTTGGGTGCATGTCACCTGCAGCGGTGGTCAGGAAAGATCACCCCAGAGGCTGACTCACTCACAGTGGTGTCATCCCCATGGGTGCATGTCACCTGAAGCGGTGCTCAGTAAGGATCACCCCAGAGGCTGACTCACCCACAAGGATGTCATCCCCATGGGTGCATGTCACCTGCAGCGGTGCTCAGTAAGGATCACCCCAGAGGCTGTCTCACTCACAGGGGTGTCATCCCCATGGGTGCATGTCACCTGCAGCGGAGCTCAGTAAGGATCACCCCAGAGGCTGTCTCACTCACAGGGGTGTCATCCCCAAGGGTGCATGTCACCTGCAGAGGTGCTCAGTAAGAATCACTTCAGAGGCTGACTCACTCACAGGTGTGTCATCCCCACGGGTGCATGTCACCTGCAGCGGTGCTCAGTAAGGATCACCCCAGAGGCAGACTCACTGAGAGGGGTGTCATCCCCATGGGTGCATGTCACATGCAGCGGAGCTCAGTAAGGATCACCCCAGAGGCTGACTCACTCACAGGGGTGTCACCCCCATGGGTGCATGTCTCCTGCAGCGGAGCTCAGTAAGGATCACCCCAGAGGCTGACTCACTCACAGGGGTGACATTTCCATGGGTGCATGTCACCTGCAACAGTGCTCAGTAAGGATCACCCCAGAGACTGACTCACCCACAGGGGTGCCATCCCCATGGGTGCATGTCACCTGCAGAGGTGCTCAGTAAGGATCACCCCAGAGGCAGACTCACTCAGAGGGGTGTCATCCCCATGGGTGCATGTCACTTGCAGCTGAGCTCAGTAAGGATCACCCCAGAGGCTGTCTCACTCACAGGGGTGTCATCCCCATGGGTGCATGTCACCTGCAGCGGCCGTGCTCAGTAAGGATCACCCCAGAGGCTGACTCACTCACAGGGGTGTCATCCCCTTGGGTGCATGTCAGCTGCAGCGGTGCTCAGTAAGGATCACCCAGAGGCTGTCTCACTCACAGGGGTGTCATCCCCATGGGTGCATGTCACCTGCAGCTGTGCTCAGTAAGGATCATCCCAGAGGCTGACTCACCCACAGGGGTGTCATCCCCATGGGTGCATGTCACCTGCAGCCGTGCACAGTAAGGATCACCCCAGAGGCAGTTTCACTCACATAGGTGTCATCCCCATGGGTGCATGTCACCTGCAGCGGTGCTCATTAAGGATTACCTCAGAGGCTGACTCACCCACAGAGGTGTCATCCCCATGGGTGCATGTCAACTGCAGCGCTGCTCAGTAAGGATCACCCCAGAGGCTCACTCACTCACAGGGGTGTCATCTCCATGGGTGCATGTCACCTGCAGCGGTGCTCAGTAAGGATCACCTCAGAGGCTGACTCACTCACAGAGGTGTCATCCCCATGGGCACATGTCAACTGCAGTGGTGCGCAGTAAGGATCACCCCAGGGGCTGTCTCACTCACAGGGGTGTCATCCCCATGGGTGCATGTCACCTGCAGCGGAGCTCAGTGAGAATCATCCCAGAGGCTGTCTCACTCACAGGGGTGTCATCCCCATGGGTGCATGTAACCTGTAGCGGAGCTCAGTAAGGATCACCCCAGAGGCTGACTCACTCACAGGGGTGTCAACCCCATGGGTACATATCACCTGCAGCGATGCTCAGTAAGGATCACCCCAGACGCTGACTCACCCACAGGGGTGTCATCCCCATGGGTGCATGTCACCTGCAGCAGTGCTCAGTAAGGATCACCCCAGAGGCTGACTCACTCACAGAGGTGTCATCCTCATGGGTGCATGTCACCTGCAGCAGTGCTCAGTGAGGATCACCCCAGAGGCTGACTCTCTCACAGGGGTGTCATCCTCATGGATGCATGTCACCTGCAGCGATGCTCAGTAAGAATCACCCCAGAGGCTGACTCACTCACAGGGATGTCATCCCCATGGATGCTTGTCACCTGCAGCGGTGCTCAGTAAGATTCACCCCAGAGGCTGACTCACTCACAGGGGTGTCATCTCCATGGGTGGTTGTCACCTGCAGCGGTGCTCAGTAAGGATCTCCCCAGAGGCTGACTCACCCACAGGGGTGTCATCCCCATGGGTGCATGTCACCTGCAGCTATGCTCAGTAAGGATCTCCACTGAGGCTGACTTACCCACAGGGGTGTCATCCCCATGGGTGCATGTCACCTGCAGCGGTGCTCAGTAAGGATCACCTCAGAGGCTGACTCACCCACAGGGGTGTCATCCCAATGGGTGCATGTCACCTGCAGCGATGCTCAGTAAGTATCACCCCAGAGGCTGACTCACTCACAGAGGTGTCATCCTCATGGGTGCATGTCACCTGCAGCAGTGCTCAGTAAGGATCACCCCAGAGGCTGACTCACTCACAGGGGTGTCATTCCCATGGGTGCATGTCACCTGCAACAGTGCTCAGTAAGGATCACCCCAGAGACTGACTCACTCACAGAGGTGTCACCCCATGGGTGCACGTCACCTGCAGCGGTGCTCAGTAAGAATCACCCCAGAGGCTGACTCACTCACAGTGGTGTCAACCCATGGGTGCATGTCACCTGCAGCGGTGCTCAGTAAGGATCACCCCAGAGGCTGACTCATCCACAGGGGTGTCATCCCCATGGGTGCATGTCACCTGCAGCGGTGGTCAGTAATGATCACCCCAGAGGCTGACTTACCCACAGGGGTGTCATCCCCACGGGTGCATGTCACCTGCAGCAGTGCTCAGTAAGGACCACCCCAGAGGTTGACTCACTCACAGGGGTGTCATCCCCATGGGTGCATGTCACCTGCAGTGGTGCTCAGTAAGGATCACCCCAGAGGCTGACTCAATCACAGGGGTGCCATCCCCATGGGTGCATGTCACCTGCAGCGGTTCTCAGTAAGAATCACCCCAGAGGCTGACTCACCCACAGGGGTGTCATCCCCATGGGTACATGTCACCTGCAGCGGTGCTCAGTAAGGATCACCCCAGAGGCTGACTCACTCACAGGGGTGTCATCTCCATGGGTGCATGTCACCTGCAGCGGTTCTCAGTAAGGATCACCCCAGAGGCTGACTCACCCACAGGGGTGTCATCCCCATGGGTACATGTCACCTGCAGCGGTGCTCAGTAAGGATCACCCCAGAGGCTGACTCACTCACAGGGGTGTCATCTCCATGGGTGCATGTCACCTGCAGCGGTGCTCAGTAATTATCAACCCAGAGTCTGTCTCACTCACAGGGGTGTCATCCCCATGGGTGCATGTCACCTGCAGCGATGCTCAGTAAGGATCATCCCAGAGGCTGTCTCACTCACAGAGGTGTCATCCCCATGGGTGCATGTCACCTGCAGCGGTGCTCAGTAAGGATCATCAAAGAGGCTGACTCACTCACAGAGGTGTCATCCCCATGAGTGCATGTCACCTGCAGCGGTGCTCAGAAAGGATCACCCCAGAGGCTGACTCATTCACAGGGGTGTCGTCCCCATGGGTGTATGTCACTTCCATTGGTGCTCAGTAAGGATCACCCCAGAGGCTGACTCACTCACAGGGGTGCCATCCCCACGGGTGCATGTCACCTGCTGCGGTGCTCAGTAAGGATCACACCAGAGGCTGACTCACTCACAGGAGTGTCATCCCCATGGGTGCATGTCACCTGCAGCGGTGCTCAGTAAGGATCACCCCAGAGGCTGACTCACTCACAGGAGTGTCATCCCCATGCGTGCATGTCACCTGCAGCGATGCTCAGTAAGGATCACCGCAGAGGCTGACTCACCCACAGAGGTGTCATCCCCATGGGTGCATGTCACCTGCAGCGGTGCTTAGTAAGGATCACCCCAGAGGCTGACTCACCCACAGGGGTGTCATACCCATGGGTGCATGTCATCTGCAGCGGTGCTCAGTAAGGATCACCCCAGAGGCTGTCTCACTCACAGGGGTGTCATCCCCAAGGGTGCATATCACCTGCAGAGGTGCTCAGTAAGAATCACCCCAGAGGCTGTCTCACTCACAGGGGTGTCATCCCCACGGGTGCATGTCACCTGCAGCGTTGCTCAGTAAGGATCACCCCAGAGGCTGACTCACTCACAGGGGTGTCATCCCCATGGGTGCATGTCACCTGCAGTGGTGCTCAGTAAGGATCACCCCAGAGGCTGACTCACTCACAGGGGTGTCACCCCCATGGGTGCATGTCTCCTGCAGCGGAGCTCAGTAAGGGTCACCCCAGAGGCTGACTCACTCACAGGGGTGTCACCCCCATGGGTGCATGTCTTCTGCAGCGGAGCTCAGTAAGGATCACCCCAGAGGCTGACTCACTCACAGGGGTGTCATTCCCATGGGTGCATGTCACCTGCAACAGTGCTCAGTAAGGATCACCCCAGAGATTGACTCACTCACAGAGGTGTCACCCCATGGGTGCATGTCACCTGCAGCGGTGCTCAGTAAGGATCACCCCAGAGGCTGACTCACACACAGAGGTGTCACCCCATGGGTGCATGTCACCTGCAGCGGTGCTCAGTAAGGAACACCCCAGAGGCTGATTCATCCACAGGGGTGTCATCCCCATGGGTGCATGTCACCTGCAGCGGTGCTCAGTAAGGATCACCCCAGAGGCTGACTTACCCACAGGGGTGTCATCCCCACCGGTGCATGTCACCTGCAGCAGTGCTCAGTAAGGACCACCCCAGAGGCTAACTCACTCACAGGGGTGTCATCCCCATGGATGCATGTCACCTGCAGCGGTGCTCAGTAAGGATCACCCCAGAGGCTGACTCACTCACAGGGGTTCCATCCCCATGGGTGCATGTCACCTGCAGCGGTTCTCAGTAAGGATCACCCCAGAGGCTGATTCACCCACAGGGGTGTCATCCCCATGGGTACATGTCACCTGCAGCGGTGCTCAGTAAGGATCACCCGAGAGACTGACTCACTCACAGGGGTGTCATCCCCATGGGTGCATGTCACCTGCAGCGGTGCTCAGTAATTATCAACCCAGAGGCTGACTCACCCACAGGGGTGTCATCTCCATGGGTGCACGTCACCTGCAGCGGTGCTCAGTAAGGATCATCCCAGAGGCTGTCTCACTCACAGGGGTGTCGTCCCCATGAGTGCATGTCACCTGCAGCGGTGCTCAGAAAGGATCACCCCAGAGGCTGACTCATTCACAGTGGTGTCGTCCCCATGGGTGTATGTCACTTCCATCGGTGCTCAGTAAGGATCACCCCAGAGGCTGACTCACTCACAGGGGTTCCATCCCCACGGGTGCATGTCACCTGCTGCGGTGCTCAGTAAGGATCACCCCAGAGGCTGACTCACTCACAGGAGTGTCATCCCTATGGGTGCATGTCATCTACAGCGGTGCTCAGAAAGGATCACCCCAGAGGCTGTCTCACCCACAGTGGTGTCATCCCCATGGGTGCATGTCACCTGCAGCGGTGCTCAGTAAGGATCACCCCAGAGGCTGACTCACTCACAGGGGTGTCATCCCCATGGGTGCATGTCACCTGCAGCGGTGCTCAGTAAGGATCACCCTAGAGGCTGACTCACCCACAGGGGTGTCATCCCCATGGGCGCATGTCACCTGCAGCGGTGCTCAGTAAGGATCACCCCAGAGGCTGACTCACCCACAGGGGTGTCATCCCCATGGGTGCATGTCACCTGCAGCAGTGCTCAGTAAGGATCTCCCCAGAGGCTGACTCACTCACAGGGGTGTCATCCCATGGGTGCATGTCACCTGCAGCAGTGATCAGTAAGGATCACCCCAGAGACTGACTCACTCACAGGGGTGTCATCCCCATGGGTGCATGTCACCTGCAGCGGTGCTCAGTAAGGATCATTCCAGAGGCTGACTCACTCACAGGGGTGTCATCCCCATGGGTGCATGTCACCTGCAGCGGTGCTCAGTAAGGATCACCCCAGAGGCTGACTCACTCACAGGGGTGTCATCCCCATGGGTGCATGTCACCTGCAGCGGTGCTCAGTAAGGATCACCTCAGAGGCTGACTCATTCACAGTGGTGTCATCCCCATGGGTGCATGTCACCTGCAGCGGGGTTCAGTAAGGATCACCTCAGAGGCTGACTCATTCACAGTGGTGTCATCCCCATGGGTGCATGTCACCTGCAGCGGTGCTCAGTAAGAATCACCTCAGAGGCTGAATCATTCACAGTGGTGTCATCACCATGGGTGCAAATCACCTGCAGCAGTGCTCAGTAAGGAGAACCCCAGAGGCTGACTCACTCACAGGGGTGTCATCCCCATGGGTGTGACGCGCCCCTGGGCCTGAGTCGCGCAGCGTTGCGCACGCGGGAGCCTACCCGGAGCCGGATCTGATAGGGGTAGTAGTCTCGTGGCGGTGACCCGGTCCGTGCCCAGGGAGTCAAGCTGAGTGGCAGAGTTTAGCAGAAGATGGTACGGTGTTCGACTACGCCACCCGTTGAATGCGGCTATGAGGCCGCCGCTGCAGGGCAGACCGCTGAGGCCGGTGGTACGATTGTGCAGCGTAGATGGTATAACCCCCAACGGGAGGGGTATGGCCTCAGGGCAGCCGACGTGTTTGGAGGGGGTAGCAGTATAGCATGCAGGTAGCAGGAACCACTCAGAGACGGTGCGGTGTAGTTCAGGATCTTTACTGATGACAAAGGTAGACCCTCCCGGAGTACTGGCTAGCGATCGGGGCCTGGTCAGTCCGTGAGCAGATGGGATCTCCCCTGGCCAGGCGGAGTTGTAGGCCTCCCCAACTAATTGTACTCTTCTGGCTACCTTGCTAGAGGCGGGTAAAAGTAGCCCACGTCCCTGAGTGTACCGTGTGGTGCTCACCCGTATGGCCGGTGACTCAGGGCCTTCTGGTAGCTTCCGCTTCACGACGGCGGTGCTGGTCCCTTGCGTGTGACCGTGCCTTCGGGTTTCTTGGCCAGAGGACCTGAAATCCCCTGCCGGTCGGTTTCTGCTGCTGGGTAAGGATTAGTCCCCACAGCCTCGGACTCCGGGTCCGGTGAGAACTCTTCAATCAGGGCGAGCTCTACAGCTTCCAGCCCCTGACTCCTTTTAGCACTGCTCCCACTGAGCTCCTGATCTTTCTTTCCTATAGCTGCTCCTCTCCAGACCAGACTATGTCTCTGTCTGGGACTCCTCTTCTCCTCTTTTTTCTCACTAACCCTGCCTCAGCCCCAGTCTTATATAGGGGAAGTTCTTCCCCTCCCAGGACTGGGCAGGAGGTGTGGCATGCATAGGATTCCTGACCAGGAGACCTCCCACCCGCTCTCAGACGTAATATTGCTATTACTGTGAAAACCAGACCCCTGGGGTGCCACATTCCCCCTAGTGAAATTTAGTACTCCGGGACTAAACATACTTTTGTAAACATAACAAGTTATAAACAGAAACAGTACAATAAAGAAAAACACATTAGGATGGTTACGGTGTGTCCGCAACCGGGTGCAGTTTTTGAAGAAAACAAGGGCGTCCATTCCACCAAAGAACAGGGAGTCGTAACCAGGTAGGGGTCTGTCCTGCCCCAAGTCTTTAACAGTCTTTAGTCCGTTCCTGGGTTACGCTCCAAACATATGTACAAAGGATTCCGGATAATCCATAAACGACTCCTAGAAAATAACTAGAAATACACAATTATTCACAAGCAACAATAAACAGGTAAATACAAATAAAACAGTTTGAGCACTTTAAATCCTCCAACGTACGGGCAACTGGCCTCTAGTGACCCTAGTAGACCTACGGAGCTGACTGACTGGTCCTGAGCTACAGGGTGTAGGGGCTGTCAAAGGTAAACTGGGCAGCTGTCTACGGGCTCTTTGGCTCACTAGGGGCACGGCAGGCTCACTATAAGCAGAGGGTTGATCCTCCTGGTCTGCTTGTGTGGGGTCTTCTGCCTCCTGGACCGGCTGCTCTTCCAGCTCTACCTGTTTCTCCGTAGGTACTTGAGATGCTGGTTGGAGGAAGGTGAGGACGGGTACCACAACAGCGCCATTGACCTGAGTCCAAGACCGAGGGAAGTCTCCGAGCACAGTACTGACCATATCTTCCCTTTCCTCTGCGGGTCGAGGGTCATCTTGTTCTTCTTCAGGGTTCCGTAGCTGTTCGGGACACTTCTTCAGGTGATCTCGGGATACAATGGCTGTGGTTTCTCCTCCATCCTTACTGATTGTGCAGACTTTCGGGTTCTCATGGCTTGAGGGCAGTATAGTGTACGGGTCCTTCTCCCACTGGTCGTCCAACTTGTGGAGCCGTCTCTTCCTCTTCAAGACCTGCTCTCCAGGTACCAGGGGAACAGCGGGAGCATACTGGTTGTAAGTCTTCTCCTGTCTTTCTCTAGCTTGACAGAGACTTCGCTCCACGCTCTCCTGTACTTTCCGGTACTGCTGCTGCCTCTCTGTGTCCCAGTCTGCTTCTGGTGAAGTGTCCTCGGGTGTCAGGACTCCCATATCCAGGTCAACAGGCAGCTTACCAGGTCTTGCCCTCATTAGGTAAGCCGGGGTACAGTTGGTAGAACCTACAGGGATGTGGTTGTATAGGTCCACCAGATCAGGCAGTTTCTCAGGCCACAGACTGCGTTCTTCCAGGGGCAATGTTTTCAAAAGGTCTATCACCACCTGGTTCATTTTCTCGCAGAGTCCATTGGTTTGTGGATGATAGGGTGTTGTTCTTATCTTCCGGCAGCCATACAGAGTGCAGAACTCCTGGAAGACCTCCGCTTCAAAGGCAGGTCCCTGGTCCGTCAGCACCTGCTCTGGGTATCCGTGTGGACGACAGAAGTGCTGCTGGAAGGCTCTAGCTGCTGTTTGAGCCGTTAAGTCCTTGACGGGGACGACAACCAAGAACCGGGAGTAGTGATCCACGATTGTTAACGCATAGACGTAGCCACTTCTGCTGGGGGTCAGTTTTACATGATCCAAGGCTACCAGTTCCAACGGCTGCTTGGTGACGATGGACTGCAGGGGAGTCTTCTGGCTAGCACGGTCCTTCCTTCTTAGGTTGCATGGGCCACAGTCTCTGCACCACCTCTCGATGGTTCCTCTCATGCCTACCCAATGGAACCGCCCGCGCAGCAGGAACTCCAGCTTCTTCAATCCGAAGTGCCCAGCTCCGTTGTGG
Source organism: Phyllobates terribilis (assembly GCF_046119375.1). NCBI lineage: Eukaryota > Metazoa > Chordata > Amphibia > Anura > Dendrobatidae > Phyllobates > Phyllobates terribilis. The sequence continues at coordinate 177,846,831 of NW_027362773.1, forward strand.
TATGCCTCCAGTACCATAGCCGCGTCTCTTCTTGGCACCACTACTTGCCAGATCAGTTCATGCGTCCAGGAGTTAACCATTCTGCGGCACAACTTCCCCTTGTAAAGGAACAGTCGACTCTTCTCAACCCACAGTTGCTTGGCCTCCTCCGGAGCGTCTGGGTCAAGGCGGGCATCTGGCTGAGTCAGCATCTCCTTTACCAGTCGGACGGCGGGGTCACTGTCTTGCGTTTCCGCCCAGTTGTAATGAGGTAAGGGGTTGAACGTAGCAGATTGCTTACCCCTTACACGGTGGGAATACTGGATAGTCCCATGACGGTGGAACGCGGGGAGTTCAACTTCTTCCAGTTCCTCTGGATCTTCCCCTACGTCCGGTAGGTTTGGCATTCTGGACAAGGCATCCGCGTTGGTATTGGAGCGTCCTGCCCGGTATTTGATCGTGAACTCATAGTTGGACAGGCGGGCCATCCATCTCTGCTCCAGGGCACCGAGTCTTGCCGTATCCAGGTGTGTCAATGGGTTGTTATCCGTGTACACGGTGAACCGGGAAGAGGCGAGGTAGTGCCTAAAGCGTTCGGTGACTGCCCACACCACTGCCAGGAACTCTAGCTTGAATGAGCTGTAATTCTCAGGGTTTCTTTCGGTGGGTCGCAGTTTTCGGCTGGCGTAAGCAATTACCCGTTCTTTCCCCTGCTGGATCTGGGACAGTACGGCTCCTAGCCCGACGTTACTTGCGTCGGTGTAGAGGATAAAGGGCTGGCTGTAATCAGGGTACGCCAGGATTTCATCCCCCGTGAGGGCCATCTTCAGCTGGCGGAAGGACTCTTCTTCCAGCTTCTCCCATCTGAAGGGTGGCTTCTGGTTCTTGGCCTTCCTGGACTGGCCTATCAGGAGGTCCTGCATAGGAGCTGCCTTTTTGGTGAAACCGGGAATGAATCTTCGGTAGTAGCCTACCAACCCGAGGAACTGCCGCACTTCCTTTACGCTGGAGGGGCTTGGCCATTCCTTAATTGCGGTGATCTTATCAGGGTCGGGAGCCACTCCGTCAGCACTCACCACGTGTCCCAGGTACTGCACCTTTGGTTTCAGGAGGTGACACTTGGAGGGTTTCACCTTTAGGCCGTAGTTTGCCAGGGCTTCGAACACTTCTGCCAGGTGTTTCAGGTGGTCCTCGTAGGTCTTGGAGTAGACGATGACATCGTCCAGGTATAACAGGACCGTCTCGAAGTTTCGGTGTCCCAGACAGCATTCCATCAATCGTTGGAAGGTTCCTGGTGCGTTGCAGAGTCCGAACGGCATGCAGGTAAACTCGCTAAGTCCCATCGGGGTGGTGAATGCGGTCTTCTCCCGGTCCGCCTCTGCTACAGGAACCTGCCAGTACCCGCTAGTGAGATCCAAAGTGGAGAAGAAGTTAGCAGATTTTAAAGCAGCCAAAGACTCCTCTATCCTTGGTAAGGGGTACGCATCTTTGTGTGTGATACGGTTGATTTTCCGGTATTCTACACACATTCTCATGGTGTTGTCCTTCTTTTTAACCAAGACTAGTGGAGCTGCTCAGGGGCTACAGCTATCCCTGATTACTCCAGCCTCCTTCATGTCTCTAAGCATCCCCTTGGCGTGTTGGTAGTGTGCAGGGGGTACGGGTCGGTATCTCTCCTTTATGGGAGGATGGTCTCCCGTGGCGATGTGGTGTTCTACCCCCTTTACTCGCCCGAAGTCTAACGGGTGTTTACTAAACACTCTCTCGTACACTTGAACCACCCCGATAGACTCCCTGTTTCTGGTGTGAGGGAGTGGAGTCAGTTCCCAAATGTAGTTGCTGACACCAGTCCTCCATTGGTTTCTTAGAGCCGTTACCTTCCTCTGGGTGAGATGGAGGCAAGGGTTCCACTGCCTGTACAGAATTTTGGTCGATGGTATACAATTTGGCTAGCGTGGCATACCGGGGCAGGTATACTTCCCTCTTCCCGATATTTATTATGCGAACGGGCACCCTCCCATGGCGTACATCAACCACCCCCCGTGCCGTCAAAATGGTGGGCCTACTGTCTGAGTAGACTGGTTCTACCATTGCCTGGTAATCTCTACCTCTCAGACCAATAGCTGCCCGGCACCAAATCATCATTTCACTTTTCGGGGGCATGGCAATAGGGAAAGGGTCACACATTCTCACGCTTCCTATGTCACCACCGGAGAGTTCCACCTGTTGCCGCCGCATCAGTGCCCGGATCTCTTTTTGGAGCACTCGCTGCTGGCCAGAGCTGGCGTTCTTGGCAACCTGCTGTAAAATGAAAATCACCTCTGCAAGACAATTTTCAATCACATTAGTTCCTAGAGTTATCTTTGGGTGACTCTCGCGCTTGTCAATGTCTACAATGATCAGTCCCTGTGCTGCCAGTTCGACTCTACCGATTTTAATGGTCATCTCTTTAAATCCGATCTGTGGCACGGGCTGACCATTGCTGGCAATGATACTCAAGTCGTCGTCAGGGTAGCGGGTTATATCCGAGTCATTCCAGTACTGCTTAAAGAGCACGTACGGGATGGTGGTGACCTGTGACCCGGTGTCAAGTAGGGCACATCCAGTACCACAGGCAAGACTGGACGTCCTCCCACGTATTTGTCACGCCAGTTCGATGGGCCTGGTGATCTTATTCCTAGGGGTTGGCCCTCTACCCCAGGTTGTGCCAGTTTAAAGGACAGTACCTTGCCATATGTCCGGGTTGATTGCAGCGGCGGCAGATGGGTTGTCCGTCCTCGTTGTATCGGTCGCTGGGTCTTCCTCTGGCCGGTGGGGTCCTCCTTGGTCGACGCCACGGGATGTCCTCCGGTCCGGATGCCAGCTGGATCTTCCCTGGATCAGAAACCTGTAAAGACTGCACAGTTCGGGTTAGCGCAGCAACGCTTTTAGCTAGCTCTTGGACCTGATGGTGCAGGTCTGGAGCCGGGTCAGTGTTCAAAGCCTGCGCGTCAGCTCCCACAGGCCCTGCCGACAAGGGCGCCGCCTCCTGGTGGTAAGCGGTAGTAGGGCGCCTGTGGGCCACAACGCCACCCGGTGCCGGTTCTCGGAGCACCCGGATGGCTCTGTCCTTGAACTGTGCAAAGTCCAGATGAGGATCCTATAAGGCCATTGCCCGCAACTGGGTTCGGTGGGCATTGCAATATAGTCCCTCTATAAATTGTTCAGTCAAAAGCCTGTCCTCGTTTCCCACGCCGTCAGGGTCGGTCTGCTTAATGGCTCTCAGGGCCTCTTGTATGTTTAGTGCATAGTCCCTTATATTCTCATGTGCTCGCTGTTTGCACCCATAGAATTTAAGCTTAATCTCGGCTGAGGTGCGGGTATCAAAGGTGTCCTTCAGCCGGGTTAATATCCCTGCGACAGTCCTCCTCCCAGGTGGCCAGGACTTTACCTCCCTTTGGGCTGCCCCGGTTAGTTGGGCCACCAGGATGCTCACTTTTTGCTCTTCTGTGAGGGGGTACACCTGGAAGAGGCTATCCAGCTTTTCTCTAAAGTCATTCAGGGTATGTGACTCCCCTGAGTACTGGGGTAGCCAGGCTGCCCCCCGGGATATAGGGCATGGTGAAAGGCATGACCGCAGCAGCGGCGGCGCTGGCGGTGGCTGTGGCAGTGTAGCTCTACTCCGTATCCGACATCCTCCTCCCCCCTAGTGGACCGTGGCCTACCTTGCGATGATCCTCTTCCGTAGGCCGCGGTTCCGCAGTGGATCGTCAGGGTTGAGGACCTTGCGTCGCGCTCCTGTGACGTCGGCGTCTGCTGGGCTCCTTCCAGGACCTTACGCAACGTCCGGACGTGAGGCGGGGCTTCAGTTCTCGCGCGCTTTCAGAGTCCACGCCCCTCTTCTTCCAGCGCGGCGTCTTCAAGATGGCGCCCGACGGCGGGAAAACTTCACGGATGGCGGGAAGAAGGCAGAAGATGGCGCCGGATGGCGGGAATCTTCACCACAGTTAAGTTTAACAGTCTTCTTTCAGGCACGCAGTACCCGGTGGTTGCGGGCACGAAATCCTGCCGACTACGCCAAAGTTGACGCGCCCCTGGGCCTGAGTCGCGCAGCGTTTCGCACGCGGGAGCCTACCCGGAGCCGGATCTGATAGGGGTAGTAGTCTCGTGGCGGTGACCCGGTCCGTGCCCAGGGAGTCAAGCTGAGTGGCAGAGTTTAGCAGAAGATGGTACGGTGTTCGACTACGCCACCCGTTGAATGCGGCTATGAGGCCGCCGCTGCAGGGCAGACCGCTGAGGCCGGTGGTACGATTGTGCAGCGTAGATGGTATAACCCCCAACGGGAGGGGTATGGCCTCAGGGCAGCCGACGTGTTTGGAGGGGGTAGCAGTATAGCATGCAGGTAGCAGGAACCACTCAGAGACGGTGCGGTGTAGTTCAGGGTCTTTACTGATGACAAAGGTAGACCCTCCCGGAGTACTGGCTAGCGATCGGGGCCTGGTCAGTCCGTGAGCAAATGGGATCTCCCCTGGCCAGGCGGAGTTGTAGGCCTCCCCAACTAATTGTACTCTTCTGGCTACCTTGCTAGAGGCGGGTAAAAGTAGCCCACGTCCCTGAGTGTACCGTGTGGTGCTCACCCGTATGGCCGGTGACTCGGGACCTTCTGGTAGCTTCCGCTTCACGACGGCGGTGCTGGTCCCTTGCGTGTGACCGTGCCTTCGGGTTTCTTGGCCAGAGGACCTGAAATCCCCTGCCGGTCGGTTTCTGCTGCTGGGTAAGGATTAGTCCCCACAGCCTCGGACTCCGGGTCCAGTGAGAACTCTTCAATCAGGGCGAGCTCTACAGCTTCCAGCCCCTGACTCCTTTTAGCACTGTTCCCACTGAGCTCCTGATCTTTCTTTCCTATAGCTGCTCCTCTCCAGACCAGACTATGTCTCTGTCTGGGACTCCTCTTCTCCTCTTTTTTCTCACTAACCCTGCCTCAGCCCCAGTCTTATATAGGGGAAGTTCTTCCCCTCCCAGGACTGGGCAGGAGGTGTGGCATGCATAGGATTCCTGACCAGGAGACCTCCCACCCGCTCTCAGACGTAATATTGCTATTACTGTGGAAACCAGACCCCTGGGGTGCCACAGGTGCATGTCACCTGCAGTGGTGCTCAGTAAGGATCACCCCAGAGGCTGACTCACTCACAGAGGTGTCATCCCCATGGGTGCATGTCACCTGCAGCGCTGCTCAGTAAGGATCACCTCAGAGGCTGACTCACTCACAGGGGTGTCATCCCCATGTGTGCATGTCACCTGCAGCAGTGCTCAGTAAGGATCGCCCCAGAGGCTGACTCACTCACAGGGGTGTCATCCCTGTCGGTGCATGTCACCTGCAGCGGTGCTCAGTAAGGATCGCCCCAGAAGCTGACTCACACACAGGGGTGTCATCCCCATGGGTGCATGTCACCTGCAGCGGTGCTCAGTAAGGATCGCCCCAGAGGCTGACTCACACACAGGGGTGTCATCCCCATGGGTGCATGTCACCTGCAGCAGTGCTCAGTAAGGATCGCCCCAGAGGCTGTCTCTCTCACAGGGGTGTCATCCCCATGGGTGCATGTCGCCTGCAGCGGTGCTCTGTAAGGATCACCCCAGAGGCTGACTCACTCACAGGGGTGCCATCTCCATGGGTGCATGTCACCTACAGCGGTGCTTAGTAAGGATCACCACAGAGGCTGACTCACTCACAGGGGTGTCATCCCCACGGGTGCATGTCACCTGCAGCGGTGCTCAGTAAGGATCACTCTAGAGGCTGACTCACTCACAGGGGTGTCATCCCCATGGGTGCATGTCACCTGCAGCGGTGCTCAGTAAGGATCACTCCAGAGGCTGACTCACCCACAGAGGTGTCATACCCATGGGTGCATGTCACCTGCATCGGTGCTCAGTAAGGATCACCCCAGAGTCTGTCTCACTCACAGGGGTGTCATCCCCATGGGTGCATGTCACCTGCAGCGGTGCTCAGTAAGGATCACCCCAGAGGCTGACTCACTCACAGGGGTGTCATCCCCATGGGTGCTTGTCACCTGCATCGGTGCTCAGTAAGGATCACCCCAGAGACTGATTCACTCAGAGGGGTGTTATCCCCATAGGTGCATGTTACTTGCATAGGTGCTCAGGAAGGATCACCTCAGAGGCTGACTCACTCACAGGGGTGTCATCACCATGGGTGCATGTCACCTGCATTGGTGCTCAGTAAGGATCACCCCAGAGGCTGACTCACTCACAGGGGTGTCATCAACATGGGTGCATGTCACCTGCAGCGGTGCTCAGTAAGGATCACCCCAGAGGCTGACTCACCCACAGGGGTATCATCCCCATGGGTGCATGTCACCTGCAGCGGCAGAGCTCAGTAAGGATCACCCCAGAGGCTGACTCACCCACATAGGTGTCAGCCCCATGGGTGCATGTCACCTGCAGCGGTGCTCAGTAAGGATCACCCCAGAGGCTGACTCACCCACAGAGGTGTCATCCCCATGAGTGCATGTCACCTGCAGTGGTGCTCAGTAAGGAGCACCCCAGAGGCTGACTCACTCACAGAGGTGTCATCCCCATGGGTGCATGATACCTGCAGCGATGCTCAGTAAGGAGCTCCCCAGAGGCTGACTCACCCACAGGGGTGACATCCTCATGGGTGATTGTCACCTGCAGCGGTGCTCAGTAAGGATCACCCCAGAGGCTGACTCACCCACAGAGGTGTCATCCCCATGTGTGCATGTCACCTGCAGCGGTGCTCAGGAAGGATCACCCCAGAGGCTGACTCACTCACAGGGGTGTCATCTCCATGGGTGCATGTCACCTGTAGCGGTGCTCAGTAAGGATCACCCCAGAGGCTGACTCACTCACATGGGTGTTATCCTCATGGGTGCATGTCACCTGCAGCGGTGCTCAGTAAGGATCATCCCAGAGGCTGTCTCACTCACAGAGGTGTCATCCCCATGGGTGCATGTCACCTGCAGCGGTGCTCAGTAAGGATCACCCCAGAGGCTGACTCACTCACAGAGGTGTCATCCCCAAGAGTGCATGTCACCTGCAGCGGTGCTCAGTAAGGATCACCCCAGAGGCTAACTCACTCACAGGGGTGTCATCCCCATGGCTGCATGTCACCTGCAGCGGTGCTCAGTAAGGATCACCCCAGAGGCTGACTCACTCACAGGGGTGCCATCCCCATGGGTGCATGTCACATGTAGCGGTGTTCAGTAAGGATCTCCCCAGAGGCTGACTCACTCACAGAGGTGTCATCCCCATGGCTGCATGTCACCTGCAGCGGTGCTCAGTAAGGATCACCCCAGAGGCTGACTCACTCACAGGGGTGCCATCCCCATGGGTGCATGTCACCTGCAGCGGTGTTCAGTAAGGATCACCCCAGAGGCTGACTCACTCACAGGGGTGTCATCCCCATGGGTGCATGTCACCTGCAGCGGTGCTCAGTAAGGATCACCCCAGAGGCTGACTCACCCACAGAGGTGTCATCCCCATGGGCGCATGTCACCTGCAGCGGTACTCAATAAGGATCACCCCAGAGGCTGACTCACTCACAGAGGTGTCATCCCCATGGGTGCATGTCACCTGCAGCGCTGCTCAGTAAGGATCACCCCAGAGGCTGACTCATCTCACAGAGGTGTCATCCCCATGGGTGCATGTCACCTGCAGCGGTGCTCAGTAAGGGTCACCACAGATGCTGACTCACTCACAGGGGTGTCATCCCCATGGGTGTATGTCACCTGTAGCGGTGCTCAGTAAGGATCACACCAGAGGCTGTCTCACGCACAGAGGTGTCATCCCCATGGGTGCATGTCACCTGCAGCTGTGCTCAGTAAGAATCACCCCAGAGGCTGACTCACTCACAGGGGTGTCATCCCCATGGGTGCATGTCACCTGCAGCTGTGCTCAGTAAGGATCACCCCAGAGGCTGACTCACCCACAGAGGTGTCATCCCCATGGGTGCATGTCACCTGCAGCGGTGCTCAGTAAGGATCACCCCAGAGGCTGACTCACCCACAGGGGTGTCATCCCCATGGGTGCATGTCACCTGCAGCGGTGCTCAGTAAGGATCACCCCAGAGGCTGACTCACTCACAGAGGTGTCATCCCCATGGGTGCATGTCACCTGCAGCGGTGCTTAGCAAGGATCACCCCAGAGGCTGACTCACCCACAGGGGTGTCATCCCCATTGGTGCATGTCACCTGCAGCGGTGCTCAGTAAGGATCACCCCAGAGGCTGCCTCACTCACAGGGGTGTCATCCTCATGGGTGCATGTCACATGCAGCGGTGCTCAGTAAGGATCACCCCAGAGGCTGACTCACCCACAGAGATGTCATCCCCATGGGTGCATGTCACCTGCAGCGGTGCTCAGTAAGGATCACCCCATAGGCTGTCTCACTCACAGGGGTGTCATCCCCATGGGTGCATGTCACCTGCAGCGGCGGTGCTCAGTAAGGATCACCACAGAGGCTGACTCACCCACAGGGGTGTCATCCCCATGGGTGCATGTCACCTGCAGCAGTGCTCAGTTAGGATCACCCCAGAGGCTGACTCACTCACAGGGGTCTCATCCCCATGGGTGCATGTCACCTGCAGCAGTGCTCAGTAAGGATCACCCCAGAGGCTGACTCACTAACAGGGGTGTCATCCCCATGGGTGCATGTCACCTGCAGCAGTGCTCAGTAAGGATAACCCCAGAGGCTGACTCACTCACAGGGGTGTCATCCCCATGGGTGCATGTCACCTGCAGCAGTGCTCAGTTAGGATCACCCCAGAGGCTGACTCACTCACAGGGGTCTCATCCCCATGGGTGCATGTCACCTGCAGCAGTGCTCAGTAAGGATCACCCCAGAGGCTGACTCACTCACAGGGGTGTTATCCCCATGGGTGCATGTCACCTGCAGCGGTGCTCAGTAAGGTTCACCCCAGAGGCTGACTCACTCACAGGGGTGTCATCCCCATGGGTGCATGTCACCTGCAGCAGTGCTCAGTAAGGATCACCCCAGAGGCTGACTCACCCACAGGGGTGTCATCCCCATGGGTGCATGTCACCAGCAGCTGTGCTCAGTAAGGATAACCCCAGAGGCTGACTCACTAACAGGGGTGTCATCCCCATGGGTGCATGTCACCTGCAGCAGTGCTCAGTAAGGATAACCCCAGAGGCTGACTCACTCACAGGGGTGTCATCCCCATGGGTGCATGTCACCTGCAGCAGTGCTCAGTTAGGATCACCCCAGAGGCTGACTCACTCACAGGGGTCTCATCCCCATGGGTGCATGTCACCTGCAGCAGTGCTCAGTAAGGATCACCCCAGAGGCTGACTCACTCACAGGGGTGTTATCCCCATGGGTGCATGTCACCTGCAGCGGTGCTCAGTAAGGTTCACCCCAGAGGCTGACTCACTCACAGGGGTGTCATCCCCATGGGTGCATGTCACCTGCAGCGGTGCTCAGTAAGGTTCACCTCAGAGGCTGACTCACCCACAGGGGTGTCATCCCCATTGGTGCATGTCACCTGCAGCGGTGCTCAGTAAGGATCACCCCAGAAGCTGACTCATACACAGGGGTGTCATCCCCATGGGTGCATGTCACCTGCAGCGGTGCTCAGTAAGGATCACTCGAGAGGGTGACTCACCCACAGAGGTGTCATCCCCATGGGTGCATGTCACCTGCAGCGGTGCTCAGTATGGATCACCCCAGAGGCTGACTCACTCACAGGGGTGTCATCCCCATGGGTGCATGTCACCTGCAGCGGTGCTCAGTAAGGATCACCCCAGAGGCTGACTCACTCACAGGGGTGTCATCCCCATGGGTGCATGTCACCAGCAGCGGTGCTCAGTAAGGGTCACCCCAGAGGCTGACTCACTCACAGGGGTGTCATCCCCACTAGTGCATGTCACCTGCAGCGGTGCTCAGTAAGGATCACCCCAGAGGCTGACTCACTCACAGGGGTGTCATTCCCATGGGTGCATGTCACGTGCAGCGGTGCTCAGTAAGGATCACCCCAGAGGCTGTCTCACCCACAGAGGTGTCATCCCCATGGGTGCATGTCACCAGCAGCGCCGGTGATCAGTAAGGATCACCCCAGAGGCTGACTCACCCACAGGGGTGTCATCCCCATGGGTGCATGTCACCTGCAGCGGTGCTCAGTATGGATCACCCCAGAGGCTGACTCACTCACAGGGGTGTCATCCCCATGGGTGCATGTCACCTGCAGCGGTGCTCAGTAAGGATCACCTCAGAGGCTGACTCACTCACAGGGGTGTCATCCCCATGGGTGCATGTCACCTGCTGCGGTGCTCAGTAAGGATCACCCCAGAGGCTGACTCACTCACAGGGGTGTCATCCCCATGGGTGCATGTCACCTGCAGAGGTGCTCAGTAAGGATCACCCCAGAGGCTGACTCACTCACAGGGGTGTCATCCCCATGGGTGCATGTCACCTGCAGCGGTGCTCAGTAAGGATCACCTCAGAGGCTGACTCACTCACAGGGGTGTCATCCCCATGGGTGCATGTCACCTGCAGCGGTGCTCAGTAAGGATCACCCCAGAGGCTGACTCACTCACAGGGGTGTCATCCCCATGGGTGCATGTCACCTGCAGCGGTGCTCAGTAAGGATCACCCCAGAGGCTGACTCACTCACAGGGGTGTCATCCCCATGGGTGCATGTCACCTGCAGCGGTGCTCAGTAAGGATCACCCCAGAGGCTGACTCACTCACAGAGGTGTTGCCACGGTTCCGGGTGGTGGGACCCAGAGGGGCGTGACTAAGTATCCACCCGAACCGACCCTGGTCGTACGGCAGCTAACGACACCGTGACCAGGGAGGATCCGTGCTGAGCGACCATGTGCTACTCTGGAGACGCCCTTGTAAGAGAGCAGGTGGCTCCCACAGGTCAGATGGCTGGGACTGACCGGTATGGCGGATGGTTGCAATCAGGTGGAAGTCTCTGGTAGCTGACAGGTGGTCACAGTTCGAGAAAGCAGGGCAAGTAGCAGTCTTTAGGTTTACCAGGAAGGTGGTCACAGCAAGTGACGGCAGGGTCTCCAGGCAGGCTGGCGGGAAACAGGCAGGTGCTCCCAGGGGAGCGGGCAGACAGACGAGGCGGGTAACTGGCAGGTAACTGGTGGGCGCTCCCAGGTGAGCGGGCTGACGGACATAGAAGGTAACAGGTGGGTGGTCCCAGGTGAGCAGGCAGACAGGCGAGGCAGGTAACAGGCAGGTAACTGGGGGACGCTCCCAGGTGAGCGGTCTGACAGACAGGGCAGCCAGATGCTCCCAGGTGAGCGGACAGATAGCCAAGGCAGGTAACAGGTAACTGGTGGGCGCTCCCAGGTGAGCGGGCTGACGGACACAGAAGGTAACAGGCGGGTGCTCCCAGGTGAGCAGGCAGACAGACGAGGGAGGTAACAGGCAGGTAACTGGTGGACGCTCCCAGGTGAGCGGTCTGACAGACAGGGCAGCCGGATGCTCCCAGGTGAGCGGACAGATAGCCAAGGCAGGTAACAGGCAGGTAACAGGTGAGCGCTCCAGGTGAGCAGGCTGGCAGGCTCGGAAGGTAAGGGGCGGATAACAGGCTGGCAGGCAGGACGAGGAGTCAGGCTAGCAGCGGGACCTGAGGGCTGAAGCACAGATCAGACACAGTGCAAACAACTTTGCTCAGGCACCTCCATTTTGGAGGAGGTGCCTTATATATGGGAAGTCCTCTGGCAATTGGCCGGGGACTCCTTAGGACGACGCGCGCGGCCCCTTTAAGAGAGGGGGAGCGCGCGCGCGCACGCCCTCAGCACAGTGCCCGGGAAGGAGCGTGCGCCGGCAGCAGCGAGGGAAGGAGCGCTGGAGGACGCCGCCGCACGCTGAACAGGAAGGTGAGAGGTACGGCGTCTCTGCCTAGCAGGAGGCAGAGACGCCGATGCAACAGTACCCCCCTTTACGCCCCCTCTTTTTTAGGCCAGAGAGAAATTTCTCAAGGAGAAGCGGAGTGTTGATGTTCTCCCTGGGTTCCCAAGTTCTTTCCTCAGGACCAAACCCCTTCCAATCCACCAGAAAAAAGGTTCTCCCTCTTACCCTCTTGGTGGCCAGGATACTCTCCACTTCAAAGACGTCCTCAGCAGAAACCGGAGTAGGAGGAGTACCTGGATTGTCGGAAAAAGTGTTAAGGACAACGGGTTTGAGGAGGGATACGTGAAAGGAGTTGGGAAAGCGTAGGGTGGCCGGGAGTTTTAATTTGTAGGCCACTGGGTTAATTTGCCTGAGGATTTCGAAGGGTCCGATGAACCGAGGACCCAACTTGTAGGAGGGTACTTTGAGCCGCACATATTTGGAAGAGAGCCAAACCTTGTCTCCCGGACAGAATTGAGGTGGATCCAGACGTCTCTTATCAGCATATCTCTTCATCCGCTCGGAGGACTGAAGAAGAGCGGACCTGGTACTCTCCCAAGAGACTCTGCGGCAGGGTTGTCCACAGAAGCGGAGACAGGAATTGGAATCCGGGGGTACTGGCCATAGACAATAAAGAACGGGGATTGGGAAGAGGATTCACTCTCATGGTTATTATAAGAGAACTCGGCCCATGGTAGGAGATCCACCCAGTCCGAATGGTCGGCATTAACGAAGTGCCGGAGGTAGCTGGTCAGGATCTGATTGATCCGCTCCACTTGACCATTGGACTGTGGGTGGTAAGCAGAGGAGAAATCCAGGGTGATGTCTAGCAGCTTACATGTGACTCTCCAGAAGCATGAGGTGAACTGAACTCCACGATCCGACACGATGTGGAGGGGTGTGCCATGGAGACGGAAGATGTGGCGGATAAAGTCTTTAGCCAGCTCGGGTGCAGATGGGAGACCAGGCAGGGGAATGAAGTGTTCCATTTTAGAAAAGCGGTCAACGACCACCTAAATGACTGTACAACCGGCAGAAACAGGAAGATCGGTGATAAAGTCCATAGCAATGTGCTGCCATGGAGCAGCAGGTATGGGAAGGGGCTGGAGATGGCCAGCTGGTAGATGTCTGGGAACTTTGTTACGGGCACAGGATGAACAGGCCACGACGAAGTCTACAACGTCCTTATGCAGGGTAGGCCACCAGTAATGCCGGGCAATGAGCTGGAAGGTCTTATTTTGGTCAGCATGGCCAGCTAGTTTAGAAGAATGTCCCCAGCGAAGAACCCTCTCCCGATCTGGTACTGCTACAAACGTCTTACCGGGTGGAAGACGAGTCAGATCCAAGGGGGCCACATTCATCACCTTGGAGGAGTCAATGATGTGCGTAGGCTCCTCCTCTTGATCGGAGGACAGGAAGGACCGGGACAAGGCATCAGCTTTTACGTTCTTGTCCGCCGGGCGGAAATGAAGAATGAAGTCGAAGCGGGCAAAAAACAATGACCACCGGGCCTGGCAAGGATTGAGTCTCTGGGCATTTTGGAGATATGCCAGGTTTTTGTGATCCGTGTAGATGATTACTGGGTAAAGAGCCCCTTCTAGCAGATAGCGCCACTCCCCTAGTGCCAATTTGACGGCTAGCAATTCACGGTCTCCTATGGAGTAGTTGCGCTCAGACGAGGAGAAGATTTTGGAGAAGAAGCCGCAGGTTACCATTCTCCTGGTAGAAGATTTTTGGGTGAGTACCGCTCCCGCTCCGGAGGAGGAGGCATCAACCTCCAGGTAGAATTGTTTATTACAGTCCGGACGATGCAGGACGGGGGCAGAGGCGAAGGCTCTCTTTAAGGAAAGGAAGGCCTCCTCGGCTTCAGGCGACCATACCTTGGGATTTGCCCCCTTACGGGTAAGCGCAGATATGGGAGCAGTCCGGGACGAGAAGTGTGGGATGAAAAGACGATAGTAATTGGCAAAGCCCAGGAATCTCTGTATCGCCTTCAAACCTTCTGGACGGGGCCATTTTAGAACAGAAGAGAGCTTCTCTGGATCCATTTGCAGACCTGTCTGGGAGATAACATAGCCCAAGAATGGAAGGGAGGTCTGGTCGAAGAGGCACTTCTCGTATTTGGCGTAGAGGTGGTTCTGCCGAAGCCTAAGCAGGACCTGACGAACATCCCTCCGGTGTGTGGGGAGATCCGGAGAGAAGACCAAGATATCGTCCAGGTAAACCACTACGCAGGAGTACAGGAGGTCACGGAAGATGTCGTTGACCAGCTCTTGAAAGACAGTAGGGGCGTTACAGAGACCAAAGGGCATCACAAGGTACTCATAGTGACCGTCCCGGGTATTGAATGCTGTCTTCCACTTGTCTCCTTGACTGATACGGACCAGGTTATATGCTCCTCGTAGATCCGGCTTGGAGAAGATCCTGGCGCCCTTGAGACGGTCAAACAATTCGGAGATGAACGGCAGGGGGTATTTGTTTTTTACAGTGATTAGATTCAGTCCTCTGTAGTCAATACAGGGACGTAGCGAGCCGTCTTTCTTTTTGACAAAGAAGAATCCGGCTCCAGCCGGGGAGGTAGATTTTCGGATAAATCCCCTAGCCAGATTCTCTTCAATGTATTCAGACATGGCCCGGGTTTCAGCCGCAGACAACGGGTAGATACGCCACGGGGAGGAGTGGCACCAGGTACCAGGTCGATCGGGCAGTCATATGGCCTATGGGGTGGCAACGTCTCTGCTTCCTTTTTACCGAAGACGTCCGCATAGGGCCAGTATGGAGCCGGGAGACCGGGTAGATTAGCTGGAGTAGGCGGAGGGCGAGCTGGGAGGACCTGAACCAGGCATGTCTTATGGCAGTCTGGACCCCACCGGAGTACTTCGCTGGTTCGCCAGTTCAATACAGGTTCATGTGTCTGGAGCCAAGGTAGACCTAGCAACAGGGAGTGAGAGAGTCCGGATAGCACATGGAAGGAGATCTTCTCAGAGTGCAGCATTCCCACCTGCAGAGTTAAGGGTTCAGTGACGAGCAGGATGGGTACTGGAAGGAGTTTACCATCCACGGAGGCAACTGACAAAGGTTCAGTGAGAGGCTTGGTGGGAATACGGTATCTCTCTACTAAGGACTGGGAGATGAGGTTCCCAGCCGCTCCAGAATCCAGGTGAGCGTTTTCAAAGTGCCGATCCTCTCCCCAGGAGAGAGAGACAGACAAAGTCAGGGAGGGAGAGGACTTACTTTTGTCTAGGACGACCTCTCTGAGCGATCCTAGACACTGGAGTTTCCTGGCCTCTCCGGGCAGGAACGGATCATGTGCTCCTTGCTGCCACAATAGAAACAGCTCCCCTCGGCCTGGCGTGACTCCTGGCGGGATTTGACCAACTTGGTCTGGTCGACCTGCATGGGCTCGGGTGAGTGCGCCCGGGGAGTGACTGAAGAAGAGACAGGTCTCTGGAAGTTAGGAGCAAGGCAGGGAAACTTTCTCTCATGGGTGGTTTCCTTGGTACGTTCCTGAAACCGGATGTCAATCCGGGTAGCAAGTGACACCAGGTCGTCCAGGGTGGTAGGGATGTCCCGACCGGCAAGTTCATCTTTAATCCGACCGGAAAGACCCTCCCAGAAGACGGACAGCAGGGCCTCGTTATCCCAGGCAAGTTCAGAAGCGAGGGTACGGAACCGTATGGCATATTAGCCTACGGTGAGACTCCCTTGGCGGAGACTTAGCAGAGAGGAGGCTGACGAGGTCTTTCGTCCCGGTTCATCGAAGACTTTCCGGAAAGCAGTGAGGAAAGCTGACAAGTTGGATACTAGGGTATCCCCTCTCTCCCACAGGGGATTTAGCCAAGCCAGTGCTTCCCCAGTGAGATGGGACATGATGAAAGCCACTTTGGCCCGGTCGGTGGTAAAGTGATGTGCCAAGAGTTCAAAGTGCAGGGTGCACTGGTTTATAAAGCCCCGAGCTTGAGCGGGGTCGCCTCCGAAACGAGGAGGTGCAGAAAGCCGGGGTCCGGAGCAGGATGCCATGGTATTGATGGGCAGCGGCGCTGCCGGGGTGCGAGTCGTGCAACTAGCGGTGGTTGCTGGTGGAGCAGTCAGTCTGTCCAGGCGGGAATAGACATTCCGCAGGTGGTTCAGGATGGACTCCTGCTGGGATTTCGGACGGGAGACTTCTTGGTATAGGTCAGAGAGCGAGGGAGCTTGGGTGACACCGAGTTCCATGGCCCGAGCAAACTGTTACGGGTCCGGGTGGTGGAACCTCTGTGCCGAGGTGCAAGGAGGGACCCAGAGGGGCGTGACTAAGTATCCACCCGAACCGACCCTGGTCGTACGGCAGCTAACGACACCGTGACCAGGGAGGATCCGGGCTGAGGGACCAGGTGCTACTCTGGGGACGACCTTGTAAGAGAGCAGGTGGCTCCCACGGGTCAGATGGCTGGGACTGACCGGTATGGCGAATGGACACGGCAAGCAGGCGGAAGTCTCTGGTAGCTGGCAGGTGGTCACAGTTCGAGAAAGCAGGGCAAGTAGCAGTCTTTAGGTTTACCAGGAAGGTGGTCACAGCAAGTGACGGCAGGGTCTCCAGGCAGGCTGGCGGGAAACAGGCAGGTGCTCCCAGGTGAGCGGGCACACAGACGAGGCGGGTAACTGGCAGGTAACTGGTGGGCGCTCCCAGGTGAGCGGGCTGATGGACACAGCAGGTAACAGGCGGGTGCTCCCAGGTGAGCGGGCAGACAGACAGGGCAGGAAACAGGCAGGTAACAGGTGAGCGCTCCAGGTGAGCAGGCTGGCAGGCTCGGCAGGCTCGGCAGGTAACGGGCAGATAACAGGCTGGCAGGCAGGACGAGGAGTCAGGCTAGCAGCGGGACCTGAGGGCTGAAGCACAGATCAGACACAGTGCAAACAACTTTGCTCGGGCACCTCCATTTTGGAGGAGGTGCCTTATATATGGGAAGTCCTCCGGCAATTGGCCGGGGACTCCTTAGGACAACGCACACGGCCCCTTTAAGAGAGGGGGAGCGCGCGCGCCCTAAACACAGTGCCCGGGAAGGAGCGTGCGCCGGCAGCAGCGAGGGAAGGAGCGCTGGAGGACGCCGCACGCTGAACAGGAAGGTGAGAGGGACGGCGTCTCAGCCTAGCAGGAGGCAGAGACGCCGATGCAACAGGTGTCATCCCCATGGGTGCATGTCACCTGCAGCGGTGCTCAGTAAGTATCACCTCAGAGGCTGACTCACCCACAGGGGTGTCATACCCATGGGTGCATGTAACCTGCAGCGGACCTCAGTAAGGATCACCCCAGAGGCTGTCTCACTCACAGGGGTGTCATCCCCAAGGGTGCATGTCACCTGCAGAGGTGCTCAGTAAGAATCACCCCAGAGGCTGACTCACTCACAGGGGTGTCATCCCCACGGGTGCATGTCACCTGCAGCGGTGCTCAGTAAGGATCACCCCAGAGGCAGACTCACTCAGAGGGGTGTCATCCCCATGGGTGCATGTCACATGCAGCGGAGCACAGTAAGGATCACCCCAGAGGCTGACTCACTCACAGGGGTGTCACCCCCATGGGTGCATGTCTCCTGCAGCGGAGCTCAGTAAGGATCACCCCAGAGGCTGACTCACTCACAGGGGTGACATTACCATGGGTGCATGTCACCTGCAACAGTGCTCAGTAAGCATCACCCCAGAGACTGACTCACCCACAGGGGTGCCATCCCCATGGGTGCATGTCACCTGCAGCGGTGCTCAGTAAGGATCACCCCAAAGGCTGACTCACTCACAGAGGTGTCACCCCATGGGTGCATGTCACCTGCAGCGGTGCTCAGTAAGGATCACCCCAGAGGCTGACTCATCCACAGGGGTGTCATCCCCATGGGTGCATGTCACCTGCAGCGGTGGTCAGTAATGATCACCCCAGAGGCTGACTTACCCACAGGGGTGTCATCCCCACGGGTGCATGTCACCTGCAGCAGTGCTCAGTAAGGACCACCACAGAGGCTGATTCACTCACAGGGGTGTCATCCCCATGGGTGCATGTCACCTGCAGTGGTGCTCAGTAAGGATCACCCCAGAGGCTGACTCAATCACAGGGGTGCCATCCCCATGGGTGCATGTCACCTGCAGCGGTTCTCAGTAAGGATCACCCCAGAGGCTGACTCACTCACAGGGGTGTCATCTCCATCGGTGCATGTCACCTGCAGCGGTGCTCAGTAATTATCAACCCAGAGGCTGTCTCACTCACAGGGGTGTCATCCCCATGAGTGCATGTCACCTGCAGCGGTGCTCAGTAAGGATCATCCCAGAGGCTGTCTCACTCACAGAGGTGTCATCCCCATGGGTGCATGTCACCTGCAGCGGTGCTCAGTAAGGATCATCCCAGAGGCTGACTCACTCACAGAGGTGTCATCCCCATGAGTGCATGTCACCTGCAGCGGTGCTCAGAAAGGATCACCCCAGAGGCTGACTTATTCACAGGGGTGTCGTCCCCATGGGTGTATGTCACTTCCATTGGTGCTCAGTAAGGATCACCCCAGAGGCTGACTCACTCACAGGGGTGCCATCCCCACGGGTGCATGTCACCTGCTGCGGTGCTCAGTAAGGATCACCCCAGAGGCTGACTCACTCACAGGAGTGTCATCCCCATGGGTGCATGTCACCTACAGCGGTGCTCAATAAGGATCACACCAGAGGCTGACTCACTCACAGGGGTGTCATCCCCATGGGTGCATGTGACCTGCAGCGATGCTCAGTAAGGATCACCCCAGAGGCTGACTCACTCACAGGGGTGTCATCCCCATGGGTGCATGTGACCTGCAGCGATGCTCAGTAAGGATCACCCCAGAGGCTGACTCACCCACAGGGGTGTCATCCCCATGGGTGCATGTCATCTGCAGCGGTGCTCAGTAAGGATCACCCCAGAGGCTGCCTCACTCACAGGGGTGTAATCCCCAAGGGTGCATGTCACCTGCAGAGGTGCTCAGTAAGAATCACCCCAGAGGCTGTCTCACTCACAGGGGTGTCATCCCCATGGGTGCATGTCACCTGCAGCGTTGCTCAGTAAGGATCACCCCAGAGGCTGACTCACTCACAGGGGTGTCATCCCCATGGGTGCATGTCACCTGCAGTGGTGCTCAGTAAGGATCACCCCAGAGGCTGACTCACTCACAGAGGTGTCACCCCATGGGTGCATGTCACCTGCAGCGGTGCTCAGTAAGGATCACCCCAGAGGCTGACTCACTCACAGAGGTGTCACCCCATGGGTGCATGTCACCTGCAGCGGTGCTCAGTAAGGATCACCCCAGAGGCTGATTCATCCACAGGGGTGTCATCCCCATGGGTGCATGTCACCTGCAGCGGTGCTCAGTAAGGATCACCCCAGAGGCTGACTTACCCACAGGGGTGTCATCCCCACCGGTGCATGTCACCTGCAGCAGTGCTCAGTAAGGACCACCCCAGAGGCTAACTCACTCACAGGGGTGTCATCCCCATGGATGCATGTCACCTGCAGCGGTGCTCAGTAAGGATCACCCCAGAGGCTGACTCACTCACAGGGGTGCCATCCCCATGGGTGCATGTCACCTGCAGCGGTTCTCAGTAAGGATCACCCCAGAGGCTGACTCACCCACAGGGGTGTCATCCCCATGGGTACATGTCACCTGCAGCGGTGCTCAGTAAGGATCACCCCAGAGACTGACTCACTCACAGGGGTGTCATCCCCATGGGTGCATGTCACCTTCAGCGGTGCTCAGTAATTATCAACCCAGAGGCTGACTCACCCACAGGGGTGTCATCTCCATGGGTGCATGCCACCTGCAGCGGTGCTCAGTAAGGATCATCCCAGAGGCTGTCTCACTCACAGGGGTGTCGTCCCCATGAGTGCATGTCACCTGCAGCGGTGCTCAGAAAGGATCACCCCAGAGGCTGACTCATTCACAGGGGTGTCGTCCCCATGGGTGTATGTCACTTCCATCGGTGCTCAGTAAGGATCACCCCAGAGGCTGACTCACTCACAGGGGTTCCATCCCCACGGGTGCATGTCACCTGCTGCGGTGCTCAGTAAGGATCACCCCAGAGGCTGACTCACTCACAGGAGTGTCATCCCCAGGGGTGCATGTCATCTGCAGCGGTGCTCAGAAAGGATCACCCCAGAGGCTGTCTCACCCACAGTGGTGTCATCCCCATGGGTGCATGTCACCTGCAGCGGTGCTCAGTAAGGATCACCCTAGGGGCTGACTCACCCACAGGGGTGTCATCCCCATGGGCGCATGTCACCTGCAACGGTGCTCAGTAAGGATCACCCCAGAGGCTGACTCACCCACAGGGGTGTCATCCCCATGGGTGCATGTCACCAGCAGCAGTGCTCAGTAAGGATCTCCCCAGAGGCTGACTCACTCACAGGTGTGTCATCCCATGGGTGCATGTAACCTGCAGTAGTGCTCAGTAAGGATCACCCCAGAGACTGACTCACTCAAAGGGGTGTCATCTCCATGGGTGCATGTCACCTGCAGCGGTGCTCAGTAAGGATCACCCCAGAGGCTGACTCACCCACAGGGTTGTCATCCCCATGGGTGCATGTAATCTGCAGCGGTGCTCAGTAAGGATCACCCCAGAGGCTGTCTCACCCACAGTGGTGTCATCCCCATGGGTGCATGTCACCTGCAGCAGTGCTCAGTAAGGATCACCCCAGAGGCTGACTCACTCACAGGGGTGTCATCCCCATGGGTGCATGTCTCCTGCAGCGGAGCTCAGTAAGGATCACCCCAGAGGCTGACTCACTCTCAGGGGTGTCACCCCCATGGGTGCATGTCTTCTGCAGCGGAGCTCAGTAAAGATCACCCCAGAGGCTGACTCACTCACAGGGGTGTCATTCCCATGGGTGCATGTCACCGGCAACAGTGCTCAGTAAGGATCACCCCAGAGACTGACTCACTCACAGAGGTGTCACCCCATGGGTGCATGTCACCTGCAGCGGTGCTCAGTAAGGATCACCCCAGAGGCTGACTCACTCACAGAGGTGTCACCCCATGGGTGCATGTCACCTGCAGCGGTGCTCAGTAAGGATCACCCCAGAGGCTGATTCATCCACAGGGGTGTCATCCCCATGGGTGCATGTCACCTGCAGCGGTGCTCAGTAAGGATCACCCCAGAGGCTGACTTACCCACAGGGGTGTCATCCCCACCGGTGCATGTCACCTGCAGCAGTGCTCAGTAAGGACCACCCCAGAGGCTAACTCACTCACAGGGGTGTCATCCCCATGGATGCATGTCACCTGCAGCGGTGCTCAGTAAGGATCACCCCAGAGGCTGACTCACTCACAGGGGTGCCATCCCCATGGGTGCATGTCACCTGCAGCGGTGCTCAGTAAGGATCACCCCAGAGGCTGACTCACCCACAGGGGTGTCATCCCCATGGGTACATGTCACCTGCAGCGGTGCTCAGTAAGGATCACCCCAGAGACTGACTCACTCACAGGGGTGTCATCCCCATGGGTGCATGTCACCTTCAGCGGTGCTCAGTAATTATCAACCCAGAGGCTGACTCACCCACAGGGGTGTCATCTCCATGGGTGCATGTCACCTGCAGCGGTGCTCAGTAAGGATCATCCCAGAGGCTGTCTCACTCACAGGGGTGTCGTCCCCATGAGTGCATGTCACCTGCAGCGGTGCTCAGAAAGGATCACCCCAGAGGCTGACCCATTCACAGGGGTGTCGTCCCCATGGGTGCATGTCACCTGCAGCGGTGCTCAGTAAGGATCACCCCAGAGGCTGACTCACTCACAGGGGTGTCATCCCCATGGGTGCATGTCACCTGCAGCGGTGCTCAGTAAGGATCACCCTAGAGGCTGACTCACCCACAGGGGTGTCATCCCCATGGGTGCATGTCACCAGCAGCAGTGCTCAGTAAGGATCTCCCCAGAGGCTGACTCACTCACAGGTGTGTCATCCCATGGGTGCATGTAACCTGCAGTAGTGCTCAGTAAGGATCACCCCAGAGACTGACTCACTCAAAGGGGTGTCATCTCCATGGGTGCATGTCACCTGCAGCGGTGCTCAGTAAGGATCACCCCAGAGGCTGACTCACCCACAGGGGTGTCATCCCCATGGGTGCATGTAATCTGCAGTGGTGCTCAGTAAGGATCACCCCAGAGGCTGTCTCACCCACAGTGGTGTCATCCCCATGGATGCATGTCACCTGCAGCAGTGCTCAGTAAGGATCTCCCCAGAGGCTGACTCACTCACAAGGGTGTCATCCCATGGGTGCATGTCACCTGCAGCAGTGCTCAGTAAGGATCACCCCAGAGACTGACTCACTCACAGGGGTGTCATCCCCATGGGTGCATGTCACCTGCAGCGGTGCTCAGTAAGGATCATTCCAGAGGCTGACTCACTCACAGGGGTGTCATCCCCATGGGTGCATGTCACCTGCAGTGGTGTTCAGTAATGATCACCCCAGAGACTTGTAGCACCCCGAGGACTTGGCTGCTACAGGGGTATTGCACCTCGAACCAGAGGTGTGGTATTCCACTCCCGAGTAAGGATGGAGCGTGGAACAGAGCTCAGTAGGCTGCATACACTACACTCACCCCATTTCCGGGGGACAGACCAACGGTACTCCCACCAGATAGATGTGCAGGTACGACAGCTTCTGTCCCTGGCTGGAGTGGGGAGGGGGGAGGAACATCCTAGTGGTGTAGGAGCAGAGAGGGGAGGGACTCTGGGCATAGGTAGGAGCCCATTGGTTGCTCGTCACCTGGGCTCGGGTGTCAGAAGGGAGTATATAAGGGGGGCACCATCTTGGATCAGTGGTCAGTTCAGAGAGGAGCTCAGCCAGAGAGGGCTGACAGGGAGCTGTGGCTCAGTCTGGGCCCAGCTCCAGAGTCAGGCCTGGAGTGGAGGCCTGAAGCTGAGAGAGGGAGAGAGAGAGAAGTCAGAGGAAGAAGGAACAGAAACAGCAGGAAAGGCCCAGAGACGCAAGAGAGAGGGAACCCTAAGATCCCACGAAATAACGGGTGAAGGGTTGGCAGAACAGGGTGCCGGATCCCAAACTGGTGGAGGCCAATTATCCTTAGCCAGGAACCGGAGGTCGTGGACAAGTTTTGGCGCGACCCCTCGCCATATCTACCAGGAAGGCATACCATATAGGGTCAGGGAAACCGGGAAAGGTTTCACCACCAGAAGGCCCGAGGGAGCTGGACAAAGGTGGATCCCTGGTGGGGACGGCCAGTAGAAAGGAAGAGAGGGGAGCTCAGGACCACGCTCTGGAACTGCCTGGGAGTTGGCCGAGTCCTGCACCTGGTGGACGCAGCACGGCTCGGGTGGTCCTAGCTGTACACAAGGGACCTGATAAAGAACTGTGAGTAAAGCTGTGAAAACTGCAATTGCACGTCTCTGAGCTTCCTTGTCACACCACCACTACCACTATCATCTTTTCCTGCTTCATCAGCTGCCCTGAGGCCATACCCCTCCCGTTGGGGGTTATACCATCCACGCTGCACATCCGTACCACCGGCCTCAGCGGACTGCCCTGCAGCGGCGGCTTCATAGCCGCATTCAACGGGTGGCGTAGTCGGACACTAATACCATCATATCAATAACTGCCTCTTAGTTTGACCACCCTGGGCACGGACCGGGTCCCCGCCACTCGGAGACTACAATCCCCATCGGATCCGGCTCCGGGTATTCCCCCGCGCACACGTGCGCCGCAATACAACATGGCCCAGGGGGCACGTCAACTTTGGCGTAGTCGGCAGGATTACGTGCCCGCAACCACCGGGTACTGCGTGCCTGAAGAAAAGTTCACATTTACCGCAAAAAGGAGTCTCCCGCCAATTCCAGAGGGTTCCCGCCATCGGACGCCATCTGGGGTCGTTTCCCGCCGTTTGCCCGCCATCTGCAGTCTTTGCCCGCCATCTGCGAAGTTTCCCGCCATCGGGAGACGATTCCCGCCATCTGAGACGATTTCCCGCCCTGGCAGAGCGGACGCCATTATGGGCGTGCCAGAGGGTGGCAAGAGACGACCTCCCATCGTGGGCGCGGTCAAAGAAGGGCGCCAAAAGCGGAGACCGCCCCCACCAGCCGAGACTACCACCATGGAAATGTCCATCAAAGTGGGGGGTCTGCCCCTGAAACTGACTGTCACTAAGTTGCCCCGGGACCACTCCCAAGGGGGGCGGATAGAGAACAAAACGGAGAAGATGGGTGCGGCCTGGAGGAGTCTGGACAGATCGCACCTGGGAATGGAGGAAGAGACAAGCGGTACCGACCCCGTGGTCTGGGGCCTGCTGCAGGCCGCCACCCCAGAAGGCCTGGTGGAGATCCTGGCGCAGCTCCCCAGAGATCGGGAGCGTGCACAGACCGCGCTGGAGGCCTTGGCCCGGAAGATGGCCCGAGTACAGCAAGAAGCACTGGCCGAATGGAGAAGGGAGATGGCCCAGCAGGCTGGAACCCGCCAGCAGAGGACGCCACCCGCAACGTGGAGCATGTCTGCCCCTGAGGATGGTGCAGGAGGGACGAAGGCCGGAGACGACGCCGCGGAGGGAGCCGCAGGGATGGAAGCAGGTAATGGGGACGTCATCACCCCGAGCCCAGTAGCCGAAAGCCTGCCCCAGCTCCCCGTCGCAGAGCCCGAAGTCCCACTCACCGCGCCCGTTGCCGCACCGCCACCGCTCCTAACTAGGCCTCAAGCGGCAGGAGCCGCGGTCACGCCCTCTGTTACGCCATGCCCCTTGACCCTGAGCGCGGCAAAACAGGAAGTGCCACCGGTCTGGTCGCAAGGCCGAGTACCCCCGGGCGCCGCGATCTCCACAGCGCCCTCTACCTCCACTGTGCCGCCGGCCTGGTCGCAAGGCCTGGTGCATCCGGGCGCCGCTGCCCCCACAGCGCCCTCCTCCCCAAAGGTGCCATACCTGGACCCAAAGAGGATGCCTCCGGCCTGGACGCAAGGCCGGGTACATCCGGGCGCCGCTGCCCCCACAGCGCCCTCGACCTCCACAGTGCTGCCCCTGGGCGAAGATCTCTTTGCGCAGCATACTAGCCCGGACGGGCTGCCCTTCGTGTGGCCACCGGAGTACATCAACCCCCGACTCCGGAGGGAACGGCCCCTGTGTGAGCCTCTGATCCCGGCACCGGCACCCGCCAAAATTGTCCCGCTCCCGTTGGAAGACGCCCAATTCGCATGGGATCCCACCGGTGAGGACCTCATGGGATTCACCAAGGAGACCCGGGCGGCCGCAGTCCGGCGGGAGGAGTGCTGCCGTCAACAGCTGGAGGTCTTTGGGAGAGAACGGCGAGAGAGGCGGATCCGCGAGGAACAGCTGCAGGTCCAAAGCGCGGAGCAGAAACGCCGGGCCCGACGAAACCCCCGTGCGGCCCACGGTCCCTGCGCCAACGGGACCGTAATAAAGTTCCAGTTGGAGCATGGCTGGGGCTTTATCCGGGATCACCGAACCCCCGGCGACGTCTTTGTCACCCGCAGGGATGTCGAGAGCCACCTGTCGGAGGGACACCGCGGACGTGACCTCTACCCGGGTGATGAGGTCACCTTCACCCGGCATCAGTGTGCCAAAGGACCGTACGCCCTTCACGTACACCGGCTGACTGAGGAAGAGATACAGTATGAGGAAAGCCAAGAGGACCCGGACGGGTCTGAAGACTACCCTCAGGAAGGAGCACGAAGAGGACACCATTATTAGAGAGTGGTAAAGAAGGACTGTATATAGTTACCCGTCGGGGTACAAGAACTGTCGTAAAATTGGTGTTTGTGTGAACTGTTACTTGTGTGCCCCTTCCTAAATTACCAGGCTGAGGACTGTGAGCAGCCACTCCCTTATCCCCACTGGCCGAGGACTGAGAGCGGCCACCCTGTAAATAGTTGCGCTTCCTAAGGTGCCCCCTACTGGTTTTATAGAAGAACTGCGTTTCTACTTTAGAACTAGAGACTGTTGCACTTTACCTGGTCACAAGTTGCACGGTGGCCAGAGATCAAGAACGTGTTGGTCAAGAATGTTTCATATGACAAAGTTTTATATGATGCTGAAAGAGTTAATGGTATTTTATAAGTATGTGAAGAAAGTCTGATAATGTTTCCGTAATGTTTTATACCTGTAACGTTAAGAGAAAGAAGAAAAGAGTACCTCCCATAAAGGGATGAGTTGTTGGTTAACGTCTTATATGTGAGTGCACTTTAAAATTTTTGTATGTCTAATTGTTTTGCTCTATTCCAGCCCGAGGACGTGCTGTGATTTACCAGGGGGGAATGTAGCACCCCGAGGACTTGGCTGCTACAGGGGTATTGCACCTCGAACCAGAGGTGTGGTATTCCACTCCCGGGTAAGGATGGAGCGTGGAACAGAGCTCAGTAGGCTGCATACACTACACTCACCCCATTTCCGGGGGACAGACCAACGGTACTCCCACCAGATAGATGTGCAGGTACGACAGCTTCTGTCCCTGGCTGGAGTGGGGAGGGGGGAGGAACATCCTAGTGGTGTAGGAGCAGAGAGGGGAGGGACTCTGGGCATAGGTAGGAGCCCATTGGTTGCTTGTCACCTGGGCTCGGGTGTCAGAAGGGAGTATATAATGGGGCACCATCTTGGATCAGTGGTCAGTTCAGAGAGGAGCTCAGTCAGAGAGGGCTGACAGGGAGCTGTGGCTCAGTCTGGGCCCAGCTCCAGAGTCAGGCCTGGAGTGGAGGCCTGAAGCTGAGAGAGGGAGAGAGAGAGAAGTCAGAGGAAGAAGGAACAGAAACACCAGGAAAGGCCCAGAGACGCAAGAGAGAGGGAACCCTAAGATCCCACGAAATAACGGGTGAAGGGTTGGCAGAACAGGGTGCCGGATCCCAAACTGGTGGAGGCCAATTATCCTTAGCCAGGAACCGGAGGTCGTGGACAAGTTTTGGCGCGACCCCTCGCCATATCTACCAGGAAGGCATACCATATAGGGTCAGGGAAACCGGGAAAGGTTTCACCACCAGAAGGCCCGAGGGAGCTGGACAAAGGTGGATCCCTGGTGGGGACGGCCAGTAGAAAGGAAGAGAGGGGAGCTCAGGACCACGCTCTGGAACTGCCTGGGAGTTGGCCGAGTCCCGCACCTGGTGGACGCAGCACGGCTCGGGTGGTCCTAGCTGTACACAAGGGACCTGATAAAGAACTGTGAGTAAAGCTGTGAAAACTGCAATTGCACGTCTCTGAGCTTCCTTGTCACACCACCACTACCACTATCATCTTTTCCTGCTTCATCAGCTGCCCTGAGGCCATACCCCTCCCGTTGGGGGTTATACCATCCACGCTGCACATCCGTACCACCGGCCTCAGCGGACTGCCCTGCAGCGGCGGCTTCATAGTGTAATGCAGGTGCCGGAATGCAACGCACAGAGACACAAGGCGAGAACAGTCAGAAATGTTTGTAAACAGTTTTATACAACAGGTATACTGAAACAAGGGATTAGCAACAAGGGTAATGAACAGTGGTTTGAAATATCAGAAAAATACGAAATTTCTCAAAATAAGGCGCAGTCTCTTAAAATAAGGCGCAGTCTCTTAAAGTAAGGCGCAGTCTCTTAAAATAAGGCGCAGTCTCTTAAAGTAAGGTGATGCCCTCAAGCATGAGAAGCACCACACAAGTTCTTTAACCGTGAATTTGGCCCTAGCGGGGGTCACCGGTTATTCCCGCTAGGCCGTGAGTCTCTTTCCGGATGAATTCAATTAAATCACGTTGTGCTACTTTAGCCCCAACCGTCCCCCTCCCAACCTGAGTACTTAAACCCAATTGTCCCCGGTACCGTGGGTGAGCAGTGGAAGTGACGGCCCTGCTCACGTATGCAGCTCCTCTTTGCTTGGCTGTTGGGGGCAGTCTCTCGAGCCTTGGATAGGGGGGTCCAGGCCTCGTCTGTCGGCGGCCGACGTCAGGTTCCGCGAACTCACTCAGCACAGCGATCAGGTTCCTAGTATCCTCAGCAGGCACAGCACTCGAGTCACAACTGTGAGGGATCCGGAGCTCTTTTACCGGTGCCCGGCTGGAGCACCTCTCAGGCCTCTGGATTTGGCCTGTCACACGGGGTTTCTCAGGACGCAGGGAGCACGTCTGCTCCTCTCTGCTGCTTGGCGCCAAAGACCCCTCAGGTTTGGCGCGCTGGACTCTTATCTCTCTGAACTCCTTCCTGGAAGTCACCTGATCGGGTCCAGCCTCTGAATCTCTCCTGCCTGCAACTTCCTTTTTGTATTTTGGTTCCGCTTGACTGTCTCTGGCCAATAGATGGCAGTCTCGCTCCATCCTTGAAACGTCATGTTGAAGTTCTGTTACAATCTTTTTAGCTCGTTCTACATTCCTCCCTCCTTTTTGCTCGCCAGTCCTCGGGCGAGTGGACTCCTCGCAGAATTGATGTCTCCTTCCAGGCAGTGCAAGCTCAGACAGGAGTTGGGCACACTCCTGCGTTTTCTGTTGGATTCAAGACCAGATAAACTCTTCCTGAGCATACCGGTTAGGAGGAATTCCGGCATTAGCCCGCTCAGTTCTGCGGGGCTCTTCTTGCGGAGGAGACTCCGGGAGATCCGAGGAATCAACTACTGGGGATTGCAAATCATTTCCTGACTCATTCTGACTTCCACTCGGGAGTGGCACCAACGGTTCTGACGGGCCCAACTGCATTGTGGCCCACCCTTCTTCATCCCCCAAGGTTCCTGTATGTGGCACTTCAGCCAACACGTCTGAGGGCCCAGCCCTGTTACAGACTTCTGCTTCAGAGGAGCAAGGTCGCAACATATTACGGTGCAACACCCTGGATGTCGCGGTGTCATCCCCTTCGGGCCTAACCTCGTAGACGGGGTTGTCTGGGTGAACCTTCTTCACCACCCGATATGGTATTGCCTCCCAACGATGGTCCAGCTTACTCCCAAATCGTTTAGCCCTCACCAGCACTCGGTCTCCTGGCTGAAGCGATCCACCTGTGGTCGGGGGCCGAACTGCATGCTCTACTTCCTGAAACTTCTGAGCAACCAGTCTTCTCACGGTATGGAGTCGACGCTGGTGTTCTCGAATCCAGGTACTTGGGCTACTGCCCGGACCGGAGTCTTCTGAGTCTAGCTCCAGTTCGGTGATTTCTCGGCCACTTCTTCCAAACAGCAACATGTAGGGGGTGTAGCCGGTGGTTGCATGAACTCGATTATTATACACCCACACCAGCTCGGACACGAATTCGGGCCACTTCATCTTTTTGTCCGCTTCCAGTGTTCGCAACATTTGCAACAGGGTTCGGTTAAAGCGCTCGCAAGCCCCGTTCCCTTGCGGGTGGTAGGGCGTTGTCCGGGAACGGTCGATCCCATAGATGCGGTATAGCTCATCCATCACTCGTCCTTGGAAGCAGGCCCCCTGGTCAGAATGTATTCGCTTCGGGCACCCATAAATCCAGATGAAATCTTGACAGATGGCCTTGGCTGCGGCTTCTGCCGTCTGATCTTTAGTGGGCGTCACTACTGCAAACTTGGTGAAGTGATCAGTCATGACTAAACAGTGTCCATAACCGTTGTATGAAGTTCCTACCATCAAGTAGTCAATCATCAAGACTTCCAAGGGGGCAGAAGTTCGGATGGTCTGAATGGGAGCTCTTTGCTCCGGGGGCTTGTTCAACTCACACTGGCGACATGTTCGGCAGACCCCCTCGACTTCTTGTCGCAGTTGAGGCCAATACACCAGCCGTTGCAACCACCGGAAGGTCTTTTCTACTCCGAAGTGAGCACCTCTTCTATGAGCTTCTTGGGCTAGCTGTGTTACTAGTGCTCCTGGAACTACCACTTGCCAGGTAACATCAAACTCTCGAGGCAGCTGGATTCTTCGGCATAGCAAACCATCCTTCAGGAGGAGCCTCTCCCACTGGCCTAGGATTTGTAGGGTAGTTGGAAGTGAAGCGGCTCTGGTTTCCTGGTCGGGTCTCTGATTAAGGGCGACCCATTCTCTCAACTTTGCTAGCTCCGGGTCGGATTGCTGCAGATGTATCCATTCGTCTCTTGAACGTCCCAGAATCTGAGTGGGCCTCGGCTCCCCTCTGGTCTCTTGGGCGTCGACCACAGCAGCGGCGAACTGGCTGAAATCCGGGATCTCGTCGCCTTCGAGCTCCTCATCTCTGTCCTTCTTCGGCCCCGCCTGAGTGACCCGGGACAGGGCATCTGCATGTGTGTTCAGGGCCTTGGACCGATAGGCGATTTTATACTGGAATTTGGACATCCTTGCGACCCACCGCTGTTCTAACGCGCCCAGTTTGGCGTTCTCCAAGTGGGCCAAAGGGTTGTTATCTGTCCGCACTTGCACTTCTGACCCTGACAGGTACTCAGCAAACTTCTCGGTCATGGCCCACACCAGTGCCAGTAGCTCCAGCTTAAACGAACTATAGTTGTCCGGATTCTTCTCCGTATCTCGGAGTGACCTGCTGGCATACGCGATCACTCGCTCTTTCCCTCCTTGTACTTGAGCCAGCACTGCTCCCAGCCCATGCAAGCTTCCATCAGTGTACAACATGAACGGCTGCGAAAAGTCAGCGTAGGCCAGAATCGGGGCATCTGTTAGCGCCATTTTCAATGCTTGGAATGCCTCTTCTTGTCGTGGGCCCCACTGAATGGGCTGCCGCTTGGCTTCCCCGGCTGTTCCTCTCAGCAATTCATTGAGCGGGTTCGCAATCTTAGCGAAGTCTTTAATGAATCTGCGGTAGTATCCAGCGAGCCCCAGGAATGCCCTTAGTTCCCTTAGATTGGCGGGCGTGGGCCACTTCTGCACGGCAGCTACTTTCTCCGCAGTGGGGTGCACCCCTGCACTGGACACAGTGTGCCCCAGATATTCAATTTCTCGTTTGAAGAGACGACACTTACGAGGTTTAATTTTCAGGCCGTGCCTTTGTAGCCGTTCTAACACTTGTTCCAATCGGCGGAGATGATCCTCAAACGTTGCGGAATAGATAATTATATCGTCCAGATATATTAAAGTGGCTTCAAAGTTGAGGTCCCCCAAGCATCTCTCCATCAGCCGTTGGAAGGTTCCTGGCGCATTTGTTAGTCTGAACGGCATTCGATTGAACTCAAACAGGCCCATAGGGAGAACAAAAGCTGTCTTCGGACGATCCTTCTCAGCTACTGGGACCTGCCAATAGCCACTGGCCAGGTCGAGGGAGGAGAAGAATTTGGCGCTCCCTAGTGCAGATAGAGACTCTTCGATTCGGGGGAGTGGATAGGAGTCCCGTACTGTACAGGCATTCAGCTTCCAATAGTCTACGCAGAATCTCAGGGTACCGTCCTTCTTTTGGACCAGCACGATCGGAGCCGCCCAGGGGCTCTGGCTTTCACGGATCACACCGTTCCGCAACATGTGGGCCAATAGCTCTTTCACCTCCTGGTACATTTGAGGCGGGATCTGCCGATATCTCTCTCGGATGGGAGCAGTATTTCCGGTGGGTATTTCGTGCTGAATGTCCCGAGTGCACCCGAAATCATCTTCATGCTGTGCAAACACTCCCTGATATCGCTGTAGAAGTTGTTCGATCTGCCTCACTTGTCCAGCAGAAAACTCAGTCAGGTTAGCTTCCATTTCTTCCAGGAGGTGGCGTCCAGCCAACGGTTCTCTTCCATGTTCCTGGCTATTGAGGGACACCTCTAGGGTCCATGGCTTTCCTTCCACAGGTGCCAGCCCTATAGCGTCAGCTCTAGTAAGGGCCTCCGGCATTACGCACACTCGCGCCACCTCTTGTCAGGGCAACAACTGTAAACTGGTGCCACTTAAATTGATGCAGCGCACGGGTACTCGACCGTGCCGCACGGTGGCCAGAGTTCGAGCAATCAGGAGTCCAGAGGGCGCTTCTTCTCCCTCCATTGGTTCAACTTGAATGTCCACGCCCTCTAAGGACACATGTGCCAGCACCGGCAAAGTGAGTACAGTCTGTCCCACCGGCAGTGTTATTGTGGCTTCGGGCGGTATCGATACCTTACCAAGGTACTGGGAGGTAGTGGGCAACTTTTGAATCTGACTGACCCGCACGAGGTGCTGGAACACTCTCTTGTTAGCTGGGTCTCGAGTGGCGCGGGTCCAGTTGTTTTTGCTACAGCCCTCAGCCAGGAACTGTCCGACTTCTTTCAGCACATTCATGCCCAGGGTTACAATGGGCCCATCGCCTCCGGGCCCGGTGGTCAGTACAATCCCTTTTCGACCGAGGTCCTTTCCACATGCCCGCACAGACATCCATACTACTCCCGCTACTGGGATAGGTAGTTGATTAGCCGCCACCAGTTTGACAATGGGTTCCCGACAGGAAC
Source organism: Phyllobates terribilis (assembly GCF_046119375.1). Lineage (NCBI taxonomy): Eukaryota > Metazoa > Chordata > Amphibia > Anura > Dendrobatidae > Phyllobates > Phyllobates terribilis. The sequence continues at coordinate 177,878,974 of NW_027362773.1, forward strand.
GAGCGACTTCAGGAAAGTGACTTTGGAAGTACGTCTCAGGCATAGTGGTCACTTGAGACCCGGTGTCCATCAAACAACGGATCCGCTGCCCATTGAATTCAGCCCAGATAATGGACCTCTCGGAGACAATGTCTTCAGAGCTCCCTCTTCTACTCTCTGAAGCTCAAGACCCCACGGTATGCTCCACAACCGTGGGGCATTTTAGTTTAACAGCTGTCCCCTCCTCCTCCTTTCTCGGTTGGGACAGTCTTTGGAGATATGCCCCCTACCTCCGCAGGTCCAGCACTCCGGTCCTCGTTCTGCCGATAGGTCGGGTACATGTCGTGCTGGGGCCGGATAGGAACGTCTTTTTCGTTCTGGTCTCCGTCCGCGTTGAGCAGTACGGTCCGTCGGCAAGGGGGCAGTAGGAGTCTTCCTAATAGAATTCAGCTCACCCCGAATGTCTCGAATTTCCTGACGTATTTCCCGTACCCAATCAGGCTCTTGGTTGGTGAATCCAGGGGCAATTGCCTCATGACTTCTAACTGTGACTTTGAGAACAGGAACTTCTCTCTCCAGGACTCTAGCTTCAGCCCCTACCTCCAGGAAGCCCATATCAGGGCTCAATCGCAGCCGCTCCTTCAGGATCTGCCTCAGGGAAGGGTCTTTCAAGCCAGCAATCAGTTGGTCACGCAACACCTCATCCAATGGTCCCAGTCCTCGGTTCCCATCTCGAGTTTTCTTAGTGATATGGGCCGTCACTTCCTGTAATGCATTAACATACTGATTTACTGTCTCATTTTCCCCTTGGACCCGCTGAAACAACCGTAAGCGCAAGTGTCCCAAATCTGTAGTGTCACCGTGCATGTCCTCTAGAATTTTTATCACTTTATCCACGGTGTCACGGTCCCCAGGTGGGCGGTAAATCACAGTCTGTCGGGCCTCTCCATCAAGGGTTAGGAGGGCCAACTCCGCCTGGGCTAGAGGGTCAAGGGGATACATACGTAGCATACTTCTCAGTCTTTCGGCCCAGTCCCAAAGTGACATGCCATCCCCTGTAAACTTGGGAAGATGGCTGAGCATAGCCCCCAGGGGTATATGGCTCCGGCCGGACCCAGCCATAGACTGATCCGCCATCTCTGCGTCTGAATGTTGCATCCTGCCGACTACGCCAAATGTAATGCAGGTGCCGGAATGCAACGCACAGAGACACAAGGCGAGAACAGTCAGAAATGTTTGTAAACAGTTTTATACAACAGGTATACTGAAACAAGGGATTAGCAACAAGGGTAATGAACAGTGGTTTGAAATATCAGAAAAATACGAAATTTCTCAAAATAAGGCGCAGTCTCTTAAAATAAGGCGCAGTCTCTTAAAGTAAGGCGCAGTCTCTTAAAATAAGGCGCGGTCTCTTAAAGTAAGGTGATGCCCTCAAGCATGAGAAGCACCACACAAGTTCTTTAACCGTGAATTTGGCCCTAGCGGGGGTCACCGGTTATTCCCGCTAGGCCGTGAGTCTCTTTCCGGATGAATTCAATTAAATCACGTTGTGCTACTTTAGCCCCAACCGTCCCCCTCCCAACCTGAGTACTTAAACCCAATTGTCCCCGGTACCGTGGGTGAGCAGTGGAAGCGACGGCCCTGCTCACGTATGCAGCTCCTCTCTGCTTGGCTGTTGGGGGCAGTCTCTCGAGCCTTGGATAGGGGGGTCCAGGCCTCGTCTGTCGGCGGCCGACGTCGGGTTCTGCGAACTCACTCAGCACAGCGATCAGGTTCCTAGTATCCTCAGCAGGCACAGCACTCGAGTCACAACTGTGAGGGATCCGGAGCTCTTTTACCGGTGCCCAGCTGGAGCACCTCTCAGGCCTCTGGATTTGGCCTGTCACATGGGGTTTCTCAGGACGCAGGGAGCACGTCTGCTCCTCTCTGCTGCTTGGCACCAAAGACCCCTCGGGTTTGGCGCGCTGGCCTCTTATCTCTCTGAACTCCTTCCTGGAAGTCACCTGATCGGGTCCAGCCTCTGAATCTCTCCTGCCTGCAACTTCCTTTTTGTATTTTGGTTCCGCTTGACTGTCTCTGGCCAGTAGATGGCAGTCTCGCTCCATCCTTGAAACGTCATGTTGAAGTTCTGTTACAAGCTTTTTAGCTCGTTCTACAATAGCCGCATTCAACGGGTGGCGTAGTCGGACACTAATACCATCATATCAATAACTGCCACTTAGTTTGACCACCCTGGGCACGGACCGGGTCCCCGCCACTCGGAGACTACAACCCCCATCGGATCCGGCTCCGGGTATTCCCCCGCGCACACGTGCGCCGCAACACAACATGGCCCAGGGGGCGCGTCAGACTGACTCACTCACAGGGGTGTCATCCCCACGGGTGCATGTCACCTGCAGCAGTGCTCAGTAAGGATCAACCCAGAGGCTGACTCACTCACAGGGGTGTCATCCCCATGGGTGCATGTCACCTGCAGCAGTGCTCAGTAAGGATCACCCCAGAGGCTGACTCACTCACAGGGGTGTCATCCCCATGGGTGCATGTCACCTGCAGCGGTGCTCAGTAAGGATCACCTCAGAGGCTGACTCATTCACAGTGGTGTCATCCCCATGGGTGCATGTCACCTGCAGCAGTGTTCAGTAAGGATCACCTCAGAGGCTGACTCATTCACAGTGGTGTCATCCCCATGGGTGCATGTCACCTGCAGCGGTGCTCAGTAAGAATCACCTCAGAGGCTGAATCATTCACAGTGGTGTCATCCCCATGGGTGCAAATCACCTGCAGCGGTGCTCAGTAAGGAGAACCCCAGAGGCTGACTCACTCACAGGGGTGTCATCCACATGGGTGCATGTCACCTGCAGCGGTGCTCAGTAAGGATCACCCCAGAGGCTGACTGACTCACAGAGGTGTCATCCCCATGGGTGCATGTCACCTGCAGCGCTGCTCAGTAAGGATCACCTCAGAGGCTGACTCACTCACAGGGGTGTCATCCCCATGTGTGCATGTCACCTGCAGCAGTGCTCAGTAAGGATCGCCCCAGAGGCTGGCTCACTCACAGGGGTGTCATCCCTGTCGGTGCATGTCACCTGCAGCGGTGCTCAGTAAGGATCGCCCCAGAAGCTGACTCACCCACAGGGGTGTCATCCCCATGGGTGCATGTCACCTGCAGCGGTGCTCAGTAAGGATCACCCCAGAGGCTGACTCACTCACAGGGGTGCCATCCCCATGGGTGCATGTCACCTACAGCGGTGCTTAGTAAGGATCACCCCAGAGGCTGACTCACTCACAGAGGTGTCATCCCCATGGCTGCATGTCACCTGCAGCGGTGCTCAATAAGGATCACCTCAGAGGCGGACTCACCCACAGGGGTGTCATCCTCATGGGTACATGTCACCTGCAACGGTGCTCAGTAAGGATCACCCCAGAGGCTGACTCACTCACAGGGGTGTCATCCCCATGGGTGCATGTCACTTGCAGCGGTATTCAGCAAGGATCACCCCAGAGGCTGACTCACTCACAGGGGTGTCATCCCCATGGCTGCATGTCACCTGCTGCGGTGCTCAGTAAGGATCACCCCAGAGGCTGACTCACCCACAGGGGTGTCATCCCCATGGGTGCATGTCACCTTTAGCGGTGCTCAGTAAGGATCACCCCAGAGGCTGACTCATCTCACAGGGGTATCATCCCCATGGGTGCATGTCACCTGCAGCGCTGCTCAGTAAGGATCACCCCAGAGGATGACTCATCTCACAGAGGTGTCATCCCCATGGGTGCATGTCACCTGCAGCGGTGCTCAGTAAGGGTCACCACAGATGCTGACTCACTCACAGGGGTGTCATCCCCATGGGTGTATGTCACCTGTAGCGGTGCTCAGTAAGGATCACACCAGAGGCTGTCTCACGCACAGAGGTGTCATCCCCATGGGTGCTTGTCACCTGCAGCTGTGCTCAGTAAGGATCACCCCAGAGGCTGACTCACTCACAGGGGTGTCATCCCCATGGGTACATGTCACCTGCAGCGGTGCTCAGTAAGGATCACCCCAGAGCCTGACTCACTCACAGTGGTGTCATACCCATGGGTGCATGTCACCTGCAGCGGTGCTCAGTAAGGATCACCCCAAAGGCTGACTCACTCACAGGAGTGTCATCTCCATGGGTGCATGTGACGCACCCCTGGGCCTGTGTCGCACAGCGTTGCGCATGCAGGAGCTTACCCGGAGCCGGATCTGTTGAGGGTTGTAGTCTCGTGGCGGTGACCCGGTCCGTGCCCAGGGAGTCAGACTAAGTGGCGTTGTATTAGCGGTAGATGTTGGACGACTACGCCACCCGTTGAATGCAGCGAAGGAGCTGCCGCTGCAGGACAGACCGCTGAGGCCGGTGGTAGGATTGTGCAGCGTGATAGTATCACCCCCAACGGGAGGGGTATGGCCTCAGGGCAGCCGACGTGGATGATGGGGGTAGCAGGAATCACTCAGAGACGATGCGGTGTAGTTCAGGGTCTTTACTGGTGATAAAGATAGACCCTCCCGGAGTACTGGCTAGCGATCGGGGCCTGGTCAGTCCTTGAGTAGATGGGATCTCCCCTGGCCAGGCGGAGTTGTAGGCCTCCCAAACTGACTGTACTCTTCTGGCTACCTTGCTAGAGGCGGGTATAAGTAGCCCACGTCCCTGAGTGTACCGTGTGGTGCTCACCTGTATGGCCGGTGACTCGGGGCCTTCTAGTGGCGTCCGCTCTACGACGGCGGTGCTGGTCCCACGCGTGTGACCGTGCCTTCGGGTTTCTTGGCCAGAGGACCTGAAATCCCCTGCCGGTCGGTTTCTGCTGCTGGGTAGGAGTTAGTCCCCACAGCCTCGGACTCCGGGTCCGGTGATAGCTTCCCAGTCAAAGCGAGCTCTGCAGCTGCCAGCCCCTGACTCCTTATAGCACTGCTCCCACAGAGCTCCTGATGTTCTTTTCCTATATCTGCTTCTCTTCTCTGTCTCTACTTCTTCTCTACTCACTAACCCTGCCTCAGCCCTAGGTTTATATAGGGGAAGTCCTTCCCCTCCCAGGACTGGGCAGGAGGTGTGGCATGCATAGGATCCCTGACCAAGAGACCTCCCACCTGCTCTCAGACATAACATTGCTGTTACTGTGGAAACCAGACCCCTGGGGTGCCACATTCCCCCCTAGTGAAATTTAGTACTCCGGAACTAAACATATTTTTAGAAAAACATAACAAGGTATAAACAATAATAATACAGTAAGAAAAACACATAAAGATCGTTACGGCGTGTCCGCAACCGGGTGCAGTTTTGAAGAAAAGCAAGGTGTACATTTCACCAAAACAGGGAGACGTAACCAGGTAGGGGTCTGTCCTGCCCCGAGTCCTTAACAGTCTTTAGTCCATTCCTAGGTTACGCTCCAACCAATTGTACAAGGATTCCCGGTAAATCCACCAAGGACTCCTAAAAATAACTAGAAACACATAATTATTTACAAGTAACAGACAGGTGACCACAAATAAAACAATTTAAACACTTCAAATCCTCCAACGTGCGGGTAACTGGCCTCTAGTGGCCCTAGTGGACCTACGGAGCTGACTGTCTGGCCCTGAACTACAGGGTGTAGGAGCTGTCAAGGGTAAACTGGGCAGCTGTCTACGGGCTCTTTGGCTCACTAGGGGTACGGCAGGCTCACTATGAGCAGAGGGTTGATCCTCCTGTTCTGCTTGTGTGGAGTCTGCTGCTTCCTGGACCGGCTGCTCTTCCAGCTCTACCTGTTGCTCCGTAGGCACTTGGGATGCTGGTTGGAGGAACGTGAGGACGGGTACCACAACTGCACCATTGACTTGAGTCCAGGACCGAGGGAAGTCTCCAAGCACAGTACTAACCATATCTTCCCTTTCCTCTACGGGTCGAGGGTCTTCTTGCTCTCCTTCTGGGTTCCGTAGCTGTTCGGGACACTTCTTCAGGTGATCCCGGGATACAATGGCTGTGGTTTCCCCTCCGTCTTTACTGATGGTACAGACCTTTGGGTTGTCGTGGCTTGAGGGCAGTACGGTGTACGGGTTCTTCTCCCACTGGTCGTCCAACTTGTGGAGCCGTCTCTTCCTCTTCAAGACCTGCTCTCCGGGTACCAGGGGAACAGCGGGAGCATACTGGTTGTAAGTTTTCTCTAGTCTTTCCCTAGCGAGACAGAGACTTCGCTCCACGCTCTCCTGTACTTTCCGGTACTGCTGCTGCCTCTCTGTGTCCCAGTCTGCTTCCGGTGAAGTGTCCTCGGGTGTCAGGACTCCCATCTCCAGGTCAACAGGTAGCTTACCAGGCCTTGCCCTCATTAGGTAAGCTGGGGTACAGTTGGTGGAACCTACAGGGATGTAGTTGTATAGGTCCACCAGGTCGGGCAGCTTCTCAGGCCACAGACTGCGTTCTTCCAGGGGCAACGTTTTCAGAAGATCCATTACCACCTGGTTCATTTTCTCACAAAGTCCATTAGTTTGCGGATGATAGGGTGTCGTCCTTATCTTCCGGCAGCCATACAGATTGCAGAATTCCTGGAAGACCTCCGCTTCAAAGGCAGGTCCCTGGTCCCTTCAGCACTTGGTCCGGGTACCCGTGTGGACGGCAGAAGTGCTGCTGGAAGACTCTAGCTGCTGTTTGAGCTGTTAAGTCCTTAACGGGGACGACAACCAAGAACCGGGAGTAATGATCCACAATGGTTAACGCGTAGACGTAGCCACTTCTGCTTGGGGTCAGTTTTACATGATCCAAGGCTACCAGTTCCAACGGCTGCTTGGTGACGATGGACTGAAGGGGGGTCTTCTGGCTGGCACGGTCCTTCCTTCTTAGGTTGCATGGGCCACAGTCTCTGCACCACCTCTCGATGGTTCCCCTCATGCCTACCCAGTGGAACCGCCCGCGCAGCAGGAACTCCAGCTTCTTCCATCCGAAGTGTCCAGCCCCGTCGTGGTATGCCTCCATCACCATGGCTGCGTCTCTTCGTGGCACCACTACTTGCCAGATTAGTTCATGCGTCTGGGAGTTAACCATTCTGCGGCACAACTTCCCCTTGTAAAGGAACAGTCGACTCTTCTCAGCCCACAGTTGTTTGGCTTCCTCCGGAGCGTCTGGGTCAAGGCGAGCCTCTGGCCGAGTCAGCATCTCCTTCACCAGTCGGACGGCAGGGTTACTGTCTTGCGTTTCCTCCCAGTTGTAGTGAGGCAAGGGGTTAAACGTAGCAGCTTGCTTACTCCTTACCCGATGGGAATACTGGATAGTCCCATGACGGTGGAACGCGGGGAGTTCGACTTCTTCCAGTCCCTCTGGATCTTCTCCTACGTCCGGTAGGTTTGGCATCCTGGACAGGGCGTCCGCGTTGGTATTGGAGCGTCCTGCCCGGTATTTGATTGTGAACTCGTAGTTGGACAGACGGGCCATCCATCTCTGCTCTAGGGCACCGAGTCTTGCCGTGTCCAGGTGTGTCAACGGGTTGTTATCCGTGTACACGGTGAACCGGGAAGAAGCGAGGTAGTGCTTAAAGCGTTCGGTGACTGCCCACACCACTGCCAGGAACTCTAGCTTAAATGAGCTGTAATTCTCAGGGTTTCTTTCGGTGGGTCGCAGTTTTCGACTGGCGTAAGCGATTACTCGTTCTTTCCCCTGCTGGATCTGGGACAGTACGGCTCCTAGCCCGATGTTACTTGCGTCAGTGTAGAGGATAAAGGGCTGGCTGTAATCGGGGTACGCCAGGATTTCATCCCCCGTGAGGGCCATCTTCAGCTGGCGGAAGGACTCTTCTTCTAACTTCTCCCATTTGAAGGGCGGCTTCTGGTTCTTGGCCTTCCGGGACTGGCCTATCAGGAGGTCCTGCATAGGAGCTGCCTTTTTGGTGAAACCGGGGATGAATCTGCGGTAATAGCCTACCAACCCGAGGAACTGCCGCACTTCCTTTACACTGGAGGGACTTGGCCATTCCTTAATTGCGGTGATCTTATCAGGGTCGGGAGCCACTCCGTCAGCGCTCACCACGTGTCCCAGGTACTGCACCTTTGGTTTTAGGAGGTGACACTTGGAGGGTTTTACCTTTAGGCCGTAGTTTGCCAGAGCTTCGAACACTTCCGCCAGGTGTTTCAGGTGGTCCTCATAAGACTTGGAATATACGATGACATCGTCCAGGTACAACAGGACCGTCTCGAAGTTTTTGTGGCCCAGACAGCACTCCATTAATCGTTGAAAGGTTCCTGGTGCGTTACAGAGTCCGAACGGCATGCAGGTAAACTCGCTAAGTCCCATCGGGGTGGTGAATGCGGTCTTCTCCCGGTCCGCCTCTGCTACAGGAACCTGCCAGTACCCGCTAGTGAGATCCAAGGTAGAGAAGAAGTTAGCAGATCTTAAAGCAGCCAAAGACTCCTCTATCCTTGGTAAGGGGTACGCATCCTTGTGTGTGATACGGTTGATTTTCCGGTAATCTACACACATCCTCATGGTGTTGTCTTTCTTTTTGACTAAGACTAGTGGAGCTGCCCAGGGGCTACAGCTATCCCTGATCACCCCAGCCTCCTTCATGTCCCTAAGCATCCCCTTGGCGTGTTGGTAGTGTGCAGGGGGTACGGGTCGATACCTCTCTTTTATGGGAAGATGGTCTCCCGTGGGGATGCGGTGTTCTACCCCCTTGACTCGCCCGAAGTCTAACGGGTGTTTACTAAACACTCTCTCGTACTCTTGAACCACCCGATAGACTCCCTGTCTCTGGTGTGAGGGAGTGGAGTCAGTACCCAAATGTAGTTGCTGACACCAGTCCTCCATTGTTTCCTTAGAGCCGTTACCTTCCTCCGGGGAAGATGGAGGCAAGGGTTCTACGGACTGTATGGAATTTTGATTGATGGTATACAATTTGGCTAGCGTGGCATACCGGGGCAGGTACACTTCCCTCTTCCCGATATTTATTATGCGAACGGGCACCCTCCCATGGCGTACATTGACCACCCCCCGTGCTGTCAAAATGGTGGGCCTACTGTCTGAGTAAACTGGTTCTACCATTGCCTGGTAATCTCTACCTCTCAGACCAATAGCTGCCCGGCACCAAATCATCATTTCACTTTTTGGGGGCATGGCAATAGGAAAAGGGTCACACATTCTTACGCTACCAATCTCACCACCGGAGAGTTCTATCTGTTGCCGTCGCATCAGTGCCCGGATCTCTTTCTGGAGCACTCGCTGCTGGCCGGAGCTGGCGTTCTTGGCAACCTGCTGTAAAAGGAAAATCACCTCTGCAGGACAATTTTCAATTACATTAGTTCCTAGAGTTATCTTTGGGTGACTCTCGTGCTTGTCAATGTCTACAATGATCAGTCCCTGTGCCGCCAATTCGACTCTACCGATTTTAATGGTCACCTCTTTAAATCCAATCTGTGGCACGGGCTGACCATTGCTGGCGATGATACTCAAGTCGTCGTCAGGGTAGCGGGTGATATCCGAGTCATTCCAGTACTGCTTGAAGAGCACGTACGGGATAGTGGTAACCTGTGACCCGGTGTCCAGTAGGGCACTCATGGGGATGCCATCCAGTACCACAGGCAAGACTGGACGTCCTCCCACATATTTGTCGCGCCAGTTCGATGGGCCTGATGATCTTTTTCCTGGGGTTTGGCCCTCTACCCCAGGTTGTGCCAGTTTAAAGGACAGTACCTTGCCATATGTCCGGGTTGATTGCAGCGGCGGCAGATGGGTTGTCCGTCCTCGTTGTATCGGTCGCTGGGTCTTCCTCTGGCCGGTGGGGTCCTCCTTGGTCGACGCCACGGGATGTCCTCCGGTCCGGATGCCAGCTGGATCTTCCCTGGAGTGGAAACCTGTAAAGACTGCACAGTTCGGGTTAGCGCGGCAACGCTTTTAGCTAGCTCTTGGACCTGATGATGCAGGTCTGGAACCGGGTCATTGTTCAAAGCCTGCGCATCAGCTCCCACAGGCCCTGCCGACAAGGGTGCCGCCTCCTGGTGGTAAGTGGTAGTGGGGCGTCTGTGGGTCACAACGCCACCTGGTGCCGGTTCTCGGAGCACCCGGATGGCTCTGTCCTTGAACTGTGCAAATCCCAGATGAGGGTCCTGTAAGGCCATTGCCCGCAACTGGGTTCGGTGGGCATTGCAATATAAACCCTCTATAAATTGTTCAGTCAACAGCCTGTCCTCGTCTCCCACGCCATCAGGGTCGGTCTGCTTAATGGCTCTCAGGGCCTCTTGTAGGTTCAGGGCATAGTCCCTTATACTCTCGTGTGCTCGCTGCTTGCACCCGTAGAATCTAAGCTTGATCTCGGCTGAGGTGCGGGTATCAAAGGTGTCCCTCAGCCGGGTTAGTATCCCTGCAACAGTCCTCCCCCCAGGTGGCCAGGACTTTACCTCCCTTTGGGCTGCCCCGGTTAATTGGGCCACCAGGATGCTCACTTTTTGCTCTTCTGTGAGGGGATACACCTGGAAGAGGCTATCCAGCTTTTCTCTAAAGTCATGCAGTGTATGTGACTCCCCTGAGTACTGGGGTAGCCAGGCCGCTCCCGGGATATAGGGCATGGTGAAAGGCATGACTGCAGCAGCGGTGGCTCTGGCGGGGGTTGAGGCAGTGAAGCTCTCCTCCGTATCCGACATCTTCCTCCCCCCTAGTGGACCGTGGCCTACCTTGCGATGATCCTCTTCCGTGGGCCGCGGCTCCGCAGTGGATCGTCAGGGTTGAGGACCTTCCGTCGCGCTCCTGTGACGTCGGCGTCTGCTGGGCTCCTTCCAGGACCTTACGCAACGTCCGGACGTGAGGCGGGGCTTCAGTTCTCGCGCGCTTTCGGAGTCCACGCCCCTCTTCTTCCCGCGCGGCGTCTTCAAGATGGCGTCCAACGGCGGGAAAACTCAACGGATGGCGGGAAGAAGGCAGAAGATGGCGCCGGATGGCGGGAAAATTCGCGGATGGCGGGAAGAAGGTAGAAGATGGCGCCGGATGGCGGGAAACCTCCACGGATGGCGGGAATCTTCACCACTGGTAAGTTTGAACAGTCTTTTTCAGGCACGCAGTACCCGGTGGTTGCGGGCACGAGATCCTGCCGACTACGCCAAAAGTTGACGCACCCCTGGGCCTGTGTCGCACAGCGTTGCGCATGCAGGAGCTTACCCGGAGCCGGATCTGTTGAGGGTTGTAGTCTCGTGGCGGTAACCCGGTCCGTGCCCAGGGAGTCAGACTAAGTGGCGTTGTATTAGCGGTAGATGTTGGACGACTACGCCACCCGTTGAATGCAGCGAAGGAGCTGCCGCTGCAGGACAGACCGCTGAGGCCGGTGGTAGGATTGTGCAGCGTGATAGTATCACCCCCAACGGGAGGGGTATGGCCTCAGGGCAGCCGACGCGGATGATGGGGGTAGCAGGAATCACTCAGAGACGATGCGGTGTAGTTCAGGGTCTTTACTGGTGATAAAGATAGACCCTCCCGGAGTACTGGCTAGCGATCGGGGCCTGGTCAGTCCTTGAGTAGATGGGATCTCCCCTGGCCAGGCGGAGTTGTAGGCCTCCCAAACTGACTGTACTCTTCTGGCTACCTTGCTAGAGGCGGGTATAAGTAGCCCACGTCCCTGAGTGTACCGTGTGGTGCTCACCCGTATGGCCGGTGACTCGGGGCCTTCTAGTGGCGTCCGCTCCACGACGGCGGTGCTGGTCCCACGCGTGTGACCGTGCCTTCGGGTTTCTTGGCCAGATGACCTGAAATCCCCTGCCGGTCGGTTTCTGCTGCTGGGTAGGAGTTAGTCCCCACAGCCTCGGACTCCGGGTCCGGTGATAGCTTCCCAGTCAGGGCGAGCTCTGCAGCTGCCAGCCCCTGACTCCTTATAGCACTGCTCCCACAGAGCTCCTGATGTTCTTTTCCTATATCTGCTTCTCTTCTCTGTCTCTACTTCTTCTCTACTCACTAACCCTGCCTCAGCCCTAGGTTTATATAGGGGAAGTCCTTCCCCTCCCAGGACTGGGCAGGAGGTGTGGCATGCATAGGATCCCTGACCAAGAGACCTCCCACCTGCTCTCAGACATAACATTGCTGTTACTGTGGAAACCAGACCCCTGGGGTGCCACACATGTCACCTGCAACAGTGCTCAGTAAGGATCACACCAGAGGCTGTCTCACTCACAGGGGTGTCATCCTCATGGGTGCATGTCACTTGCAGCGGTGCTCAGTAAGGATCACCCCAGATGCTGACTCACTCACAGGGGTGTCATCCACATGGGTGCATGTCACCTGCAGCTGTGCTCAGTAAGGATCACCCCAGAGGCTGACTCACCCACAGAGGTGTCATCCCCATGGGTGCATGTCACCTGCAGCGGTGCTCAGTAAGGATCGCCCCAGAGGCTGACTCACTCACAGGGGTGTCATCCCCATGGGTGCATGTCACCTGCAGCGGTACTCAGTAAGGATCACCCCAGAGGCTGACTCACTCACAGGGGTGTCATCCCCATGGGTGCATGTCACCTGCAGCGGTGCTCAGTAAGGAGAACCCCAGAGGCTGACTCACTCACAGGGGTGTCATCCCCATGGGTGTATGTCACCTGTAGCGGTGCTCAGTAAGGATCACCCCAGAGGTTGTCTCACTCACAGGGGTGTCATCCCCATGGGTGCATGTCACCTGCAGCGGTGCTCAGTAAGGATCTCCCCAGAGCCTGACTCACTCACAGAGGTGTCATACCCATGGGTGCATGTCTCCTGCAGCGGTGCTCAGTAAGGATCACCCCAAAGGCTGACTCACTCACAGGAGTGTCATCTCCATGGGTGCATGTCACCTGCAGCAGTTCTCAGTAAGGATCACACCAGAGGCTGTCTCACTCACAGGGGTGTTATCCTCATTGGTGCATGTCACCTGCAGCGGTGCTCAGTAAGGATCACCCCAGATGCTGACTCACTCACAGGGGTGTCATCCCCATGGGTGCATGTCACCTGCAGCTGTGCTCAGTAAGGATCACCCCAGAGGCTGACTCACCCACAGAGGTGTCATCCCCATGGGTGCATGTCACCTGCAGCAGTGCTCAGTAAGGATCACCCCAGAGGCTGACTCACTCACAGAGGTGTCATCCCCATGGGTGCATGTCACCTGCAGCGGTGCTTAGTAAGGATCACCCCAGAGGCTGACTCACCCACAGGGGTGTCATCCCCATTGGTGCATGTCACCTGCAGCGGTGCTCAGTAAGGATCACCCCAGAGGCTGCCTCACTCACAGGGGTGTCATCCTCATGGGTGCATGTCACCTGCAGCGGTGCTCAGTAAGGATCAACCCAGAGGCTGACTCACCCACAGAGATGTCATCCCCATGGGTGCATGTCACCTGCAGCGGTGCTCAGTAAGGATCACCCCATAGGCTGTCTCACTCACAGGGGTGTCATCCCCATGGGTGCATGTCACCTGCAGCAGCCGTGCTCAGTAAGGATCACCACAGAGGCTGACTCACCCACAGGGGTGTCATCCCCATGGGTGCATGTCACCTGCAGCGGTGCTCAGTAAGGTTCACCCCAGAGGCTGACTCACTCACAGGGGTGTCATCCCCATGGGTGCATGTCACCAGCAGCTGTGCTCAGTAAGGATAACCCCAGAGGCTGACTCACTCACAGGGGTGTCATCCCCATGGGTGCATGTCACCTGCAGCGGTGCTCAGTAAGGATCACCCCAGAGGCTAACTCACCCACAGGGGTGTCATCCCCATGGGTGCATGTCACCTGCAGCGGTGCTCAGTAAGGATCGCCCCAGAGGCTGACTCACTCACAGGGGTGTCATCCCCATGGCTGCATGTCACCTGCAGCGGTGCTCAGTAAGGATCACCCCAGAGGCTGACTCACTCACAGAGGTGTCATACCCATGGGTGCATGTCTCCTGCAGCGGTGCTCAGTAAGGATCACCCCAAAGGCTGACTCACTCACAGGAGTGTCATCTCCATGGGTGCATGTCACCTGCAGCAGTTCTCAGTAAGGATCACACCAGAGGCTGTCTCACTGACAGGGGTGTCATCCTCATGGGTGCATGTCACCTGCAGCGGTGCTCAGTAAGGATCACCCCAGATGCTGACTCACTCACAGGGGTGTCATCCCCATGGGTGCATGTCACCTGCAGCTGTGCTCAGTAAGGATCACCCCAGAGGCTGACTCACCCACAGAGGTGTCATTCCCATGGGTGCATGTCACCTGCAGCGGTGCTCAGTAAGGATCACCCCAGAGGCTGACTCACCCACAGGGGTGTCATCCCCATGGGTGCATTTCACCTGCAGCGGTGCTCAGTAAGGATCACCCCAGAGGCTGACTCACTCACAGAGGTGTCATCCCCATGGGTGCATGTCACCTGCAGCGGTGCTTAGTAAGGACCACCCCAGAGGCTGACTCACCCACAGGGATGTCATCCCCATTGGTGCATGTCACCTGCAGCGGTGCTCAGTAAGGATCACCCCAGAGGCTGACTCACCCACAGAGATGTCATCCCCATGGGTGCATGTCACCTGCAGCGGTGCTCAGTAAGGATCACCCCATAGGCTGTCTCACTCACAGGGGTGTCATCCCCATGGGTGCATGTCACCTGCAGCGGCGGTGCTCTGTAAGGATCACCACAGAGGCTGACTCACCCACAGGGGTGTCATCCCCATGGGTGCATGTCACCTGCAGCGGTGCTCAGTAAGGTTCACCCCAGAGGCTGACTCACTCACAGGGGTGTCATCCCCATGGGTGCATGTCACCTGCAGCAGTGCTCAGTAAGGATCACCCCAGAGGCTGACTCACCCACAGGGGTGTCATCCCCATGGGTGCATTTCACCTGCAGCTGTGCTCAGTAAGGATAACCCCAGAGGCTGACTCACTAACAGGGGTGTCATCCCCATGGGTGCATGTCACCTGCAGCAGTGCTCAGTAAGGATAACCCCAGAGGCTGACTCACTCACAGGGGTGTCATCCCCATGGGTGCATGTCACCTGCAGCAGTGCTCAGTTCGGATCACCCCAGAGGCTGACTCACTCACAGGGGTGTCATCCCCATGGGTGCATGTCACCTGCAGCAGTGCTCAGTAAGGATCACCCCAGAGACTGACTCATCTCACAGAGGTGTCATCCCCATGGGTGCATGTCACCTGCAGCGGTGCTCAGTAAGGGTCACCACAGATGCTGACTCACTCACAGGGGTGTCATCCCCATGGGTGTACGTCACCTGTAGCGGTGCTCAGTAAGGATCACCCCAGAGGTTGTCTCACTCACAGGGGTGTCATCCCCATAGGTGCATGTCACCTGCAGCAGTGCTCAGTAAGGATCACCCCAGAGCCTGACTCACTCACAGAGGTGTCATACCCATGGGTGCATGTCTCCTGCAGCGGTGCTCAGTAAGGATCACCCCAAAGGCTGACTCACTCACAGGAGTGTCATCTCCATGGGTGCATGTCACCTGCAGCAGTTCTCAGTAAGGATCACACCAGAGGCTGTCTCACTGACAGGGGTGTCATCCTCATGGGTGCATGTCACCTGCAGCGGTGCTCAGTATGGATCACCCCAGATGCTGACTCACTCACAGGGGTGTCATCCCCATGGGTGCATGTCACCTGCAGCTGTGCTCAGTAAGGATCACCCCAGAGGCTGACTCACCCACAGAGGTGTCATTCCCATGGGTGCATGTCACCTGCAGCGGTGCTCAGTAAGGATCACCCCAGAGGCTGACTCAACCACAGGGGTGTCATCCCCATGGGTGCATTTCACCTGCAGCGGTGCTCAGTAAGGATCACCCCAGAGGCTGACTCACTCACAGAGGTGTCATCCCCATGGGTGCATGTCACCTGCAGCGGTGCTTAGTAAGGACCACCCCAGAGGCTGACTCACCCACAGGGATGTCATCCCCATTGGTGCATGTCACCTGCAGCGGTGCTCAGTAAGGATCACCCCAGAGGCTGCCTCACTCACAGGGGTGTCATCCTCATGGGTGCATGTCACCTGCAGCGGTGCTCAGTAAGGATCACCCCAGAGGCTGACTCACCCACAGAGATGTCATCCCCATGGGTGCATGTCACCTGCAGCGGTGCTCAGTAAGGATCACCCCATAGGCTGTCTCACTCACAGGGGTGTCATCCCCATGGGTGCATGTCACCTGCAGCGGCGGTGCTCTGTAAGGATCACCACAGAGGCTGACTCACCCACAGGGGTGTCATCCCCATGGGTGCATGTCACCTGCAGCGGTGCTCAGTAAGGTTCACCCCAGAGGCTGACTCACTCACAGGGGTGTCATCCCCATGGGTGCATGTCACCTGCAGCAGTGCTCAGTAAGGATCACCCCAGAGGCTGACTCACCCACAGGGGTGTCATCCCCATGGGTGCATGTCACCAGCAGCTGTGCTCAGTAAGGATAACCCCAGAGGCTGACTCACTAACAGGGGTGTCATCCCCATGGGTGCATGTCACCTGCAGCAGTGCTCAGTAAGGATAACCCCAGAGGCTGACTCACTCACAGGGGTGTCATCCCCATGGGTGCATGTCACCTGCAGCAGTGCTCAGTTCGGATCACCCCAGAGGCTGACTCACTCACAGGGGTGTCATCCCCATGGGTGCATGTCACCTGCAGCAGTGCTCAGTAAGGATCACCCCAGAGGCTGACTCACTCACAGGGGTGTTATCCCCATGGGTGCATGTCACCTGCAGCGGTGCTCAGTAAGGTTCACCCCAGAGGCTGACTCACTCACAGGGGTGTCATCCCCATGGGTGCATGTCACCTGCAGCAGTGCTCAGTAAGGATCACCCCAGAGGCTGACTCACTCACAGGGGTGTCATCCCCATGGGTGCATGTCACCTGCAGCGGTGCTCAGTAAGGTTCACCTCAGAGGCTGACTCACCCACAGGGGTGTCATCCCCATTGGTGCATGTCACCTGCAGCGGTGCTCAGTAAGGATCACCCCAGAAGCTGACTCACACACAGGGGTGTCATCCCCATGGGTGCATGTCACCTGCAGCGGTGCTCAGTAAGGATCACTCGAGAGGTTGACTCACCCACAGAGGTGTCATCTCCATGGGTGCATGTCACCTGCAGCGGTGCTCAGTATGGATCACCCCAGAGGCTGACTCACTCACAGGGGTGTCATCCCCATGGGTGCATGTCACCTGCAGCGGTGCTCAGTAAGGATCACCCCAGAGGCTGACTCACTCACAGGGGTGTCATCCCCATGGGTGCATGTCACCAGCAGCGGTGCTCAGTAAGGATCACCCCAGAGGCTGACTCACTCACAGGGGTGTCATCCCCACTAGTGCATGTCACCTGCAGCGGTGCTCAGTAAGGATCACCCCAGAGGCTGACTCACTCACAGGGGTGTCATCCCCATGGGTGCATGTCACCTTTAGCGGTGCTCAGTAAGGATCACCCCAGAGGCTGTCTCACCCACAGGGGTGTCATCCCCATTGGTGTATGTCACCTGCAGCGGTGCTCAGTAAGGATCACCCCAGTGGCTGACTCACTCACAGGGGTGTCATCCCCATGGGTGCATGTCACCTGCAGCGGTGCTCAGTAAGGATCACTCGAGAGGCTGACTCACCCACAGAGGTGTCATCCCCATGGGTGCATGTCACCAGCAGTGGTGTTCAGTAAGGATCACCCCAGAGGCTGACTCACTCACAGAGGTGTCATCCCCATGGGTGCATGTCACCTGCAGCAGTGCTCAGTAAGGATCACTCCAGAGGCTGACTCACTCACAGGGGTGTCATCCCCATGGGTGCATGTCACCAGCAGCGCCGGTGATCAGTAAGGATCACCCCAGAGGCTGACTCACCCACAGGGGTGTCATCCCCATGGGTGCATGTCACCTGCAGCGGTGCTCAGTATGGATCACCCCAGAGGCTGACTCACTCACAGGGGTGTCATCCCCATGGGTGCATGTCACCTGCAGCGGTGCTCAGTAAGGATCACCCCAGAGGCTGACTCACTCACAGGGGTGTCATCCCCATGGGTGCATGTCACCTGCAGCGGTGCTCAGTAAGGATCACCTCAGAGGCTGACTCACTCACAGGGGTGTCATCCCCATGGGTGCATGTCACCTGCAGCGGTGCTCAGTAAGGATCACCCCAGAGGCTGACTCACTCACAGGGGTGTCATCCCCATGGGTGCATGTCACCTGCAGCGGTGCTCAGTAAGGATCACCCCAGAGGCTGACTCACTCACAGAGGTGTTGCTACGGGTCCGGGTGGTGGAACCTCTGTGCCGAGGTGCAAGGAGGGACCCAGAGGGGCATGACTAAGTATCCACCCGAACCAACCCTGGTCGTACGGCAGCTAACTACACCGTGACCATGGAGGATCCGTGCTGAGCGACCATGTGCTACTCTGGGGACGCCCTTGTAAGAGAGCAGGTGGCTCCCACCGGTCAGATGGCTGGGACTGACCGGTATGGCGGATGGACACGGCAAGCAGGCGTAAGTCTCTGGTAGCTGACAGGTGGTCACAGTTCGAGAAAGCAGGGCAAGTAGCAGTCTTTAGGTTTACCAGGAAGGTGGTCACAGCAAGTGACGGCAGGGTCTCCAGGCAGGCTGGCGGGAAACAGACAGGTGCTCCCAGGGGAGCGGGCAGACAGACGAGGCGGGTAACTGGCAGGTAACTGTTGGGCGCTCCCAGGTGAGCGGGCTGACGGACATAGAAGGTAACAGGTGGGTGCTCCCAGGTGAGCAGGCAGACAGGCGAGGCAGGTAACTGGTGGACGCTCCCAGGTGAGCGGTCTGACAGACAGGGCAGCCGGTTGCTCCCAGGTGAGCGGACAGATAGCCAAGGCAGGTAACAGGTAACTGGTGGGCGCTCCCAGGTGAGCGGGCTGACGGACACAGAAGGTAACAGGCGGGTGCTCCCAGGTGAGCAGGCAGACAGACGAGGCAGGTAACAGGCAGGTAACTGGTGGACGCTCCCAGGTGAGCGGTCTGACAGACAGGGCAGCCGGATGCTCCCAGGTGAGCGGACAGATAGCCAAGGCAGGTAACAGGCAGGTAACAGGTGAGCGCTCCAGGTGAGCAGGCTGGCAGGCTCGGCAGGTAACGGGCAGATAACAGGCTGGCAGGCAGGACGAGGAGTCAGGCTAGCAGCGGGACCTGAGGGCTGAAGCACAGATCAGACACAGTGCAAACAACTTTGCTCGGGCACCTCCATTTTGGAGGAGGTGCCTTATATATGGGAAGTCCTCCGGCAATTGGCCGGGGACTCCTTAGGACAACGCACACGGCCCCTTTAAGAGAGGGGGAGCGCGCGCGCCCTAAACACAGTGCCCGGGAAGGAGCGTGCGCCGGCAGCAGCGAGGGAAGAAGCGCTGGAGGACGCCGCACGCTGAACAGGAAGGTGAGAGGGACGGCGTCTCAGCCTAGCAGGAGGCAGAGACGCCGATGCAACAGGTGTCATCCCCATGGGTGCATGTCACCTGCAGCGGTGCTCAGTAAGTATCACCCCAGAGGCTGACTCACCCACAGGGGTGTCATCCCCATGAGTGCATGTCACCTGCAGCGGTGCTCAGTAAGGATCACCCCAGAGGCATTCTCACTCACAGGGGTGTCATCCCCATGGATGCATGTCACCTGCAGCTGTGCTCAGTAAGAATCACCCCAGAGGCTGTCTCACTCACAGGGGTGTCATCCCCATGGGTGCATGTCACCTGCAGCGGTGCTCAGTAAGGGTCACCCCAGATGCTGTCTCACTCACAGAGGTGTCATCCCCATGGGTGCATGTCATCTGCAGCGGTGCTCAGTAGAGATGAGCGTTGTTCTACTCGAACTGTTCGCCAATCTCAAATTCGAGCTGTTTTGGGCGGTGTTCGAGCCGTTCGGCGAACACGAACAATTTGAGAAAAATTCGGCTGTTCGAGGTTATGTTCGATAACTGTTCGTGCACCAAAATCATAACTGGATTTTTTCTCAGTAATGATGAAAATTAATGTTAATACGCAGTTTGAGTGTACAGCGGGGTGGGGGGAGGGGCAGGGGATGGATCTCTGCAGGAACAATGAAGATCTCCATTTTTTTTTTCTCTTTCCCGCATTTACAGTGGGGAGGTGCAATCTGTCAGCCTATGAGCAGCGCACACACGGAGCGAAGTGCTTTTTTTCACACAAGCAAGGGCATGTGTCATTGGCAGTGTATGTCACATGTCCTTGCCCTATAAGACCAAACCATTTTCCCCGTCGCCACCATTTTCTCACTGCTGCAGCTGCGTGTTAGACGGCACCGCTGTTGCTGTGTGCGCTATACCTTGTTAATTTCAAGCCAATTTTCGCACAAATCTACAGATAGCTTGGGAGTAGGGAATAGTTGTGATTGCAGTCCTTTTAAGGACTAGGTTACAGCATTTCCTACGACTTTTATCAGGCAGGTCTGTGCTCTTAAATAGATAGATTGTGGGAGTAAAGACTAATTGTAATTGGAGTCCTTTTCAGGACTAGGTTACATCAGTTCCTATCAGTTTTTGCCAGGCAGGTCTGTGCCAGTGCTGTGCAAGTTTTTTTCACAGCATTTGGCTGAATCTAGCAAAGCTAATCCTTTTTGGCCTATTGCAGAGTGTGTTAGTCAGTGGAGTAGCCTATCTGTGTTGCAAGATATACCACCTGTGTATAGAATACCAATTTTTTTACTGCACCTAGTGAAGTAAAATCTTTTGGGCATAGCATCATTCTATTAGTCCATCTGTACTGACCTCCATCAGGTTGCAAATTGAATACAATTTTTTTCTGCATCTAGCTCTGAAAAAATATTGGGCTTCTAGCTGTGTGTGGGACTTGTTGTATTAGTCCATCTATACTGACCTCCATCAGGTTGCAAACTGCATATATTTTTTTCTTCATCTACCTCTGAAAAAATATTGGGCTTCTAGCTGTGTGTGGGACTTGTTCTATTAATCCATCTATACAGACCTCCATCAGGTTGCAAACTGAATATATTTTTTTCTGCATCTACCTCTGAAAAAATATTGGGCTTCTAGCTGTGTGTGGGACTTGTTCTATTAATCCATCTATACAGACCTCCATCAGGTTGCAAACTGAATATATTTTTTTCTGCATCTACCTCTGAAAAAATATTGGGCTTCTAGCTGTGTGTGGGACTTGTTGTATTAGTCCATCTATACTGACCTCCATCAGGTTGCAAACTGAATATATTTTTTTCTGCATCTACCTCTGAAAAAATATTGGGCTTCTAGCTGTGTGTGGGACTTGTTCTATTAATCCATCTATACAGACCTCCATCAGGTTGCAAACTGAATATATTTTTTTCTGCATCTACCTCTGAAAAAATATTGGGCTTCTAGCTGTGTGTGGGACTTGTTGTATTAGTCCATCTATACTGACCTCCATCAGGTTGCAAACTGAATATATTTTTTTCTGCATCTACCTCTGAAAAAATATTGGGCTTCTAGCTGTGTGTGGGACTTGTTCTATTAATCCATCTATACAGACCTCCATCAGGTTGCAAACTGAATATATTTTTTTCTGCATCTAGCTCTGAAAAAATATTTGGCCTTCTAGCAGTGTGTGGGACTTTCTCTATTAGTCCATCTATACTGACCTCCAACAGGTTGCAAATTGAATATAATTTTTTTCTGCATCTAACCCAGCCAATAGTTTTGGCCTAATACCACAGTTTGGCCACTCAGCTCTGCTCGGTTCCCATCCATTGTTTTTTTGTGCAAACAACTCCAGAGTTGTTAATTAGTTAACCACCAAAATGAGTGGAAAAAGGCCTGCTGCTGGTGGAAAGGGGAATAGGCGTGTTGGGAAGGGGAAAAAAGGTTGTGTCCGTGGGGTAGGTGTTAAAGCAACAGTAACATCTGCAGAAGAAAGACCATCTTCCAGCCAAACTAAAATGTCTACTACTTTTAGCGGACAATGTGATAAGATCCCTTTCTTACGGCCACGCCAATCGCTACAAATTCCAGATGAGGCACAAAAACAGCAGGTGCTTCAACGGATATCAAGTGCTCCTTTAAGTGGGCTCTCCTCCACATCAACTTCAACATCACAAATACTCCAGTCCTCAAAGGTGTCACTCCAATCGCACTTGCTTCCTCACAGCTCCCAAATCTCCAGCTGCCCGTCTGAGTATGAGGTAGAACAGATGGTTGAGTCTGCAGAGCTGTTTACTCATACTATAGCCTGGGAATCAGAGGTCGACTCCAGCGCTTCTGTGAATCCAGACGAGGAAATGATCTGCACTGATGCCCAGAATCTTTATGAGTCGGATCCAGGACCAGACGCAGAAGGTTCTGACCATAATGTAGACCCTCATTCCCAAACTGTAACTCCTGTTGGTGGAGACAATGAGGAAGACGATGATAAGACTCAAATACCTGATTGGAGCAACAACTTTAGTTTTTTGTCAGGGCAGGAACAGGTTGGCTCTGAGGACGACGGGTGTGATAACGCACAGGGTGATGATGATGAGGTTGGAGATCCCACTTACTGTCAACCCACAGTCAGCCAAGAGATGAGGTCAGCAGAGGAGGTGGAGGAAGATGCTAGTGACGACGAGATCAGGTTGCGCCTTCCTGGACAGAGACGTAGTACTGGAAGCACGTCCACAACTGCATCCTCAAACACAACTCTGCCTCTCACCACAAGTCGTGGTGGCTTTTCAGGTCGCATGGGTGCTAAGCCTTGCATAGCCTGGGCATTTTTTCAGATCGATAAAGATGACCCAACTCGTGTTATCTGTAACATTTGTCAGCAAAAGCTAAGTAGAGGCCAAAAAATACATAGTTTGAGTACTTCATGCATGAACCGGCACATGGACATGAAGCATAAGTTGCAGTGGGAAGCTCAGTGTGCTACAATGCGGCCTAGCCGGCCGGGCCAACCACCGTCTGCCATATCTTGTGCATCCGCGGCCTCTTCATCCTCTGTGACTGGGGGGACAGCAGTCACACCTGTTTTGGGGCGCAGATCTGCCACCTCTTTACCCGCAACAGCCAGCGTGATTGGCAGGTCATCATTTTCTTTGGAGGTGGTAACACCAGCTGGTGTTGAGCGCTGTCCGACATCGATAGCACCACCTTTGGATCAAGGCAACCTAACATGTCCGCCTGCATCTTTCTCACAGACCGGCAGTTTGCCGGGGACACCCTTATCAACCCCGTCTAAGCACAATAGCCAGCCCTCAGTCCCTCAGATGTGGACAAGTAAAAGACCATTTCCTCCTAGCCATGAGAAAGCTAAGAGGTTGAATTTCACCATCTGCAAGTTCTTGGCTACAGAAATGCTGCCTTTCCGCCTGGTGGACACAGAGGATTTTCGAGACCTTATGTCCGTCACAGTGCCCCAGTACCAGATGCCCAGTCGGCACTACTTCTCAAAGAAAGGTGTGCCTGCACTCCACCAGCATGTCGCACACAACATCACCGCTTCTTTGAGAAACTCTGTGTGTGACAGGGTGCATTTCACCACAGACACTTGGACGAGTAGGCATGGACAGGGGCGTTACATGTCGCTGACTGGGCACTGGGTAACTATGGTGACAGCAGGACAAGGGGCTGCTGTCCAAGTCTTGCCGTCCCCACGAGTTGTGCGTCAATCCTCTTTATGTCAAAGTTCCTCCACTGCTTCTGCCTCCTCAACCTCCTCTCGGTCTTCCACCTGCACCCAAAGCCTGTCTGGTCATGCCACAAGCTTTCTAACTGCGCAGAAGGGATCCTGCACACCTCCTTAATATGCTGGCAGTAGGGCTCAATGTCATCAGGCGGTTTTTACATTGAAATGTCTGGGAAATGTGAGTCACACAGCTGAGGAGTTGTGGTCAGCTCTGGAGAACCAATTTCATGAATGGTTGTCTCCACTGGACCTGAAACCAGGGAAGGCCGTGTGCGACAATGCTGCAAACCTGGGTGCGGCCCTTCGCCGGGGCAATGTCACACACGTGCCTTGTATGGCTCACGTGTTGAACCTGGTTGTCCAGCAATTTTTAGCCCACTATCCCAGACTAGATGGCCTTTTGCAGAGGGCACTGTCGCTGTGTGCTCACTTTCGCCGTTCGCATCCCGCAGCTCAGCGACTTACATCTCTACAGAAGTCGTTGGGCCTGCCACTTCACCGGCTAAAATGCGATGTGCCTACCCGGTGGAATTCAACTCTGCACATGTTGCAGCGACTGTGGCAGCACCGACAAGCCCTGGTGCAATACGTTCTGACGTATAGCCTGGGCCAACGAGATCCAGAGGTGGGGCAAATCACGCTGGAGGAGTGGTCTCAGATCAGGGACCTATGCACCCTTCTGCACAGTTTTGAAATGGCGACGAAGATGTTTAGTGCTGACGATGCCATTATCAGCATGACTATTCCGGTGATTTACATGCTGGAGCACATGTTAAACAGAATTCGGAGTCAGGTGGTGGCACAAGAGGAGGTGGAGGAAGTAGAGGAGGAGGAGTTGTATGCGGAAGGGCTAACATCTGCAAGGTCCAGACGGTCGGCAGCACCAAGGCGGCAGGCATGTGAGGGTGGGGGAGATGGTTTTACCAGGGCGCATGGTAGCAGCCAAACTAGTGAGGAAGGTGCAGGAGCCCAGGAAGAAGTGGAGGACGAACTGATGGAAGACTCATCAGATGAGGGAGACCTTGATCACATTTCTGTTGTGCGAGGTTGGGGGGAGAGGACAGAGGAAGGAAGCATGATTGTTACCTCGCCACCAACACAACAGGGACTTGGTGCTCCTGGATGCGCAACACACATGAGTGCCTTCTTGCTGCACTACCTGCAACATGACCCTCGAATTGTGAGAATTAGAAATAATCCTGACTACTGGGTTGCCACACTGTTAGATCCCCGGTACAAAAGTAAATTTGCAGAAATTATTCCTGCCATAGAAAGGGATGCACGCATGCAGGAGTATCAGCAGAGACTGTTGCAGAATCTTACATGTGCTTTTCCACAAAATACCAGTGGTGCACGTAGTGAATCTCACAGTTTCAACTTGCCAACCATGGGACCGTCAAGTGTTCAGCACTCAAACCGTAACAGAACCACAGTATCTGCTGGTAACATCAATTTTGCGGAATCATTTCACCACTTTTTTAGCCCATCCTTTGCAAGGCCACAGGAGACAAGAAGTCTGACACATAGTCAACGCCTAGAGACGATGGTACAGGAGTATCTCCAAGTAAACATTGAAGCCACGACTGTGTCACTGGACCCTTGCTCTTTTTGGGCTTCCAGTCTGGATAAATGGCCGGAGCTAGCCACTTACGCCTTGGAGATCTTGTCATGCCCCGCAGCCAGCGTTCTGTCTGAACGTGTGTTCAGCGCTGCTGGTGGTGTGCTGACAGATAAGCGCACGCGGCTCTCCACTGATAATGTAGACAGACTCACGTTCATAAAGATGAACAAATCATGGATCTGAAACGACTTTTCTACCCCTGTGTCATCCTGGGGAGAGTAAAAGCTTGATGATTGGTTAAAATCACCCTACCAACCGTTTTAAGCTTTCAAATTACTAATCATGTTTATCTGTATCTTGGCTGGAAAATAATTTGGGCTTTGTAGCAGTGTGCAGCACTGATTCTATTAGGCCATCTATAATAAGCTCCACCAGATTTAAAATTACTAATCATGTTTATCTGTATCTTGACTGGAAAATAATTTGGGCTTTGTAGCAGTGTGCAGCACTGATCCTATTAGGCCATTTATACTAAAGCTTCACCAGATTTAAAATTAATAATAATTTTTAGCTGCATCTAGCCCGGAAAATAATTTTGGGGCTCCGAGATGCGCAAGACACATAAGTGCCTTCTTGCTGCACTACCTGCAGCATGACCCTCATATTGTCAGAATTCGAAGTAATCATGACTACTGGGTTGCCACACTCTTAGATCCCCCAAACTTTTCGATCAACCTTTTCATTTTAATAAAGACCAAAAAAATGGTCATTTTTGAAATTATAAGCATTAGCAGGTTGTTAGAAACTGAAATCAAACAGTTTTCAACTCAAAACTTTATTCTAGGTGATGTTACATTTTCACATAGGACCCCTTGTTCGAAAGGAGCTTCTGAACTCTCTCATCCATTGAATTTGTCAGGTTTTGGATGGTTTCTGCTTCAATTGTTTTGCATGAGGACAGAATACCCTCCCAGAGCTGTTGCTTAGATGTGAACTGCCTCCCGCCATCATAGACACTCCTTTTAATGATGCTCCAAAGGTTCTGAATGGGGTAGAGGTCAGGGGAGCATGGGGGTCACACCATAAGTTTGTCCCCTTTTATGCCCATATCAGCCAGAGATGCAGATGTTTTATGTGCAGCATGAGATGGTGCATTATCATGCAGAAAAATGATCTTGCTGTGAAATACACGGTTCTTCTTCTTGAACCATGGCAGGAAGTGCTGTTTGAGAAAATCCACATACATTATGGAGTTCATCTTTAGCGCCTTCAGGGATCCTAAAGGGGCCGACAATCTCTCTCCCCATGATTCCAGCCCAAAACATTACTCCACCTCCTCCTTGTTGGCGCTGTAGCCGTGTTTGCGTGGGGTGTCCATCAACCAGCCATCCTCCACTCCATCCATCTGGACCATCGAGCGCTGCACGGCACTCATCCGTGAACAAAACAGTTTTGAAATCAGTCTTCATGTAATGTTTGGCCCACTGGAGCCGTTTCTGCTTGTGTGAAGTGGATATAGGAGGTCGACAGGATGGCGTATGCACAGCTGCAAACCTCTGAAGGACCCTGCATCTTGTTGTTCGGGGGACGTTGGAGGCACAAGCAGCTTCAAAAACTTGTCTGCTGCTATGACAAGGCTTTTTTGCCGCTGCTCTTTCAACCTGACGTAATTGCCTGTAGGAAAGAGTCCTCAATTTGCCCTTATCAGCACGCACACGTGTGTACTGTGAATCAGCTACATACTTCTTGATTGCCAAGACACTTCATCCTGATCATCGCACAATGTTGATTGTAGTCATGCCTTGACCTAAACACTCCACAATTTGTTGCTTCTCAGCAGCCGACACATCCTTTTTCTTTCCCATTTTGGCAGAAAATGTAGGCTGCTTAATAATGTGAGACAGCCTTCTTAAGTAGTCTTGCCTTTCATTGGACACACCTGCCAAACTAATTAGCACAGGTGTCTGCAATTGCTTACAGTGATATAAAGAGCCCTGACACACATCACCATCAATGAATTTAACTGACAAACAAATTCTTCCCTTATCACTCCTAAACACTTTTTGCATAATAATTTGGAACACAGTGTACATGTGCTTTTCCACAAAACACCAATGGTTCACGTAGTGAATCTTACAGTTCTAACTTGCCAACCGTGGTCTGTATGGAGTTGTTCAATAAAGGGCCCAAAATTAAGATAACATAGATGGGAGAGGTCTCTATGAATAGGAATTCCTAAGTATTTGATACCCTGTGAGGGCCAGGCAAAGGGAAAGTTGGACTGGATGGAATCCTATATGGATTTGGGGAGGGAGACATCGAGGGCCTCAGACTTCGCTGCATTGATTTTAAAATTTGACCATGTAACAAAGTGATCTATTTCAGCCATAACAGCATGGATGGATATATGTGATTGAGTGATATATACTAGGACATCATCAGCAAATAGAGAGCACTTGTACTCGGTGCCTCCCACCTCAATCCACCTAATATTGGGGTTATGGCGAATTGATGAGAGCAGGTGCTCCGTCACTAGGATGTATAAGAGAGGGGACAGAGAACATCCCTGCCTTGTCCCATTGGTGATTGTGAAAGGTGATGAAAATGTTCTGACGCGCCCCCTGGGCCTTGGGACACCCGGAGCCGGACCCTTTTTGGTGGATGCTGGTGGTTGTAGTCTCCGTGGCGGCAACCCGGTTCCGTGGCTCAGGGCGGTCAAACCAGTGGCGGAACTATTTATGTGGTTTTGATGTTTAAATGTCCGACTACGCCACCCGTGGATTGCGGTCAGAGTGAACCGCCGCTCCAGGGCAGACCGCTGAGGCTGGTGTTGTGGGTGCAGCAGAGCGTAGCATAACTCCCCACGGGAGGAGTATAGCCTCAGGGCAGTGTATGCGGAGGATGGGGGTGATGGTGCAGGGCAGCAGCAGTAATGACACGGAGTCAGTGATGCAGTCCAGGGCCTTTACTCACAGTTCTTATTATCCAGACCACGTCTGCAGGTAACGGCTGCCCACGTCGTACTGTGCTCACCAGGTGAGGGGCTCAGACAACTCCCAGATAACTTTGGAGTGCTTCACAGGACCCCCTTTGTGTGTCCTTTGTCTGGCCTTTCTTACCAACCCTTCTGTCCGGCTGTCTCGGGCCTCCTCTTGGTAAACTTGGCGCCAGTTTCCCTGACCCTATGTGGTGCCTTCCTAGCAGGTGTAGCGAGGGGCTGCGCCACATAAAATGTCACAGCCTCCTGTTTCTAGCTGAGGGTCGTTTCCTGCCTCCACTAGTTTCGGGGACCGGTCTCCCCCTTTGGCCTGACCCCTCCATGCAGTTGGATTCGGGCGTGCGGTGGCGACTCGCCCGTCCGCACCCCTGAGATCCCTTCGTTCCTCGTTCCTGGAGCCTTCTCCGCTCCTCTTCCTTCCTTCTCCCTCTTCCAGGCCTGGGCCTCTGTTACTAGGCCTGCCTCCGGAGCAGAGCTCATGCAGAGCCCCTGCTCCCTGCCACTTCTGCTCAGACTTCTCTGCACTGAACTAAGATGGTGCCCACCTTTTATACTCCCTTCTCAATGCACCCAGGAACTGCTTCCTCCCTGCTCCTGCACTACAGGGTTCCCCTTCCTCAGTGTTCCCTCCCCCCACTCCAGCCAGGGACAGGGACTGTCGTGCCCATCTCAGGGGCATATTGGTCGCCCTGCCCCACGGCAATGTGGTGTAATGCATGCAGGTGTCGGGTCCTGATCCACACTACATCCTTACCTGAGAGTGAGATATCACACCTCTGGGTGAGGTGCAATACCTCTGTAGCAACCGAGCCCTCAGGGTGCTACAGTTCCATTTATCTTCAGCCTAGGTGACGTATTGCGATACAGGGCCGTGATTTTGGCTATAAAAGGGTCCCCTAGACCCCTACCCCAAGCTTTTTAAGAGAATCATATATGGCGTGCCAGGAGACTCTATGGAATGCTTTCTCAGCATCCAACGAGAGTATCTAATTACAAATTTTTAACTGCATCTAGCCCAGGAAATACTTTGTGCCTAGTAGCAGTGTCTGCTAGTCAGCGGATTATCCCGGCTGTTAAGCAAGCTACACCACCTGTAGTTTGGACACTTCATTTTTTCAAAGGAAATGCTTCGGGACCACGGGATACTCAGTGAAGAGCATCAGGAGGTACCCCAAGGCATAGGGGCTCGGACTGGCAGTAGGATGCCTTGCGGTGGACAGCCGAGCTCGATCCTTATAAAAGCTTTTTAACTGCAGCAGCTTTAGTGGACGCTACTGGAGCTGGAATTACGCGGCTGCTGGCATGAGACTTGCCCTCCAATAGATCCTTGTAAATGGATTTAAAGTGTATTTATTCAAATTAGAGAGACAATTTAAATTAAAAAGCTTAGAGCTGCCTCCACCACAGGGGGGCTCGCTCGACCCACCAGCGGACAGGCACCAGTATTGGGAGAGGGGGGCTGGCCGTCAGGGTTCACCGCGGCTCTGGCACAAACCCGGCGACACGGAGGTGGCACGGGCAGGAGCGGACTGAACGTGTCGGCTTCTCACTTTTTGGATTTTAGAAGGGCATGACATGCCTATATCTGTGTCTCCCCCTCCTTTTACTCCTCCACCTCTTTTCTTTTCGCATGACTATATGTACTTGTCACTTTTCCATGTGTTAGTTGTGTCTTCTGAGCAGTTTGTCAGCTTTTGGACACCTTTGAAGGTGTTTTCTATGTGTTTCTATGTGTTTTTGTTTGCCTGCCATTGGTTTTAACGGTGTTCGAAGGTGTTCGACGAACAGTTCGATGAACAGTTCGGCGAACACACGGGTGTTCGACGAACCGAACCGAACTCGAACACTACGGGGGTGGCTCAACACTAGTGCTCAGTAAGGATCACCCCAGAGGCTGACTCACTCACAGGGGTGTCATCCCCATGGGTGCATGTCACCTGCAGCGGTGCTCAGTAAGGATCACCCCAGAGGCTGACTCACCCACAGGGGTGTCATCCCCATGGGTGCATGTCACCTGCAGCGGTGCTCAGTAAGGATCACCCCAGAGGCTGACTCACCCACAGGGGTGTCATCCCCACGGGTGCATGTCACCTGCACTGGAGCTCAGTAAGGATCACCTCAGAGGCTGACTCACCCACAGGGGTGTCATCCCCATGGGTGCATGTCACCTGCACTGGAGCTCAGTAAGGATCACCTCAGAGGCTGACTCACCCACAGGGGTGTCATCCCCATGGGTGCATGTCACCTGCAGCGGTGCTCAGTAAGGATCACCCCAGAGGCTGACTCACTCACAGGGGTGTCATCCCCATGGGTGCATGTCATCTGCAGGGGTGCTCAGTAAGGATCACCCCAGAGGCTGACTCACTCACAGGGGTGTCATCCCCATGGGTGCATGTCACTTCCATCAGTGCTCAGTAAGGATCACCCCAGAGGCTGACTCACTCACAGGGGTGTCATCCCCATGGGTGCATGTCACCTGCAGCGGTGCTCAGTAAGGATCACCCCAGAGGCTGACTCACTCACAGGGGTGTCATCCCCATGGGTGCATGTCACCTGCAGCGGTGCTCAGTAAGGATCACCCCATAGGCTGTCTCACTCACAGGGGTGTCATCCCCATGGGTGCATGTCACCTGCAGCGGTGCTCAGTAAGGATCACCCCAGAGGCTGACTCACTCACAGAGGTGTCATCCCCATGGGTGCATGTCACCTGCAGCGGTGCTCAGTAAGGATCACCCCAGAGGCTGACTCACTCACAGGTGTGTCATCCCCATGGGTGCATGTCACCTGCAGCGGAGCTCAGAAAGGATAACTACAGAGGCTGACTCACCCACAGAGGTGTCATCCCCATGGGTGCATGTCACCTGCAGCGGTGCTCAGTAAGGATCACCCCAGAGGCTGACTCACCCACATAGGTGTCATCCCAATTGGTGCATGTCACCTGCAGCAGTTCTCAGTAAGGATCACCCCAGAGGCTGACTCACTCACAGGGGTGTCATCCCCATGGGTGCATGCCACCTGCAGCGGTGCTCAGTAAGGATCACCCCAGAGGCTAACTCACTTGTAATGCAGGTGTCGGAATGCAACGCACAGAGACACAAGGCGAGAACAGTCAGAGATGTTTGTAAACAGTTTTATACAACAGGTATACTGAAACAAGGGATTAGCAACAAGGGTAATGAACAGTGGTTTGAAATATCAGAAAAATACGAAATTTCTCAAAGTAAGGCGCAGTCTCTTAAAATAAGGCGCAGTCTCTTAAAATAAGGCGCAGTCTCTTAAAGTAAGGTGATGCCCTCAAGCATGGGAGACACCACATAAGTTCCTTAACCGTGAATTTGGTCCTAGCGGGGGTCACCGGTTATTCCCGCTAGGCCGTGAGTCTCTTCCGGATAAATTCAACTAAATCACGTTGTGCTACTTTAGCCCCAACCGTTCCCCTCCCAACCTGAGTACTTAAACCCAATTGTCCCCGATACCGTGGGTGAGCAGTGGAAGTGACAGCCATGCTCACGTATGCAGCTCCTCTCTGCTTGGCCGTTGGAGGCAGTCTCTCGAGCCTTGGATAGGGGGCGGTCCAGGCCTCATTTGTCGGCGGGTGACGTCGGGTTCCGCGAACTCACTCAGCACCGCGATCAGGTTCCTAGTATCCTCAGCAGGCACAGCACTCGGGTCACAACTGTGAGGGATCCGGAGCTCTTTTACCGGTGCCCGGCTGGAGCACCTCTCAGGCCTCTGGATTTGGCCTGTCACGCGGGGTTTCTCAGGACGCAGGGAGCACGTCTGCTCCTCTCTGCTGCTTGGCGCCAAAGACCCCTCAGGTTTGGCGCGCTGGCCTCTTATCTCTCCGAACTCCTTCCTGGAAGTCACCTGATCGGGTCCAGCGTCTGAACCTGCTCCCCCTGCAACTTCCCTTGCATATTTTGGTTCCGCTTGACTGTATCTGGCCAGTAGATGGCAGTCTCGCTCCAACCTTGAAACGTCATGTTGAAGTTCTTTTACAAGCATTCTTGCCCGTTCTACATTCCTCCCTCCTTTTTGATCGCCAGTCCTCGGGCGAGTGGACTCCTCGCAGAATTGATGTCTCCTTCCAGGCAGTGCAAGCTCAGACAGGAGTTGGGCACACTCCTGCGTTTTCTGTTGCATTCGAGACCAGATAAACTCTTCCTGAGCATACCGGTTAGGAGGAATTCCAGCATTAGCCCGCTCAGTTCTGCGGGGCTCTTCTTGCGGAGGAGACTCCGGGAGATCCGAGGAATCAACTACTGGGGATTGCAAATCATTTCCTGACTCATTCTGAGTTCCACTCGGGAGTGGCACCAATGGTTCTGACAGGCCCAACTGCATTGTGGCCCACCCTTCTTCATCCCCCAGGGTTCCTGTATGTGGCACTTCAGCCAACACGTCTGAGGGCCCAGCCCCGTTACAGACTTCTGCTTCAGAGGAGTAAGGACGCAACATATTACGGTGCAACACCCTGGATGTCGCGGCGTCACCCCCTTCGGGCCTAACCTCGTAGACGGGGTTGTCTGGGTGAACCTTCTTCACCACCCGATATGGTATTGCCTCCCAACGATGGTCCAGCTTACTCGCAAATTGTTTAGCCCTCACCAGCACTCGGTCTCCTGGCTGAAGCGATCCACCTGTGGTCGGGGGCCGAACTGCATGCTCTACTTCCTGAAACTTCTGAGTAACCAGTCTTCTCACGGTATGGAGTCGACACTGGTGTTCTCGAATCGAGGTACTTGGGCTACTGCCAGGACCGGGGTCTTCTGAGTCTAGCTCCAGTTCGGTGATCTCTCGGCCACTTCTTCCCAACAGCAACATGTAGGGGGTGTAGCCGGTGGTTGCATGAACTCGATTATTATACACCCACACCAGCTCGGACACGAATTCGGGCCACTTCATCTTTTTGTCCGCTTCCAGTGTTCACAACATTTGCAACAGGGTTCGGTTAAAGAGCTCGCATGCACCGTTCCCTTGCGGGTGGTAGGGCGTTGTCCGGGAACGGTCGATCCCATAGATGCGGTATAGCTCATCCATCACTCGTCCTTGGAAGCAGGCTCCCTGGTCAGAATGTATTTGCTTCGGGCACCCATAAATCCGGATGAAATCTTGACAGATGGCCTTGGCTGCAGCTTCTGCTGTCTTTATCTTTAGTGGGCGTCACTACTGTGAACTTGGTGAAGTGATCAGTCATGACTAAACAGTGTCCATAACCATTGTATGAAGTTCCTACCATCAAGTAGTCAATCATCAAGACTTCCAAGGGGGCAGAAGTTCGGATGGTCTGAATGGGAGCCCTTTGCTCCGGGGGCTTGTTCAACTCACACTGGCGACATGTTCGGCAGACCCCCTCGACTTCTTGTCGCAGTTGAGGTCAATACACGAGCCGTTGCAACCACCGGAAGGTCTTTTCTACTCCGAAGTGAGCACCTCTTCTATGAGCTTCTTGGGCTAGCTGTGTTACTAGCGCTCCTGGAACTACCACTTGCCAGGTAACATCAAACTCTCGAGGCAGCTGGATTCTTCGGCATAGCAAGCCGTCCTTCAGGAGGAGCCTCTCCCACTGGCCTAGGATTTGTAGGGTAGTTGGAAGTGAAGCGGCTCTGGTTTCCTGGTCGGGTCTCTGATTAAGGGCGACCCATTCTCTCAACTTTGCTAGCTCCGGGTCGGATTGCTGCAGATGTATCCATTCATCTCTTGAACGGCCCAGAATCTGAGTGGGCCTTGGCTCCTCTCTGGTCTCTTGGGCGTCGACCACAGCAGCGGCGAACTGGCTGAAATCCGGGATCTCGTCGCCTTCGAGCTCCTCATCTCTGTCCTTCTTCGGCTCCGCCTGAGTGACCCGGGACAGGGCATCTGCATGTGTGTTCAGGGCCTTGGACCGATAGGCGATTTTATACTGAAATTTGGACATCCTCGCGACCCACCGCTGTTCTAATGCGCCCAGTTTGGCGTTCTCCAAGTGGGCCAAAGGGTTGTTATCTGTCCGCACTTGCACTTCTGACCCTGACAAGTACTCAGCAAAATTTCTTGGTCATGGCCCACACCAGTGCCAGTAGCTCCAGCTTAAACGAACTGTAGTTGTCCGGATTCTTCTCCGTATCTCGGAGTGACCTGCTGGCATACGCGATCACTCGCTCTTTCCCTCCTTGTACTTGAGCCAGCACTGCTCCCAGCCCATGCAAGCTTCCATTAGTGTACAACATGAAAGGCTGCGAAAAGTCAGCGTAGGCCAGAATTGGGGCATCTGTTAGCGCCATTTTCAATGCTCGGAATGTCTCTTCTTGTCGTGGGGCCCCACCGAATGGGCTGCCGCTTGGCTCCCCCGGCTGTTCCTCTCAGCAATTCATTGAGCGGGATCGCAATCTTAGCGAAGTCTTTAATGAATCTGCGGTAGTATCCAGCAAGCCCCAGGAATGCCCTTATTTCCCTTAGATTGGCGGGCGTGGGCCACTTCTGCACGGCAGCTACTTTCTCCGCAGTGGGGTGCACCCCTGCACTGGACACAGTGTGCCCCAGATATTCAATTTCTCTTTTGAAGAGACGACACTTACGAGGCTTAATTTTCAGGCCGTGCCTTTGTAGCCGTTCTAACACTTGTTCCAATCGGCGGAGATGATCCTCAAACGTAGCGGAATAGATAATTATATCGTCCAGATATATTAAAGTGGCTTCAAAGTTGAGGTCCCCCAAGCAGCTCTCCATCAGCCGTTGGAAGGTTCCTGGCG
The DNA here is from genome assembly GCF_046119375.1 of Phyllobates terribilis. Classification (NCBI taxonomy): domain Eukaryota; kingdom Metazoa; phylum Chordata; class Amphibia; order Anura; family Dendrobatidae; genus Phyllobates; species Phyllobates terribilis. The sequence goes on from NW_027362773.1 coordinate 177,913,776, forward strand.
CATTTGTTAGTCTGAACGGCATTCGATTGAACTCAAACAGGCCCATAGGGAGAACAAAAGCTGTCTTTGGACGATCCTTCTCAGCTACTGGGACCTGCCAATAGCCACTGGCCAGGTCGAGGGAGGAGAAGAATTTGGCGCTCCCTAGTGCAGATAGAGACTTTTCGATTCGGGGGAGTGGATAGGAGTCCCGTACTGTACAGGCATTCAGCTTTCGATAGTCTACGCAGAATCTCAGGGTACCATCCTTCTTTTGGACCAGCACGATCGGAGCCGCCCAGGGGCTCTGGCTTTCACGGATCACACCGTTCCGCAACATGTGGGACAACAGCTCTTTCACCTCCTGGTACATTTGAGGCGGGATCTGCTGATATCTCTCTCGGATGGGAGCAGTATTTCCGGTGGGTATTTCATGCTGAATGTCCCGAGTGCACCCGAAATAATCTTCATGCTGTGCAAACACTCCCTGATATCGCTGTAGAAGTTGTTCGATCTGCCTTACTTGTCCAGCAGAAAACTCAGTCAGGTTAGCTTCCATTTCTTCCAGGAGGTGGCGTCCAGCCAACGGTTCTCTTCCATGTTCCTGGGTATTGAGGGACACCTCTAGGGTCCATGGTTTTCCTTCCACAGGTGCCAGCCCTATAGCGTCAGCTCTAGTAAGGGCCTCCGGCATTATGCACACTCGCGCCACCTCTTGTCGGGGCAACAACTGTAAACTGGTGCCACTTAAATTGATGCAGCGCATGGGTACTCGACTGTGCTGCACGGTGGCCAGAGTTCGAGCAATCAAGAGTCCAGAGGGCGTTTCTTCTCCCTCCATTGGTTCAACTTGAATGTCCACGCCCTCTAAGGATACATGTGCCAGCACCGGCAAAGTGAGTACAGTCTGTCCCACCGGCAGTGTCATTGTGGCTTCGGGCGGTATCGATACCTTACCAAGGTACTGGGAGGTAGTGGGCAACTTTTGAATCTGACTGACCCGCACGAGGTGCTGGAACACTCTCTTGTTAGCTGGGTCTCGAGTGGCGCGGGTCCAGTTGTTTTTGCTACAGCCCTCAGCCAGGAACTGTCCGACTTCTTTCAGCACATTCATGCCCAGGGTTACAATGGGCCCATCGCCTCCGGGCCCGGTGGTCAGTACGATCCCTTTTCGACCGAGGTCCTTTCCACATGCCCGCACGGACATCCATACTACTCCCGCTACTGGGATAGGTAGTTGATTAGCCGCCACCAGTTTGACAGTGGGTTCCCGACAGGAACGAGCGACTTCAGGAAAGTGACTTTGAAAGTAGGTCTCAGGCATAGTGGTCACTTGAGACCTGGTGTCCATCAAACAGCGGATCCGCTGCCCATTGAATTCAGCCCAGATAATGGGCCTCTCGGAGACAATGTCTTCAGAGATCCCTCTTCTACTCTCTGAAGCTCGAGACCTGACGGTATGCTCCACAACCATGGGGAATTTTAGTTTAACGGCTGTCCCCTCCTCCTCCTTTCTCGGTTGGGACAGTCTTTGGAGATATGCCCCCTACCTCCGCAGGTCCAGCACTCCAGTCCTCGTTCTGCCAATAGGTCGGGTACATGTCGTGCTGGGGCCGTATAGGAACGTCTTTCTTGTTCTGGTCTCCATCCGCGTTGAGCAGTACGGTCCGTCAGCAAGGGGACGGTAGGAGTCTTCCTAATAGCATTCAGCTCACCCCGAATGTCTCGAATTTCCTGACGTATTTCCCGTACCCAATCAGGCTCTTGGTTGGTGAATCCAGGAGCAATTGCCTCATGACTTCTAACTGTGGCTTTGAGAACAGGAACTTCTCTCTCCAGGACTCTAGCTTCAGCCCCTACCTCCAGGAAGCCCATATCAGGGCTCAATCGCAGCCACTCCTTCAGGATCTGCCTCAGGGAAGGGTCTTTCAAGCCAGCAATCAGTTGGTCACGCAACGCCTCATCCAATGGTCCCAGTCCTCGGTTCCCATCTCGAGTTTTCTTAGTGATATGGGCCGTCACTTCCTGTAATGCATTAACATACTGATTTACTGTCTCATTTTCCCCTTGGACCCGCTGAAACAACCGTAAGCGCAAGTGTCCCAAATCTGTAGTGTCACCGTGCATGTCCTCTAGAATTTTTATCACTTTATCCACGGTGTCACGGTCCCCAGGTGGGCGGTACATCACAGTCTGTCGGGCCTCTCCATCAAGGGTTAGGAGGGCCAGCTCCGCCTGGGCTAGAGTGTCAAGGGGATACATACGTAGCATACTTCTCAGTCTTTCTGCTCAGTCCCAAAGTGACATGCCATCCCCTGTAAACTTGGGAAGATGGCTGAGCATAGCCCCCAGGGGTATATGGCTCCGGCCGGACCCATCCACAGACTGATCCGCCATCTCTGCGTCTGAATGTTGCATCCTGCCGACTACGCCAAATGTAATGCAGGTGCCAGAATGCAACGCACAGAGACACAAGGCGAGAACAGTCAGAGATGTTTGTAAACAGTTTTATACAACAGGTATACTGAAACAAGGGATTAGTAACAAGGGTAATGAACAGTGGTTTGAAATATCAGAAAAATACGAAATTTCTCAAAATAAGGCGCAGTCTCTTAAAATAAGGTGCAGTCTCTTAAAGTAAGGTGATGCCCTCAAGCATGAGAGACACCACACAAGTTCTTTAACCGTGAATTTGGCCCTAGCGGGGGTCACCGGTTATTCCCACTATGCCGTGAGTCTCTTTCCGGATAAATTCAATTAAATCACGTTGTGCTACTTTAGCCCCAACCGTTCCCCTCCCAACCTGAGTACTTAAACCCAATTGTCCCCCGTACCGTGGGTGAGCAGTGGAAGTGACGGCCCTGCTCACGTATGCAGCTTCTCTCTGCTTGGCCGTTGGAGGCAGTCTCTCGAGCCTTGGATAGGGGGGTCCAGGCCTCGTCTGTCGGCGGGTGACGTCGGGTTCCGTAAACTCACTCAGCACCGTGATCAGGTTCCTAGTATCCTCAGCAGGCACAGCATTCGGGTCACAGCTGTGAGGGATCCGGAGCTCTTTTATCGGTGCCCGGCTGGAGCACCTCTCAGGCCTCTGGATTTGGCCTGTCACGCGGGGTTTCTCAGGACGCAGGGAGCACGTCTGCTCCTCTCTGCTGCTTGGCGCCAAAGACCCCTCAGGTTTGGCGCGCTGGCCTCTTATCTCTCTGAACTCCTTCCTGGAAGTCACCTGATCGGGTCCAGCGTCTGAACCTGCTCCCCCTGCAACTTCCTTTGTATATTTTGGTTCCGCTTGACTGTATCTGGCCAGTAGATGGCAGTCTCGCTCCATCCTTGAAACGTCATGTTGAAGTTCTTTTGCAAGCTTTCTTGCCCGTTCTACAACTGTACAACTGCCATTTCTGGGCCTAAACTGCTAAGCATGTCCTTGCCTGAGCCGTCCTAACTCTCTACCGTGCTGCTGAAGCTGCAGCCACTTCACCGCCATGCTAGCCACACACCTCCTGGCTGCCTACTGTGTTTCATAATGCTTGTCTGTACCGCTGCCATTTCTGGCCCTAAACTGCTAAGCATGTCCTTGCCTGAGCCGTCCTAACTCTCTACTGTGCTGCTGATGCCGCAGCCACTGCACCGCCATGCTAGCCACACACCTCCTGGCTGCCTACTGTGTTTCATAGTGCTTGACTGTACAGCTGCCATTTCTGGGCCTAAACTGCTAAGCATGTCCTTGCCTGAGCCGTCCTAACTCTCTACCGTGCTGCTGATGCCGCAGCCACTGCACCGCCATGCTAGCCACACACCTCCTGGCTGCCCACTGTGTTTCATAGTGCTTGACTGTACAGCTGCCATTTCTGGGCCTAAACTGCTAAGCATGTCCTTGCCTGAGCCGTCCTAACTCTCTACAGTGCTGCTGATGCTGCAGCCACTGCACCGCCATGCTAGCCACACACCTCCTGGCTGCCCACTGTGTTTCATACTGCTTGACTGTACAGCTGCCATTTCTGGCCCTAAACTGCTAAGCATGTCCTTGCTTGAGCCGTCCTAACTCTCTACCGTGCTGCTGATGCTGCAGCCACTGCACCGCCATGCTAGCCACACACCTCCTGGCTGCCCACTGTGTTTCATACTGCTTGACTGTACAGCTGCCATTTCTGGGCCTAAACTGCTAAGCATGTCCTTGCCTGAGCCGTCCTAACTCTCTACCGTGCTGCTGATGCCGCAGCCACTGCACCGCCATGCTAGCCACACACCTCCTGGCTGCCCACTGTGTTTCATAGTGCTTGACTGTACTTCTGATGCTGGGAAACGTACTCTCATGTGTTTGCACCCTCAAAAGGAGTTCTGAAAATAGGGCTAATTTTTAAAATGACTTAATGACAACAAGCCAGGACTTTTTCATCCTCAAAACAGGCCACTTTAGGGATCATTTTTGGATGGCTTGATAGAAAGCCTTTGTTATTCCCAAATGATTTTGTAACTAGCAGACCAATTGCAGGCCACAAGAAAAGGGATATTTTTTTCACTTCTGGTTTGGAGGCCATTATTTCTTCACAGTTAAAACAGCACAGTACACCTGTTTTGTCTCCCTATTAAATAGATATTATTTGGACATCGCTTATTCATTTAGAAAAGGGAAAGCCACTCAAACAGGGATAATTATTCCACTTAACGATGTGAAAATGCTACGGCTACTTCCATTGTGAAATACGCTGCTGCTTACCTTTGTAATATAATGATGGTAGGGTATGAGATATTTTTTGTCTTTTGTAGGTTTTGCATCTTTTTGCTAGTGTGAACATGCTCCTATTTCTTGCATGTGTACCATCTTAGACCTCAGTTCACATTGCTTGGATTTTTGCTTACCTTTGTCTGCCATCTCTAGTGAGATAGGGGGCTTCTCCGGAAGGTAAGTCCTGAAGTGGATTGGCCTTTTTATGCCATTACACATCACTATGTGGCATTGCTGAAGTTAGAGCTAAGTGTAGACACCTACTTTAGTGTTGGTTTTCGGCAGTATCCGTACGAGTATACTAATGCCAGTGCAGTGCGCTGTTCACTGCCTTATTGAAGGGCAACACCACAAAACTTACTGGCCCTAATTATATGGCAAGAACAATCTGCATATTGTAACTAGCCATCAGATTGTAGGACACTCTTTCCTCACTCGCTATACTTCCTCCCATCTAGGTTTATGGTTAGGTTGGATCCACAGCAATCAACAAGTTTTCTTGATTGTGCAACACTTCTGTACGTGCAAGACGTATGCATAGTGAGAAGACATCACAGCTCACAGCCTAGCCATCCAGATACGGAGAAAAAGCCATAAAACACTGAAAAATTGTACAGATAGTGTGTGACAACATAGCTGGGAGGAGAATAGTGAGGGAGGAGAATAGTGAGGACTGTCATATATGTTTTATCAGGGCATCTAGGGGATTTGAAGTGCCATTGATTTGGATGAAACCAAATGTCTTGGAGAAGTTTGGTGAAGCTGGTAAATGTAAATGTAATCTGCTCGTCTGTATTCATTATTTTATGTTTTACATGTGACACCCCAGGGGTCTGGTTTCCACAGTGATAGAGATATTACGTCTGAGAGCAGGTGGGAGGTCTCTTGGTCAGGAATCCTATGCATGCCACACCTCCTGCCCAGTCCTGGGAGGGGAAGAACTTCCCCTATATAAACCTAGGGCTGAGGCCGGGTTAGTGAGTAGAGAAGAAGTAGAGACAGAGAAAAGAAGCAAATATAGGAACAGAACATCAGGAGCTCTGTGGGAGCAGTGTTACAAGGAGTCAGGGGCTGGCAGCTGCAGAGCTCGCCCTGACTGAGAAGATTTCTTACCGGACCCGGAGTCCGAGGCTGTGGGGACTAACTCCTACCCAGCAGCAGAATCCGTCAGGCAGGGGATTCCAGGTCCTCTGGCCAAGAAACCCGAAGGCCCCGAGTCACCGGCCATACGGGTGAGCACCACACGGTACACTGAGGGACGTGGGCTACTTATACCCGCCTCTAGCAAGGTAGCCAGAAGAGTACAGTTAGTTTGGGAGGCCTACAACTCCGCCTGGCCAGGGGAGATCCCATCTTCTCAAGGACTGACCAGGCCCCAATCGCTAGCCAGTACTCCGGGAGGGTCTATCTTTGTCACCAGTAAAGACCCTGAACTACACCGTACCGTCTCCGAGTGGTTCCTGCTACCCCCATCATCCACGTCGGCTGCCCTGAGGCCGTACCCCTCCCGTTGGGGGTTATACTATCACGCTGCACAATCCTACCACCGGCCTCAGCGGTCTGCCCTGCAGCAGCAGCTCCTTAGCTGTACTCAACGGGTGGCGTAGTCGTCCAACATCTACCGCTGATACATCGCCGCTCAGTTTGACTCCCTGGGCACGGACTAGGTCACCGCCACGAGACTACAACCCTCAACAGATCCGGCTCCGGGTAAGCTCCCGCGTGCGCAACGCAGCGCGACACAGGCCCAGGGGCGCGTCATACACACACACCCCTTTTCTAACCCTAGCTAGGGTTGGGTTAGAGTTAGGGTAAGGTACAGGGTCAGATATAGGGCTAGTGATAGAGCTAGGTTATCAGGTCCCTCAGCATTTGAACAACCATTACACAATAGAGTTGTGCTGTTCCAGCTCCATACATTGAATAAATTCTGCTACCAGGGACCTGCTAACATCGGATCATCAAGGGTGACTGTTGCCTGATCCACAACTGATCTGAAATTGATTTCCTGATTTGCGTGCATGCTCTGAAGACCGTCGGTGATCTGAAGACGACCGGACAGGTTACAATGAGGAGCGGAGGAGCCGGTATTTATTTTTTTACATTTTGATGGCCTTTTCTGGTTCTGCAAAATAAATTTTGCTGAATCCGCTTGGAAGCAAATTACAAACACTCTACATTTTGGTGAATGTGGATTTTTGTAAAATTCAAGTAGAATTCCACTCCAATTTATTCACTCATCTCTAGGATATAGGTACAGTTTCGAAATGTAGAAGACATAGTTAGTTACTATCAGCAATAAAACAAACAAAGAGTATTTTTTATAAGATTTATTTAAAAAAATATACATTTGGGGACTATCAAGTTTTCTCCATCCTGCTAACAGTCCCAGTACTTCTCCACTTTGTGCACAGGATGTCCATTGATAGATGTTTCACACTGAAGTTTCGTAAAATATGACTTCCACTCTTTCCAGTTTTTCATAGATCTCGTAACTGGGTGTTCCAACTTTAACTACTTTAACAGTTCCAATGCTTTTCCACTTGGTGGCCAGGATGTCCACGGCACGGTTACTTGCCTCCTTCAGCCCTGGATTATAGATTTGACTTGTGAGTCTCCTCAACCCTTTAAACACGTCTTCCAATTTTGACGGATAGAGTTCTTCATAGGGTAAAGCGTCTCTTATCATAGTGAGGTGTTTCAGGACAGCGTCTACCTCGTCTACCATATACAGCATTTCGGTACTGTGGATCATCATCTTCACCAGAAGGGCAGGTTCTTTTTGCCCGAGTTGTTCATATATTTTGCAGGACTTTTCGCCATTAGCACATAACAGTTCTTCTACGTTGTTACATCCGATGTAAGGCAGACAATGCAACAAGGCTGCAATACCGGATGCCTTAACCTGCTGGTCTTTGCTGTGTAACTTTATCAGTAAGTCAGGCAGGCATCTCCTGACGTGGTGACTGAGGCCTCTCTTGTCCCTGTTGCAGTTCTGGGCGAGATCTGCAAATAGTGAAGTAGAGTATGTGCGGATCAGTGGGTTTGGGATGTTTAGGTAGTCTGTACAACGATGGACAATTCTCCCAAAAGCACTGCCAAGTTTTGATCTTTTCAGCAGTGTGACAAACTTTGAAAGGGCTTGTAAGCTTTTGATGACAACTTTTAGCTTCCTATGATCCGTTAGTTTACTGTAAAGGCAGCCATAGATGACGTCTTTCACTTGATGCACCTGTCTTGGTGCACCTATACTGGCATTTCCCATAGCTTCTACAGCAAGACAGACCTCAAGCTCGTCCGAGCTGTCCATCTTTGAAGCCATGAATAAGATCAAGTCTTTTGCCATTTTCCCCTCCAGGAGCTCAGGATGAAGTAGGAGCTCCGAGAAGAACATGATGCTGATGAGTTTGCTGGTTCTTACAGCAGATCTCATTGCTATAAGCAGGTAATGGATGACCTTTTTCCTTTCCTCATCAGTTAAGACACAAGTAATGTAACGACACATCGCAGTCTGGGTTGTGTCTGTGTCTTGGAGGACATGAGAGTCATCCTGATGGTTAATGAACCCATAGCTAGGGTGCAGAAGATGATAATAAAAATCAAAGCTGTCACATGGTCCAGCTTGGTGTTGTGTATGGACAATCAAGTCATCCACTGTCAGTATATTCTGCGCTGCACTTATCTCATTCATAACTCTGATTGTTTTGGTGGAAATCAGATCCAGTGTTTTCAGTTCGCTGCTCTGTGGATGTTCCTCATCGATTTCCAAGAGCTCCATGACGTCTTTGTTAGCCAGCAATGACAGCAATGTTAGCCAGGAGCGTCATAGCTGCACCAGTTATTCCCTGATGTCTCTCACTTTCTGCTTTGAGCATGAGACAGTAGGTCTCATCAATCAGCTCATCAGTCAGAAAGTTCTCAGTGTCCGCTCTGGCAGATGTTACGGTTGCCAAGAACAGGAGGGCATTCACCAAATCCTGTCCATCCAGATCATGCAGATGTTCTATAAGCACGCTGGTCATGGTCTTCATTTCTTCAGGCTCATATGATGTGACAATGCCTGGAATAGTGTCCTCCAGGAGTGGGACAGCGAGCAGATCCAGCAAGGCCAACAGGTCTTTATGTTGATCGCTGGATGCCATGCTGGAATGCTTCATCATGTAATCAGAGGAAATCTGCCAAGAAAGGAATATTATGTTAGAAGAAATGTCATGTAAATTATCAATGGAATTAACATTCATTAATTGAAGGTAAATTATCATTATTTCTACAATATAAATGCAAATAATAAAATGATATTTCACATTACAGCTGGAGAACAGATGAGGATGCAGCAAACGCCATATTGAAAACCAATGGATGCTGTGGGTTTTCGTTACATACATTACCCATTGTCACAGGGGGCTTCACCGTGCAGGGTAAGGTAAGCCCTCAGCCTTTTTATTCCATTACACATCACTATGTGGCATTTCTGAAGTTTGAGCTAAGAACAGACTCCTTTTGTAATGTTGGTTTTTGGCAGGATCGGTACAAGGATACTAATACCGATACAGTGATCTGTTCACCTCCTTATGGGAGGACAACACAAAACTTACTGGACTTAATGATATGGAAAGAACAATCTGCATGCTTTAATATGAGATCAGAACCCGTCAGTAGTTACTAATCTGCGGTTTATCACTTTTTGGCATTACTCTAGTGGGGGGAGCCCAGTTAATTTACGGAGTGCGTGTCTCCAGAAGCACAAGCTGGATACAATGTATTGGGCGCTACAATGTACGAGCACAACACTATTTGCAATTTTTACTCTGCAATATCCACTGAAAAATAACCCATAAAGTCAAAGTTGTTTCTTCACAGTAGATGAATTTCTAGAGATGTGTAATGTCTAAATGGGGTCACTTGAAGGAGGATTCTGCTGTTCTGGCACTTAGGGCCTCTGCAAACTATTCCAGTAGAAAACCTGCTCCAAAAATCATATCGTGCTCCTTCCCTCTCGAGCCCTGCCGCGTTACCATAGAGTAGATTCTGCCCACAGATGGGAGATCACTGCACTCAGGAGAAATTGTACCACTCATTGTGGCTTCCAGTTTCTCCTGTTAGCCTTGTGAAAATGAGAAGTTTAGGACTAAAGCAACATCTATGTTAAACAGAAAATGTAATTTTTCATTTCTTTCTAAAGGGTTAACAAGCTTTCTGAATGTGGTTTTGAATACAATCAAGGGTGCAGATTTTAAAATTGGGTCTTGTTTGCTGGTTTTCCTGACATATAGGCCCCTCTAAGTTACTTCAAAGGTGAAATGGTCCCTAAAAATCTAGGTTTTGTCAATTTCATTAAAGAAATTTTGTTTGTTATATTAACCTCAGAATACTTACAGTAATAGCTGGTGAATTCCACAATGTAAATCAGGTTTCTTAGCCAAAATCAAACTTTAAAGTAGCGTTTTCAATGCTCCACAAGGAAAAGTGTGATAAATTCCGAGCAGTAGAGTGTTATTCCAACCTATAATACGAGTCACAGATTAGATTTTACCATTTTATTTTCTCCAGTCCTGTGTGTACAGCGATGGTAGACCCCATCAGCACAAATCACAACTTGACACAGGTTTTATTTTAGATCTAAACCAAATAATTTTCAGCTTTAAGCCATGTTCACACGTCCAGTATTTGGTCAGTATTTTACAGCAATAAGAAATGCTCAAATAGGCAATTAAGTGACACAATCAGCCAACAAGTAACCGAATGATAGTCGTTAAATGCCATAAATTGGCTTGTACAACCCCGGCCTAAATCAATGGTCGGTGCCAACAGCCAGCACCTCCGCCATTATACTCACCCTAAAGATGTCCGGCGCTCTGCTGCGTCCTGTACACGCTGAAGGTCTCTTCTCAGCTGATGCACGGTGGTGAGTGACGTCCCCTCTGTGGTCCTTGACCAGACAGAGTCAGGAGGAAGATCTGAAGGAGATGAAGATATATTGATGCTATAATACATGGGGTCATAATACGTTGAGCAGCTTGCCATGCCCCATACACAGTAAATAGCTGGCTGCCATTATTATTACTATTCTTTATTTCTAAAGGGAACCTGTCACCTGATTTCTCCGTCCCAAACCCCGGGAGCATGAACTGCAGTCTGCCAGCACAATTGCAGCAAGGTACATTATGTACAATGAAGAGCGAGCCGGAAACCATAGCCAGAGACAAGACTAGTCCAGCACTAGTCACTCGCCCACTGGCGGAGAATCATAGAGTGACTGCAGACTTGTAGAGCGGACCACCCTGGTAATTCCAGAGTGCTGTACATGTGGAGCGGGTTCACATATATACATACAGTACAGCAAGAGATGAATGCATTTTTGCTCTTTATCCCCCCTCCCACCTTATAATCTCCATCTATCTATCAACGTTCACATCAGCGCTGTTGTCACGTGATCGCAGGGCATCAGTGGGCTGTCATGACAAACGGGAGTCTGCAGAAGACCCCCGTGCCTTTCATTGTGAATCTCCTGAGATCGCCGGCTCATAAAAAAAAAAAATACACATATTTGGTATCATCGCATTAAGAAATGTTCAATCTATCAAAATATTAAGTAATCAGGTCAGTAAATGGCGTAACGAGAAAAAAAATCCAAACTCCAGAATTACGTTATTTTGGCCACCGCAATATTGCAATAAAATGCAACTAGAGGCGATCAAAACATTGTATCTACCCCCGAAATAATTTAAAATGACAGCTCCGTGCACAAAAAATAAGCCCTCACCCGACCCCAGATCCCGAAAAATGATAACGTTACGGGTCTTGGAAATAATAATATGGAAAACATAATGATGGGATAAAAACGAGCAGTCTTATAATTAACAGCACAGAATAGATTTACCTCCAGATGGAGAAGTCCTCAGTCAATGACTTCAAGAAAATCCAGAAATAATCCGATAATCCAGAAGTAATTCGATAATCCAGATGTAATCCACTAATCCAAAAGTAAACCGCTAATCCACAAGGAAATCGCAAATAATTCGCTAATCCACAAGTAAACCGCTAATCCACAAGGAAATCACAAATAATTCGCTAATCCACAAGTAAATCGCTAATCCACAAGAAGAAGATCTAAGTAAGTGCTGTCAGAAGACGAACAAATACCAAGTCTGACCGGTGTGAGATGGGACGGAATGTTTATAGGTGCCGCTCTATTGTGACATCACTCACCAGTGTGACATCACTGCCAGCTTCCATATAAGGTAAGTGATGATGTCACAATGCAGCGTAGTAACCAATACTTTTTAACCCCTTAGATACCGCCATCAATTGTGACAGCGGAATCTAGATGGCTATTGCAGGGGAAGGGCTTACTCTTAAGCCTATGGTAACCTGAGGCCAAGTAATGGCTTTAGGTTAGCCATCTTTGGGGCCTGGAATATGCAGGGTCCTACATGTGAACTGTCAATATAAAACAGACAGACCTAATATTCTGCAGTACTGAAGTATTGCAGGATATTAGATCAGTGACTGTAAAGTAAAAGTTAAAGCTACGTAAAAAATAAATCTAAATAAAGTATGAAATAAAAGTATTCTGCTACTAAACGTGAAAGTGAAAAAAAAAGTACACATTTGTGGTATCTTCCCATATGAAATGATCCAAACTGTAAATCTGTACCATATCCCTGGCTTACTGTGCTTTCACATTACGCTCAATGTCCCCGTCGGGGGATATGTCCAGACCCCCCACAAAACGGGATTCAGACATATGTGCCTATGGGGCCATATACTGTAATGGTGCTGACAGAGCGAACGTGCGTTCTGCTGGCATTATTTTCGGAAGTGTACACTTACTGAAAGCGGACTTTCAGATGCAGTCTATTATGTCTGAGTGTCCACCTCCTGTAGGCGTGCACTCACGAAAATTATGCAGAGCGCACGTTTGCTCTGCCGGCATCATTACAGTCTATGGCCCTGTAGGCACATATATCCATATCCCTTTTTCTTGTAGGTTCGAACGTATGCCCCAACGGGGGCATTGAACAAAAGAGTTTTTGCAGCGTTTTTCACCCATAGCAATAAGAAAGTGGGAAAACACTGATTTTGCAGCTTTTTTGATGAATAAAACTGACTTTATTAAACGTACTGTAGATTCCTATAATCTCCACCAAAAAACAGCACAATACCTGTTTTTTAGGCCGGTTTCACATATATTTCCGTTACTGAAGATATCAGTGTCCGTGTGCGTTTTACATGTTGCATCCGTGTGCGGCCCATGTGCCGTATCAGGATCACACATACTGGCTACTGGGAATCAGCATACAGTTAGCGCTGTTCCCAAGTGCCAGGTACTGAGCGCTGCCCTCATCATGATTCCTTTCCTGTGCTGCAATCAGCACCAACAGGGACAAGGGTGAGGGTAGTGGTAGTGTCTGCTCCCGCTGTGTCCCTGTGTAAAACTAAGAATAAAATAATAATATCCATATACTCACCTCTCCTAGGTGTCCCCCGGTGTAATCCTCTGACGCTGAGGAGCCGGGAGAATGAGTGGCTCTGGAGCTGAGCTCAGGAGCCGTGTCCTGTCACTCACTGAGCGCAGCTCCGGAGCCGCTCATTCTCCCCGGGTTATCGGCATCAGCGGTCAGAGGATTATAGCTGGGGACACCTAGGAGAGGTGAGTATATGAATTTGATTATTTTTATTCTTATTTTTACAGGTGGACACTGCAATATCAGACACTACTACCCTCATCATTGTCCCTGCTGGTGCTGATCGCAGCGCCGATAGGGAACCATGATGAGGGCTGCATTCAGTACCCAACCTTTATAGTTTATAGTTTATAAGGCCGAAAAAAGACAAGCGTCCATCCAGTTTAGCCTATTTCTTGTGCACTGCAGCTATTCCGCAGCGTTGATCCACAGGAAGGCAAAAAAACCCATGCGGTATAGGCCAATTTACATCATTGAGGAAAAATTCACTTCCCGACTCCAATCTGGCAGTCAGATTAAATCCCTGGATTAATTAACTATCACTAAGCATAAGATGTAATTTTATTGTTCTCGAGAAAGGCGTCCAGGCCTCTCTTGAACTCATTAAGTGAGTTGGACATCACCACTTCCTCTCCCACGGCTCTGACCATAAAGAATCCCCTTCTATGCTGGTGCAGGAACCTCCTTTCCTCCAGACGCATAGTGTGCCCCCTCGTCTTTGTCACCATCCTTGGTATAAACCGGTCATGGGAGAGATCTCTGTACTGCCCCCTGATGTATTTATACATGTTTATGAGGTCTCCCCTAAGCCTTCTCTTTTCCAACGTAAATAGGCCTAATTTTGACAACCTCTCTGGGTATTCTAGTCCCTCCATTCCCTTTATTACCTTAGTCGCCCTCCTTTGTACCCTCTCTAGCTCCAATATGTCTTTCCTGAGCACCGGAGCGCAGAACTGTGCACAATATTCTAAGTGCGGCCTTACCAGCGCTTTATACAGAGGAAGAACAATGTTCTCATCATATGCCCCTATTCCTCTTCTGATGCATGCCATGACTCTATTTGCCTTCGCAGCTGCTGCCTGACACTGGGCACTCCAATTTAATTTGCTGTTAACCAAGACGCCCAGGTCCTTCTCCATGTCAGATTTCCCCAACGGTTTCCCATTTAATATGTATGGGTGACTGCTGTTTTTCTTTCCCATGTGCATGACCTTACATTTATCGGCATTGAACCCCATTTGCCATTTTTTGGCCCAACTCCCCAATTTATCTAAATCCTCCTGTAGCTGTGCCCTATCCTCATCTGTATTAACTACTTGACAAAGTTTAGTATCATCTGCAAATATTGCTATTTTACTATGCAACCCTTCCACTAGATCATTAATAAATATATTAAATAATATAGGGCCTAAGACAGACCCTTGAGGCCCCCCGCTAGTAACCCTGACACACCCTGAGCTTACTCCATTGATAACCACCCTCTGCTTTCTATCACTCAGCCAGCTATTTACCCACTTGCACACATTATCCCCCAGACCAAGCATTCTCATTTTATATACCAACTTTTTGTGTGGCACGGTATCAAACGCTTTGGAGAAGTCAAGGTCTACAACATCCACTGACTCTCCCCGGTCCAGCTGTGAGCTCACCTCCTCGTAGAAGGCCATCAGGTTTGTTTGGCAGGAGCGATCCCTCATGAATCCATGTTGATATGGAGTTAGACAGTTATTATCATTAAGATATTCTACAATAGCATCTCTAAGAAATCCTTCAAACAATTTACCCACAACAGACGTTAAGCTGACTGGTCTATAGTTCCCAGGGTCACTTTTAGACCCCTTTTTGAATATTGGTACCACATTTGCTTGGCGCCAGTCTAGTGGGACAGTCCCTGTCCATAAAGAGTGCTTGAATATAAGATACAGCGGTCTGTCTATCACATTACTTAATTCTTTTAGTACCCGGGGGTGTATGCCATCTGGGCCTGGTGGCTTGTCTATTTTGATATTATTTAGGCGTTTCTGAACTTCCTCCTGGGTTAGGTGGGTGATATTTAGTGGAGGGTTTGCTTTATCACTCTGCATTTCCTCCGATAAATTGTTTTCTTTTGTGAACTATAAAAAACTATAAACTACTAGGTTAAGAGGAAGACCGTTAGAGGCATACACAGAGAGGTTTGTGGCTGGCAGGTGGAGGTCATCTATGGACCAATATCTTTTGTAGAGGACATCACGTACGATGGTTACCTGTGAGCCGGTGTCCAGTAACACAGGTGTTGCTATGCCGTCCAGCACGATGGACAGGAAAGGCCTTCCTTCTACGAACCGGTCGTACCAGCTGGATGGGCCTGGTTGAGTTACTCCTGGGTGTCGGCCCTCAGCCACAGGGTTTGCCCGTTTAAAGGACAGCTCCGCGCGGTGTGGCCTGCCTTGTGGCAACGGTAGCAGATAAAGTCTCCTGGAGGGCAACGTTGGTCGTTGGTCCTCCCACGGGGTGGCACTGTCCTCCTACGTGGTGAAGTTGTCCTCCTTCTTCTTCTCCTCATCCAGGGGACATCCTCAGGACTGTCGGCGAGTAGGATCCTTCCTTCCGGCTCAGGCTTTGTCTGTAGCTGCAGGGTGCTCAGGATAGTTGCCAGGGTTTTACTTAGCTGACGCACTTCAGAGCTCAGACTGTCCAGCTTGCTAGGGGGCACTGTTTGCATCTTTGTTTCAGCCGTTAATGAAGGAGCAGTGGGTGCTGCGGGCACTGGGGTGGCCCTACCCTGGTAACGCTGGATAGCAGTATCTGATGGTTCCAGGGGCTGCAGACCCTTAATAGCCATGTCCTTCAGGGTGTCAAAGGTGGCATTTGGATGATCGAAGGCCCGCCACCGTACAGTTCTGCTCTCCTCCTGGGACCTCAACCCCCGGATGAACTGTTCTGTCAGCATTTTATTCTCAACTTGTATGCTGGCTGGACTAACCTGTTTCAGGGTCCGCAAGGCTTCCTGTAAGTGCCAGGCATAGTCCCGGATACTGTCCTCAGGTTTCTGGGTACAGTGGTAGAACCTCATCCGGAGATCTGTCTCATTGCGGTTTTCAAAGACAGTTTGCAGTCTCTAAAAGATAATGGATACTGATTCCTGGTCTGCGCACCAGTCAATTGTCCCAGCACAACAGCAGCTCTCTGCTTACCAGTCATTGAATACATGTCCAATACACCGCATATCTTTCTCTTGATTTCAGACAGGGTGTCTGGTTTGCCATCATACTGGGGAAGCCATTTTGCTCCAGGGATATATGGCAGGGCCATGGGTATTAACTGAGTCACGACCCCTGCTGGTGGGGCGGCCGCTCCGGCCTGAGCAGCGCCGGGCACAAGTTGAGCATCTGAAGCGTTATCCGGTGCTACAGCGTCTCACTGGTCGTCGGCCATGGTTGCGCCCCCCTAGTGAACCGTAGCCTACCTCCTGTTTCTTTAATCGGGTAGGCCACAGCTCCACAGATGACGGTCTCCTTCCAGGACATGACGCTTCCTGGTGCTGCGTCAGAGCGCGAGGCGGGGCTTGAGCTTCCCGCGCTTCTAGCAGTCACGTCTCTCCGATTCCCGCGGTTACGCCCCTCTTCTTCCCGCGCGGCGACGCGGTAATGGCGGCGATGTTCACCACAGTAAAAACACAGTTCAATACGGCACACAGTATCCGGTGGCAACGGGCACGAAATCCTGTTTGTGACGCCAGAAGTTGTCGCGCCCCCAGGGCAATGGGGTACTCTGAGTCCGGGCCGATAGATGCTGGGGGAAAGGGATATGTCACAGTGGCTGGCCCAGTCCGTGGCCCAGGGCGGTCAACTAAAAAGGGGGAAAAGTTTATATGGGGTTTATAGTTCGATCGTGACACCACCTGTGGTTTCTGGTAATTTGTACCAGCGCTGTAGACCTCTGAGGCAGTTGATAAGGCAGCTAGGATGGAACGGCTCCCCACAGGTGGAGCGGGCCTCAGGGCAGGGTAGAGTTTGATGGTGGGTGGTGATACTGGGACCTGTAATGCAGGCGGAATGGCGCAGCAGGAGTAACTGACAGAGACACGGGATTCGCTTCAATACCTTTACTGGTGCTTATGTCAGGTACGGTCCAGGGTACTCAGTAGGATGGGTGCACTTCAGGACTTCTCCCCAGTGACTGGGTATAAGGCCTACTGGTCCATGTCTGCCTCTCTGTATGCTCCTGGCCAGCCTGCAACTGGGCCTAGCTTATGTGTCGTGCTGTTCCTTCACCTGTCTCTTGGTAGTAGGACCTTCTGCTGCCAACCACTATCCCTGGTAACGCTGGGGCCTTCATGGTTCCTGATCCTGTTAAGGGTTTAGCTTCAGGTCGGCCAGGGACTTGTAGTCCTCCTGGTATGCCGGTGATCTCTACTTGGTATAAAGGACCCTGTAGGCGTGGACCCGGTGTCCGGTTTGTATATTTGGGGTGAGCCTATGATGCTCCTCTGCCCCCTCAACTCCTCTCTCCTCTCCTCCTCGCCGTCGGCCACACTCGGGGCCCTCAGAACCCAGCAGCAGACGTGCTGCGTCTTCGCTGCTCTCAGCATCAGCACGCTCTCAGACTCTCTGACTCTGTCTGACAGACTCTCTCTTCTGACTGACTGCCTGGCTCCACTCTCCATATATACACCGCGTGCAGAATTATTAGGCAAATGTCTATTTTGATCACTTCGATACTTTTTATACATGTTGTCCTACTCCAAGCTGCATAGGCTTGAGAGCCAACTACCAATTAAGTAAATCTGGTGATGTGCATCTCTGTAATGAGCAGGGGTGTTGTCTAATGACATCAACACTCTATATAAAGTGTGCTTAATTATTAGGCAACTTCCTTTCCTTTGGCAAAATGGGTCAGAAGAGAGATTTGACTGCCTCAGAAAAGTCCAAAATTGTGAGATGTCTTGCAGAGGGATGCAGCAGTCTTGAAATTTCCAAACTTTTGAAGCGTGATCACCGAACAATCAAGCGTCTCATGGCAAATACCCAACAGGGTCGCAAGAAGCGTGTTGGCCAAAAAAGGCGCAAAAAATATCTGCCCATGAATTGAGGAAAATCAAACGTGAAGCTGCCAAGATGCCATTCGTCACTAGTTTTGCCATATTGCAGAGCTGCAACGTTATTGGAGTATCAAAAAGCACAAGGTGTGCGATACTCAGGGACATGGCCAAGGTAAGGAAGGCTGAAAAACGACCACCTTTGATCAAGAAACATAAGATAAAACATCAAGCATGGGCTAAGAAATATCTTAAGATTCATTTTTCAAAGGTTTTTTTGGACTGATGAAATGAGAGTGACTCAAGATGGATGGGCCAGAGGCTGGATCAATAAAGGGCAGAGAGCTCTCCACTCCGACTCAGACGCCAGCAAGGTGGAGGTGGGGTACTGGTATGGGCTGGTATCATCAAAGATGAACTTTTGGGACCTTTTCGGGGTGAGAATGAAGTGAAGCTCAACTCCCAGACCTACTGTCAGTTTCTGGAAGACAACTTCTTCAAGCAGTGGCACAGGAAGAAGTCGGTATCGTTCATAAAAAACATGATTTTCATGCAGGACAATGCTCCATCACATGCATCCAACTACTCCACAGCGTGGCCGGCCAGAAAAGGTCTAAAAGAAGAAAAAATAATGACATGGCCCCCTTGTTCACCTGATCTGAACCCCATAGAGAACCTGTGGTCCATCATAAAATGTGAGATCTACAGGGAGGGAAAACAGTACACCTCTCGGAACAGTGTCTGGGAGGCCGTGGTGGCTGCTGCACGCAATGTTGATGGAAAACAGATCAAGCAACTGACAGAATCTGTGGATGGAAGGCTGTTGAGTGTCATCATAAAGAAAGGTGGCTATATTGATCACTAATTTTTTTTGTTTTTGTTTTTGCATGTCAGAAATGTTTATTTCTATATTGTGTGCACTGATATTGGTTTACCTGGTGAAAATAAACAAGTGAGATGGGATTATATTTGGTTTCTATTAAGTTGCCTAATAATTCTGCACAGTAATAGTTACCTGCACAAACAGATATCCTCCTAAAATAGCCAAATCTAAAAAAAAAAACCACTCCAACTTCCAAAAATATTAAGCTTGGATATTTATGAGTCTTTTGGGTTGATTGAGAACATAGTTGTTGATCAATAATAAAAATAATCCTCTAAAATACAACTTGCCTAATAATTCTGCACACAGTGTATATCCCTAACGGGCTCCCTCTGGTGGTATGAGGTGGAAGGGTGGAGGTGTGTGTATGTAATGAGGGCCTCTTGTGGAGAAGTCCGTCCATGCACCCTGGGTCCTGTGGTACCTGTGAACAGCAGGGTGACACACTTACTGCCGGTGCCGTGCCAGCAGCACCGTCGGTGAGTATAAGTGCTGTTATTTTACAAGGGTGAAAGACACAGATTGAGATGGGGTTGTCTGAGTTGTGGAAAACCCCTTTAAAAGGAGTTAACAGCAGCCGATGGAGCTCAGCTCTACCCTTGGCTGCGAAAGACAGATCCTGGCTGTAACTGCGCCCTGGTACTGACAGCCCGCTCAGCATTGGCGCCGGCTGTCAGTCAGTGCAAGGGCACCGTTACAGCTGAGCAGTTACTGAAGCCGCCCAGCAGCACCTCTATGACTGAAAGCCTGAAGCTGCCGGGAGGATGAAAGTTGGTTTCCTCCAGGCAGCGGGATTCTGAGAGCTGCTCCCACTTGTGATTAAATCGGACGAATGCAATCCGATAAAAAACGGATTGCATTCGATCCAATGTTAATCAATGATTCTGTGCTCATATGTGTTTTTTTTTCAGCTCTGATCAGATCAAGATCAGACTGAAAAAAAACCTCACAGTATGCTGCGATTGAATGCGAAATTTGGATGGCATACACCCATAAAAGTCTATGGGTACGTGTGAAACAACGCACTGCACTCGGATATCACACGAGTGGAGTGCGATTCTCCCGGATGCTAGCTAGAGGAGATGGAGAAATTACTTTCTCCGCCTTCTCTGCTGTGATTCTCTCATACGAGAGGATCGGAGCACGGAGCACTGACACTCGGCTCAGGCTCCCAGCAGAGCAGGAGCCGAGTGTCATTAACATATCATATCGCATCGAATGCCATACGCTAATGTGTCTGTAGCCTAAGTGGTGTCCGCACGTTCTCAGAACGCTATTAGCCTGCAGATTAACCCTATATCTGCAGGTTAATAGTGTATATTTTACTAGACAGTTTCCCTTTAAAAGACTTCTCATTGCCTAACATTAGTCCGCAGTCACTGTATGTGACTGTTGACCATGAAACCCTGACAAAAAACCAAGCAATGTGAACTGAGGTCTAAGATGGTAGACATGCAAGAAATAGGAGCATGTTCACACTAGCAAAAAGAAGCAAAACCTACAAAAGACAAAAATATATCTCATACCCTACCATCATTATATATAAATGTAAAGCAAAGTTGCATAATAAATATAGGGTACTTAGTGAACTATTTTTGATCAAAAAAAGTATACAAGCCGTCCCACCAGCGGCAAGGTGACCCTAAATTGGGACGGTACCTATACTGCCTATATTAAAAACCTTACTGTATATCAAAGTTGAAATAATGCATATAAAAGGGTAGACAAATAGGACCGGGTCCCAACTCCAGACCACCTAGGCCCGTGGTAAGCTACATATATACTAATCAGCTCAACAAAGGGGATGCCACACCCTTAAATTGCACAGAATGCAAACAAGACAAAAAACCAAGCAATGTGAACTGAGGTCTAAGATGGTAGACATGCAAGAAATAGGAGCATGTTCACACTAGCAAAAAGAAGCAAAACCTACAAAAGACAAAAATATATCTCATACCCTACCATCATTATATATAAATGTAAAGCAAAGTTGCATAATAAATATAGGGTACTTAGTGAACTATTTTTGATCAAAAAAAGTATACAAGCCGTCCCACCAGCGGCAAGGTGACCCTAAATTGGGACGGTACCTATACTGCCTATATTAAAAACCTTACTGTATATCAAAGTTGAAATAATGCATATAAAAGGGTAGACAAATAGGACCGGGTCCCAACAGTAGTATATTTGTGTAGAAGGAGAATTTGCAGTGGCGCTCTGTATCTAAGGGCAAGCGGCCTTTTCTGGTACGTGCCCACAATCCGTGCTAGCAGTGTTTTGGACGCAGCTCACCTGCACTGCGTCCAAAATGCTGTGTTCTACATTACAAGCACAGAGGATGGGATTTATAGAAATCCCATGCCCTCTGTATTATTATTGACCTCCGCTTAAACTCACTGGCGGCGTGGTTTTACGAGCCACAGCATGTCAATTATCTGCAGTGGAGACGCAACAGAAGTTTCCAACATAGAATGTATAGGGTGCGGTAATTCCACATGTGTTCAATGAACATGTGCGGATTTACCTGCGTGATTGGACAGAGCGAAAATACGCTGTGTCCAAAGCACTACTATAGCCTAATCATGGGCACGTACTATTATTGTTGTGTATAAAATGTGGGGGATGGGAGTATACTGAAATTACATGGGCAAAATGCCACTGTTCTTTATGTGCCTTGGAAATGTTGCTTGTATCATACATATAAATGCATAAGGCAAGCAAAATTTCCAAAGTGGAGGGGCACAATACCCCATGTAGTCTTAGTATACTTCCATCCCCCACATTTTAAAAATGAAACTAATGGCCCCCCTGCACTTTTACACAGAACGCTGCTGCTTGTTACCACTGCCTGTCTGCCACATGGCCCACATTATGCATACTTTACATAGTGGCAGACGAGCAGCAGCTACAGGAGGAGCGAAGGAGGAGGGAGAACAGGAGGAGCAGGAGCGGCAGGTTGTCTCCAATCGTCAGGCGCGGGAGCCGGCAGAGCCACCATCAACTAAAGCAGAAGCTCTTTGGTAGGCGTGGCTTCAGCCGCAGCGACCGCACTCTGTATGCTGGGTACGTCCTGCCAGACGTACTGCCAGCGCGGGCTCAGCATAAAGGACCTGCGACACCGGCGGTTATAATATATACGAATTATAATGGGGGCAATAAATTCTCGGGCCATGGGCTAGCTGACCTAATTAGACTACCAGTCCAATGTTGGTTGACATCTAATATATTGGTAATTGGAATACTTGGGGATATAGAACAGTGGCACTAAAGGGATCTTGCCAGCAGGACTGCTGCGAATTCAGAGGCAATGCCACAGTTTGCCCAAAGAGTAGGGTAAATGGATATAATATATTGAATTCGCCCTGAACTGTTGTGTGAATGAGCTAAAAGATTAAATAATTGAGATAATTGATTAAAAAATGCTTTATTGATATAAAATCATGCAACTAAAATTGATAAAATATTTGTATAGGACGGGGATAGAGGGATAAATTGTCCTCCGGTGTTGAGTATTCTCGACTTGATGGATTTAGGTCCTATTGCTAGAGGTAGTATTGTAGATTTGGAGCCGATGATGGTTAATGGTGGGCCCTAAATGGAGGGAGAAATGTTCTTAGATATAAGGATAGTGATTACATCCTGATAGAAGGCCTAAGTAGGAAGGTATACGTTACTTCCCCGCATGGGGTAGTGGGGGGATGGTCCCCGTAATGATGCCTGTTGTTGTAAGGGTGTGCAGATTAGAGTGCAGAAGTGCTGAATGCTAGAATATGAAAGGTACAACTGTTATTTAATAAGGTGTAGGAATATCTCCATAACAATGTGCCTATTGGTATGGTAATGATACTACCTGATTATCTGTGCAGTAGCGTATGATAGGCTGCTGAGGTGTTACAGGAATTAGGCTTTTTCATTCATAGGCAGTAGTTAATACTGGGGTGATCCGCATGGATCCCTACAGATGGTTAGAGATTATGTTCCGTCAATATAGTATAGACCTCTTTCCAGGATGATTGGGGCTGGATAGATAGTGCGGAGCTGAACTGTGTCAGGCAGACCCTTGTAGCAGCGTGATACTATTATGGCTGCTGTGGGAGAGAAGGAGACACATAAGTGCACCTGTTGAAGGTAAGACTTTCTTCATAGACTGGGCCAAAAATGATGACCGCACAATAAACTCTATTTGCGGCACCTGATATTGGAAACGTCCCTAACTTTTCAAGCGTTTTTGATGCTGATTTTCCACAGCGTAAACACTTGCAAAACGCTTGGTAATCCGTGCCCTATGATCCCCAATGAAAATCCGCATGTTCTGTGCCCATTCTGCGGAATTTTCCGCAGCGGATTTTCCTTGCGGAAAAATCCGCAACATGTCCATTATTTGTGCGTTTCTGCATGCGGATTTGAGGTCGCAATGCACTTGAAAAACGCAAGTCAAATCTGCATGTAAAAACACTGCAAAAACATGTCAAAAACGCATGCAAAATCCTCAAGCGTTTTTACTGCCAAGAACATGCAGAAACGCTGCAGAAATTTTCTGCTTCATTTCTGCATCGTGGGCACATACCCTAAATGCTGCCCATTGTGTTGGATTGTCAATGCAACCCTCTTCTCCCACTCTTGACACACTGATAGCAACACCGCAGAAGAAATGCTAGCACAGGCTGTTTCAGATGCTGCACATCACAGCATAGACAATTGCCTTCAGATGACCCCAAAGATAAAAGTCTAAGGGGGTCAGATCGGGAGACCTTGGTGGCCATTCACCTGGCCCATGACGAACAATCCACTTTCCAGGAAACTGTTCATGTAGGAATGCTCAGACCTGACACCCATAATGTGGTGGTGCACCATCTTGTTGGTAAAACTCAGGGAACATGCCATCTTCAGTGCATAAAGAGGGCAACACATCATCATGGAGCAATTTCTGATATCCAGTGGCATTGAGGTTTCCATTGATGAAGAATGGCCCCACTATCTTTGTATCCCATTACCACACAATAGCATCAAGATACGAGATGTGCAGCATCTGAAACAATGGATCCTGGAAGCCTGTGCTAGCATTTCTTCTGCGGTGTTGCTATCAGTGTGTCAAGAGTGGGAGAAGAGGGTTGCATTGACAATCCAACACAATGGGCAGCACTTTGAACACAGTTTATAAGTGGTCATAACCTTGTAAAAAAACTCATGAAAGAATAAACTTACGTTAAAACCAAGCACACCATTGTTTTTCTTATGAAATTCTCAATATCTTTGCTGTGCCACATGACCCTCTTCCCATTGAAAAAAATAAAGTTGGATCCAAAATGGCCGACTTCAAAATGGCCTCCATGGTCACCACCCATCTGGAAAAGTTTTCCCCCTCCCATATACTAATGTGCCATAAGCAGGAAGTTGATATCACCAACCTTTCCCATTTAATTTAGGTGTATCCATATAAAAGGCCCACCCTGTATAATCTGTTTGCTAAACAATAAGAGATGGAAAACCCCATAGTAAAAGCTCCCAAATAACACAATAATGTCCCAATCATAATAATGCTTAAATGACAGTATGTTTGTATGTGCTTTGTATGAATATGTATATTCAGCAAATATGCTATAAAATGACCAGTCATAAACACCTGAGCCCTATCTGAGTAGATCCCACCGTTCTCAAGGACCTGTCTGAGCTGACACCTAATGAGGTTTATTACACAACCCAAACCCTGGACTGTCCTCATTATGGCATTCAGCCTTTCCTTCTTTTTCCATTGGATAAACCAAGTATTTTTCCAACTCTTTCAACCCCTCAAAAGAAAGCAAAAGGACTTTTCAGCTCCCATCCTGGTAAACTAATCTCACACTTTGTGACATAAATCTGTATTTTTGTTATCTGCACTTTTACATTTCTAAGAAAATGATATGTTCAGTTATCTGGTAGCGAAACTTCAGTAATGGACTGGGAACAATATATTTATTGCACAATGTATATTAGTGGATGTATAAAAAACTAAAGCAAAATTCTTTCTTCTTTTCTGCAATTTTTGTAAAAAAACCCTTTGTAATTTGGATAATTCTGTGCATCTACCAAAATCTGTCGCCCTACAAAATGTACAACTTCTCGTAAGTGCTGTACTTTTATGGTTGGGGAACAGGAAAGTAATAAAAGCCAAAAGATCGCACCAACTCCAGATACAAAATAAAACAGTTACAAATTGTATCTTGTTAATGTTGTATAGAATTCATGATGTTATTGCATAGCTTGCTGAATACTGTATGTACTATTATATATTGCAGTAATGTGTGGTTATTAATTCTTACAGTTCAAGTCGGCAGTTTGGCTTACTGACTCCTCATCCCTGGATAAAAGGGTCTTCCCACCACAAGAAGTGAAGGCACATCCCTGGAATACAGTGTGATGTATATGTGGACAGGGGGGATGTGACCGATGGGACCCCCAGGATGCACCCCGCCAAATATCACTTGTTCCTGGGCATAGAACATCCCATTTAGGTTCCATCCCATAGAGGCCATTTCGGTTCCAGTAAAATCAGTGAGCAGAACATTTTGCTGCACAGAGATCAGATGAGATTTCCGCTCTTACGTGTCACAGAATCACTGGTCCTCATCTCCACTCTTGGCCTGGAGTTAGAGAATTAATAGGAGATATGGGACTTTTATTCTCCTATGTGTGACCCCACCAATCAGACATGTAGGACATGTAGTACTGATATGCCATCAATGTCAGTAATATTCTATTAAGTGCAAAAAACAGTCAATCATTTGAAATGTTTATTTGTTTCAATTCGAATAATAATTGCATGGAAGAATGAAGAGATGTTCTTGAGGGGCCTTCATCTTCTGCAGATGTTTCTTGCAGGTCAGAAGGCCACAGGTAGATGGTACAAGTTCTTCCACACAGGTACAGCTTTGATGGTGGACTTGCTGTACTTTCTTCAGGGCGCTAGATGTGGAGGTTTTCTGTCTCCGAGATGTATAAGGTGCCCCGATGACAAGGTGCAAAAATGCAGCTTTCTCCAATAGCGCGAGCAGCCCTGGAAAATCCACGCCGGCAGGATGATATCAAGCGGCAGAAGATGGAACCTATGAGAAGAGATGTAACATCACTGTAAGTAAGGGGACTTCATATTAGAGGACACTACTGTGGTGTCACTGTGACAGGATGGTAGAGGAATCTTATCCACACTGAGGTGCGGGATCATTGTCAGCCATCATACATGTGACAATCCCACCACTGACAGATGACATCTGCTCCATATTAATTATTCTCATCACTGACATCACACAACATGGAGTTGATGGTCACACTTACCTCTTCTATTTGCCACCTCTTCTACGTTTTCTGTTGTTTGCTTTTTTCTCAGTTTTCGTGCAGATCTTCTTCCTTTCTGAACTGGAGATTCTTATCAAAAAGGAAGAAAAAGATGTTAATTATAAACTGCTATAAGATGAACTTTGTATCTTTATACAGTATAGTGGGATTGTGTTATTTTTGTAGCTGATAGTCCTTGTATCTGGCATTGCCCCATAATAGAGAGAATTTGTCATATATACACGACACCTGCTGAGGGTTTGAGCATTAGGTTGTCTTGTGACCTGATTAAAATTAACCTGTAGAATTTCTGAGTGCCGCCATATGGTGTCTCCCCAAGGAGCTACATTCCTTAATAATATGACATTAGCTGCAGCGTGCCGCAGTGTTCTCATAGAATCAATGAGATAAAACTTCAGTGTAACATAAGGCCATAAATAGGATCAGTATGGGCTCATAGTGAGCCACCATCACACTATTCAGGATCAGTTTGGCAAAAATCTATATGGCCACTTATGCATAACATGAATGAATGAGAAGTTTTATACAATGAAGTGCTGGACTGTACATCATTTTTAGGGCACATCAAATAGTGATTTTTTTAGCTTTCACGTGGACGTTCACATTACAATTTTGGATCCTAAGCCTATAGACCTGAACATACCTGGCAATGAGGATGAGGATGACTTGCTGCTTTTAGCAGTGGCGCTCTGATTGTCTCCATCAGTCCTGCAAGAAGAAGATTTTTTCTGCCTGTTTGGCAGAAGAAAAACAAGTAAATTACATGTAAAAACAATAAAAAAGGGAAACTTTACCATTTGTAAAGCCAATAATATTGGCCTGTAATGAGCTGGAAATGAATGGCTGGTTGCAATAATCACCTATTACCATCACAAGCCAGACCCACAGTGATCAGCAGTCATAGGGTGGTGGACGCTGGATTTAGTTCTGTGTTACACGTCTCTTGTATTTGATGCACTGATCATTTATCAGAACTAAATCCCATAATAATAATAATCTACTCACATGTCTGAGTGTTTTGTGCTGTTCTCTGATGAACACCCTGGAGGTGACTTGGGACCCTCAGTTTTCATCATCCCAGTATTGGCGATATAAGTCTGAAACACATACAGTAAAAAAAAATATATGTATAAACTTTTTTTCTTAATTGGTTTTAGGTTTTTTTTAGGTAAAATACTTACTTTAGAAAGCCTGTGAGAAGATGATGCAAAGTTTAGGCTTTCTGGCAAGTCATTGTCCTCACTTGTGTCGCCCTCATATGAATCCATATGTAACCCACAGCTATCTGCAAAGTGCCAATGTTATTAGAGACTATTAGTATAAAACCAGTTCACAGAAAGTCACCAATTACCACTTTTAATGATGGGAACTGATTGTCACATAAAATGAAGGACAAGACAAACAGCAGCTTGCTCCAAATGACGTCTCATTCTACTTACTGGGAAAGTAATGGGTGTCTGCGTCTGACAGGAGATGTGGAACAAACAGTGGTTTCTGACTTAGAAGTCTCTTAAAGTCTAAGTCACTCAGGAATGGATGATTCTTGATCTCATTTGCTCCTCCTAGAAAATGAAGATCAGGAAAAAAGAAATATAGTTATTATCAGCGAGACTGCTCCATATCTGTACAGCTTATGTTAAAGGGGTATTTTCAAGTTTGAAAGTTATACAGGTAGATAGGTAGCTGAGTACTGTGCTCGGCTGGTCATTGGTGATCCCATTAGAATGAACAGAGCAACAGTGTGCATGTTGGACCACCGTTGCATCCACATGATGCACTTCAGACCACCAAATCTCCAAGCCGGTGAAGCAGAGACCCTCAGTACTGGTCCTCTTGGACATGACCAATTTGTCAGGTTACAAAGATGTAATAAGTTTTTAGTAATACTATCATATACATTACCTGTCCCAAGCCTATGGGCTGGATTTTTTCTGAGCAGCTCATTGATGATGTCTTGAGCATCGGGTGGAGGACTGCACTTATCAAATCTCCAAGTTATTTCATCTGTTATATAAAAAAGCAAATATTACAGAAAAAATCTCATTTATTTTCATAGGAAAAGCTTTGAAGCTAATAAAAATGGTGTCACATAACACTGGGATTATTTCACTTACCCTTGAGGATGCTGTGGAAAACCCTATATAAGGAAGACCCACGAAATGGTTCATATCCCAGAAGGAATTTATGTAGGATGATCCCTATTGACCACCAGTCAACAGGTCTTCCATAGCCGTTCTGTAAGATGACTTCTGGGGCTATGTATTCAGGGGTGCCAACCATCTGGAAACCAAAATAAGAATGAGATATTGATCAGTGATTATAATTGTACCAAATAATATCAGTGAAAATGTTTCCTATATGCAAAAATATTAGAGAAATTGAGGGAAATGGAAATAGATGAGAAGAATATAGAAGAAGATCCTGTGGGTAAAGCCGACCTGTTCATCAAGGAACTCTCTGGTGATGTCCTGTGACATTATACACAGGAGCTCTGTATATAGTGTACAGGTAATACAGTGATCACCAGTGACATTATACACAGGAGCTCTGTATATAGTGTATAGTGTACAGGTAATACAGTGAACACCAGTGACATTATACACAGGAGCTCAATATATAGTGTATAGTGTACAGGTAATACCGTGATCACCAGTGATATTATTCACGGGAGCTATGTCATAGTATATAGTGTAAATGTACAGGTAATACACTGACTCACCAGTGACGTCTCTAGTTGAAGATATTTATCTTTGCTTTTCTTCATCCAGCGCAGTCCGCCATCACTTCTTCCAGCCAGGACTCGTCTCTGCAGAAAATAACACACAGATATCTAGAGCACCGCTTCCAGAGGACATTGCCAACTTTTTCCCCTTCTGAATACAGACGTGAACCCACCATTAATATATAATTAGTTATTATGCAACCCACCATTCCAAATATAAATTGTAATCCACCACTGCGCCCCCACTAACTATAAATAGACACTTTTCCCACCTAATAAATATATAAATTAATTAGAATCTGTGCTCTTTCCCCAATTCTATACCAGTCACATTCCTGTATCCTCAAAACCCCCAATCTGTACCTTCTGCTCCCCCGATTCATTATATTTACATGCAGGGCTGGCGTCAGCACCCGGCGCACCCGGGCAAATGCCGGGGCCCTGAGCAGGCGGGGGGGGGGGGCCCACTGGCGGTCGCGCACCCCGCTGAGCTATGGGAGGAGGAGAGCGGTGCCAGCGCCCGCTCCCTCCCGCTTGTTCAGGGCCCCGGCAGCCGGATACTTACCTCTCCCCGTGCCTCTGCAGATCCGCTGTCTTCCTGCTCTGCGCTCCCTGTGACGTCCCAGGTCAGAGGGCGCGGTGACGTCTTTCCACCGCGCCGTCCCCCTGAGCCGTCACAGGGAGCGCAGAGCGGGAAGACGCCGACAACGCTGGAGTCCGGACCCGAGCAGCTGCAGCAGGAAGCAGGTGAGGAGGGAGGTGAGTATTTGATTTTTTTTTTTTTAATGTATGGAGGCATGGGGCATTATATGGGGGGGTGACATCCTGCATGGGGAATTATGGAGAGAGTGGGTGACAGCCTGCATGGGGCATTATAGAGAGAGGGAGTGACAGCCTGCATGGGGCATTATAGAGAGAGGAGGTGACAGCCTGCATGGGGCATTATGGAGAGAGGGGGTGACAGCCTGCATGGGGCATTATAAAGAGAGGGGGTGACATCCTGCATGGGGCATTATGGAGAGAGGGGGTGACAGCCTGCATGGGGCATTATAGAGATAGGGGGTGACAGCCTACATGGGGCATGATGGAGAGAGAGGGTGACATCCTGCATGGGGCATTATAAAGAGAGGGGGTGACAGCCTGCATGGGGCATTATGGAGAGAGGGGGTGACAGCCTGCATGGGGCATTATAAAGAGAGGGGGTGACAGCCTGCATGGGGCATTATGGAGAGAGGGGGTGACAGCCTGCATGGGGCATTATAGAGAGAGGGGGTGACAGCCTGCATGGGGCATTATGGAGAGAGGGGGTGACAGCCTGCATGGGGCATTATGGAGAGAGGGGGTGACAGCCTGCATGGCGCATTATAGAGAGAGAGGGTGACATCCTGCATGGGGCATTATGGAGAGAGGGGGTGACAGCCTGCATGGGCATTATAGAGAGAAGGGGGTACATCTTGCATGGGGCATTATAGAGAGAGGGGGTGACAGCCAGCATGGGGCATTATAGAGAGAGGGGGTGACAGCCTGCATGGGGCATTACAAAGAGAGGGGGGGTGACATCCTGCATGGGGCATTATAGAGAGAGAGGGGGTGACATCCTGCATGGGGCATTATAGAGAGAGGGGGTGACAGCCTGCATGGGGCATTATAAGGGGGGAACAGCCTGCATGGGACATTATAAGGGGGAGGGGAAAGCCTGCATAGTGCATTATGTGGGGGGAACAGCCTGCATGGAGCATTATAAGGGGGGGGCAGCCTGTATGGGGCATTATGTGGGGGGTAACAGCCTGCATGGAGCATTATAAGGGGGGGGACAGCCTGCATGCAGCATTATATGGGGACCAGTATCCTGTATGGAGCGTTATATGGGGGCCAGTATCCTGTATGGAGCGTTATATGGGGGCCAGTATCCTGTATGGAGCTTTATAAGGGGGCCAGTATCCTGTATGGAGCGTTATATGGGGGCCAGTATTCCGTATGGAGCATTATATGGGGGCCAGTATTCCGTATGGAGCCTTATATGGGGGCCAGTATTCCGTATGGAGCCTTATATGGGGGCCAGTATTCCGTATTGAGCCTTATATGGGGGCCAGTATTCCGTATTGAGCCTTATATGGGGGCCAGTATTCCGTATGGGGCCTTATATGGGGGCCAGTATTCCGTATGGGGCCTTATATGGGGGCCAGTATTCCGTATGGGGCCTTATATGGGGGCCAGTATTCCGTATGGGGCCTTATATGGGGGCCAGTATTCCGTATGGGCCTTATATTGGGGCCAGTATTCGGTATGGGGCCTTATATGGGGGCCAGTATACTGTGTGGAGCGATTCGCCGGTTTCTGTGCTATTATAGAATTTACAATAGATATCACTCATGTAATGTAAGAAGTGAAATCTTTGCATTGTACTATATATATATTTCTCTGCGGTATCTGTGCATCATGAATCGTGGTATGTGTTAAAGGGGCCACTGAGACTCTTTCGCCCGGGGCCCAGAAAAACCTGGAGCCAGCCCTGTTTACATGCCCCCCTCCACCCTAATTCACTATGTCATGTCCTCACTCTCTCCCACCCCCACCCTCTATTCATTATCAACTGCTCTCCCCCACATTAAATACATCATTTACACTCCCCACCCTCAATTTATGTTTATTTGCTGCCCCACTCCCAATTCATCATTTGGTGTCCCCCACCCTCAATTCATCATCATTTACTGCAACCATCCACCTGTCTCAATACATCATCATTTTCTCCCCCCACCCTCAAAATTCATCATTATTTGCTCTCCCCCAACACCCCAAGTCATCATTTGCACTCACCACCCCCCACCTTCAATTCAAATGATGTCTCCCGTCCCTCCCTCACTTCATCATTTGCTGTCCCCCCTTGTCCTCTCTCTTCATCATTTGCTGTCCCCCCTCCCCCTCTCACTTTATCATTTGCTGTCCCCCCTTGCCCTCTCACTTCATCATTTGCTGTCCCCCCTCCCCCTCTCACTTTATCATTTGCAGTCCTCCTCCCCATCTCATTTCATCATTTGCAGTCCTCCTCCCCCTCTCACTTCATCATTTGTAGTCCTCCTCCCCCTCTCACTTCATGATTTGCTGTCCCCCCTCCCCCACTCACTTCATCATTTGTAGTCCTCCTCCCCCTCTCATTTCATCATTTGCTGTCCCCCCTCCCCCTCTCACTTTATCATTTGTTGTCCTCCTCCCCCTCTCACTTCATCATTTGCTGTCCTCCCTCCCCCTCTCACTTTATCATTTGCTGTCCCCCCTCCCCCTCTCACTTTATCATTTGCTGTCCCCCCTCCACCTCTCACTTTATCATTTGAAGTCCCCCCTCTCCCTCTCACTTCATCATTTGCTGTCCCCCCTCCCTTCATCATTTGCAGTCCCCCCTCCCCCACTCACTTTATCATTTGCAGTCCTCCTCCCCCTCTCATTTCATCATTTGCAGTCCTCCTCCCCCTCTCACTTTATCATTTGCAGCCCCCCTTGCCCTCTCACTTCATCATTTGTAGTCCCCCTTGCCCTCTCACTTCATAATTTGCAGTACCCCCTCCCCCTCTCACTTCATCATTTGCTGTCCCCCCTCCCCCACTCACTTCATCATTTGCTGTCCCCCCTCCCCCTCTCGCTTCATCATTTGTAGTCCTCCTCTCCCTCTCACTTCATCACTTGAAGTCCCCCCTCCCCCTCTCACTTCATCATTTGAAGTCCCCCTTCCGTCTCTGACGCGCCCCCTGGGCCGTGGGGTACTCGGCAGCCGGGCCTCTGGTTGCTGGGGGATATCACGGTAGCTGGCCCGGTCCGTGACCCAGGGCGGTCAGTGAAAAGGGGGATAGATATGGGGGATTTGGACAGTTCGTGACGCCACCTGTGGAATGAGGCTAAGGGGTACCGCCGCTGCGGAGCAGTCCTCTGGAGCTGGTGTTACTTCACAGGTAGAGCTAGCTCCAGGGCAGCGTGGGGTGTAATGGATGGTGGTGCAGGAGAGAGACGGCAGGACGGTCCCGGAGGAAAGACGGACACTCACACGGGGGTAAGCTTCAGTACCTTTACTGGTGATGCTGCAGGCACAGTCCAGGGTACTCCAGGTGAAGGGCGCACATTTGGACTCTCCCCAGTGAGCGGGTATAGGGCCTCCTGATCCGTTGCTTTCTTCTCTAAGCTTCTGACCTGCCTGGAGCTAGGCCTAGCTTGGTTACTGTCTCTCTTAGCACCTGCTGACCTGGTGGTAAGGCCTTCTCTTTGGAGATCACTCTCCCTGGACACTGGGACCTCCGTGACTCCTAGCCCTGGTACTGTAGCCAGCGTTTGGTGAACCTGGGACCTGTAGTCCTCCAGGGGTTCTGGTGGTTCCTACTGAGTATAAATGTCCCTGTAGGCGCGGACCCGGTGTCCGGTATATATATCGGGGTGAGCCTGGTATGCTCCTCTGCCCCCTTGCTACTTCTTCCTTCTCCTCTCGCCTTTGGCCCACTCAAGGCCCTCACTAGGCCTTCACACGTGCTGGAGGCCTTGGCTTGCCTAAGTACAGCAGCCAGCTCGCTGCCTCTTCACTGCTCTCTGAGCGTCAGCACGCTCTCTGCTCAACTCTGAGCTGTGTTCCTCTCTGTCTCTGAACACTGACTGAAACTAAACTCTACTGCCTAGCTCCACCCTCTATATCCCTAACGGGCTCCCTATGTTGGCCTGAGGTAGTAGGGTGGAGGTGTGTGAATGTGTGAGGGCCTCTTGTGGAGAAGTCCATCCATGCACCCTTCTGGGTTCTGTGGCACCAAAGCACAGCAGGGCGCCACATTCCCCCCTAGTAAAACTCAGTACTCCTGGACTGAAGCATTTTTTTCAAAACAGGTTAACAATTAACATTTCTTCCCTTTATGGGAGGCACTTTACTTAAACGTTACAGGTAACATTATAATACAATAATTACAATTATAAATAACAATAAAGTTACAGCAAGTTCCGTAACTTGGTGTCCATTTCACCGATGGAAGAACATGAGGGACCCGCCTGAAAACCCTCAACGTAGGCCCTGGGCGTGGCTACAGGGCATAGGTGATCCAGGTGCTGGACCACGTCTTCGGCCGCGCTAAACGGGTTTTTGTTCTGTGGTCACTTAAAAGGTACTCCAGGGAATGCAGCTATATACATGACAATTTTTGGGCTGCTCACAGTCCTCAGCCACCGAGTCCTTGTACCCTTAGGCTGAGTTCACACGATGCGTTTTTAATGCGTTTCCGCTGCGTTTTTGCAGTTGCGTAAACGCCGCGGAAACGCATTAAAAACGCATGGTAGAAGGGCAGCAATGTTCCCCAATTGAAATCCGCATGTGCTGTGCCCATGATGCGGATTTTTCCGCAGCGTAAACGCTGCGCTCAAAAATCCACAGCATGTCAATTAATTTTGCGGAAACGCTGCTTTTTTGCC
Source organism: Phyllobates terribilis (assembly GCF_046119375.1). NCBI lineage: Eukaryota > Metazoa > Chordata > Amphibia > Anura > Dendrobatidae > Phyllobates > Phyllobates terribilis. The sequence continues at coordinate 177,948,339 of NW_027362773.1, forward strand.
GCCATTGACTTGCATTAGACCGCATGGAATCTGCATCACTGTATATGTTGATGCGCATTCCGTGCGGTCTAATGTGCGGATGGTACCCGGGTGTGGAGGAGAGGACTCTCATCCAGACCCTGGTACCATTAAAAAAAAAAGAATAAAATAAAAAATATATATATATACTCACCTTCTGACGGCAGGCGCAGCGCTCCTGCTTGGTTCCCGTCACTTCGGGGTTGAATGAAGAAGGACCTTCGCTGACGTCAGAGTCATGTGACGGGTCACGTGACGCTGACGTCGGCAGGTCCTAAAGTCTTCACTGCCGGCAGCCGGGACCGAGCGAAGCAGGACACCGGGGGCCATCAGAGGGTAAAGTATATATTTATTTTTTATTTTTTGACATTCACACACTATATAAATCCATGCCGGTTGCATGGATTTATATAGTGTGAAGTTGACAAGCACTTTCCAAGTGATGCTAAAATCGCTTGGGAAGCGCTTGTCAACCCGCATGCGGAAATGAAAGTGAAGAACGCTTCATTTCCGCATGTCCCTGGCAGGAAAAACGCATGTACAATCCGCATGCGTTTTTTCCTGCCAGGGAGATGCAGAAATGCTCAGGAAAAAATCCTGAGCATTTCTGCATCATGTGCACATACCCTTACGGGTAATTAAATGCAACAAGAAAAGTGTCTATGTCACCTAAATTGTCCATTGTAAGGCAAAAATACGTCAATACATACATGAAAATTACTCAAGAACAGTCATACCCCAAGGGGCAACTATTTATACTTTCAGAGTTTCTCTTCCTACTCTCTGTATCTGTCAGGGGTCTGAACCTGAGTGCTACGTGTTGACCTAGGTAGTACTGGGATGCGTGTGGTACTGGTGTTTGTACTAGCTCTCATTCTGTCAGTTCTAGGTGTGGAGGGACTGCAGGGTTGCCTTAACCTCTCTACAGGACTGGCAAGTGTACCATTGGCTGGGCCTTCTTGCTCTGCTCCAACCGGGGATCCTTCTTCCGGGGATTCTTCCTGAGCAGGCTCTTCTGGGGCACCTACAGGTTCTACTTGCTGTGGAGGGTCTTCTGGCTGTTGGTAGAAGTGTAGCACAGGTATTATTACCGCTCCTCCTAGTTGGGGCCAATCTGCCGGGAAATCTCCTAATTCAGTATGTATTACTGCTTCTTTAGGCTCCTCCGGTACGATGGGAGGCACTTCTTCCTGGGGCTTTAGCGGTCCTGGACACAACTTCAGATGGTCTATAGATACCGTTGCAGTCGTTCTTCCTCCGTCCTTGGTAATTAAACAGGTCTTCCTGTTATCAAATCTTGAATTTAACACAGTGTAGGGTTCCCTCTCCCACTGGTCATCAAGTTTGTGGTTTCTTCTTTTTCTCTTTAGCACAACTTCTCCAGGTGAAAAGGGTTCTGCTGGTGCACTCTTGTTGTACTGTGCTTCCTGCTTGTCTCTTACCCTATTCAGACTGTCTTCGACACATGCTTGTACTCTCCTGTACTGTTCCTGTCGCGTTGTGTCCCAGTCTTCAGTTGACATATCTGCTTCGGGTTCTACTACACCAAGCTCCAGGTCCATGGGCAACTTTCCAGGTATTGCTCGCATGAGATATGCTGGAGTACAATTGCTGGAACTCACAGGTATGTGATTGTACAGATCTACCAGGTCAGGTAGCTTGTCTGGCCACTGGTTTCTTTCTTCTAGCGGTAAGGTCTTCAACAGGTCGATGACTATGTTATTCATCTTTTCACATAACCCATTGGTTTGGGGGTGGTACGGTGTAGTCCGGATCTTCTTACACCCGTACAGATGGCAAAACTCCTTGAACAATTCGGCTTCGAAGGCAGTGCCTTGATCTGTCAGCACCTGCTCCGGGTATCCATGGGACCTGCAGAAGTACGCCTGAAACGTCTTCGCCACAGTTTCTGCCGTCAGATCCTTGACGGGGGCGACCACCAGGAACCGGGACTAGTGGTCAGGGCATAGGAATATCCTGAACTGCTGGGTGACAGCTTGACATGATCCAGGGCCACAATCTCCAAGGGTCGAGTTGTCTTGATGGGTTGCAGGGGTGCCTGGCTGCTGTAGTCTTTTCTTCTGAGGCTACAGGGTCCACAATCCCGGCACCATCTCTCAATGGAACTGCGCATTCCAACCCAATAAAACCGACCTTTCAGCACGGTTTCTAGCTTCTTCCAGCCAAAGTGCCCTGCCTGATCGTGGTAGACCTCCAACACCATCTGGATGTCCGTCCTGAGCACTACAATCTGTCATACCATCTCATGAGTCCTGAGGTTAATGTACCTTCGGCACAGCTTCTCTCTATAGATGAACAGCCGGCTTCTCTCATTCCACAGCTGCTTGGCTTGTGGAGACGCGTCCTTCTCCAGGGAGGAACCTCCCTGGGTTATCAGTTCTTTAATATGGCTGACAACCAGGTCGCTGTCCTGGGTCTCCTTCCAGCTGTGGTGAGGCAAAGGGTTTAACGTCTTACCGCGAGGCCTCCTGGAGGCTCGTAGCTCGTGGACCATTCCATTACGGTGGAAAGCAGGTAGCTCAATCTCCTCCAGGTCATCCACTTCTTCTTCAGTGTAAGACTGGTGAGGCATCCTGGACAGGGCATTAGCATTGGCATTCTTGCGGCCTGCCCTGTACTTAATGGTGAACTGGTAGTTTGACAGCCGAGCCCTCCATAGTTGTTCCATGGCTCCTAACTTGGCTGTTTCCAGATGAGTCAAGGGGTTATTATCAGTGTAGGCAGTGAACTTACTGGAGGCCAGGTAGTGCTTGAACCGCTCGGTGATGGCCCAGACCAGGGCCAGGAACTCCAACTTGAAGCTGCTATAGTTCTCTGGGTTCCTCTCGGTCGAGCGGAGCTTCCTGCTTGCATAGGCGATCACCTTCTCTCGGCCATTCTGCTTCTGACTTAACACAGCTCCTAATCCCTCGTTGCTGGTGTGATGAAAGCCGGCCGGTGGGTGCAGCTCTCTGGCGCCCCCTTACCTCTCAGGTCAGTCAAGGTACTGCACCTAGAGAAAGTAGTGCCAGGTAGCTGCAACCAGCGCAGGGAACACGGTAGAGTGTTATCCCTTCAACGTCACTAAACCGTAACGTCACTACACAGCACAGCTCGCTAGCGCCCTCTTAGCCTCAGGTCAGTCAAGGAACTGCACCTAGGATAAGCGGTCGCCAGAGAGACTGTCCTGTAACCTACTGGGTATCGGGGCCCTCTGTAGTGAGGGCGGTATATATATCTTCCTTGCCCGTGCCAGGAATATATATATCTGAACCTCCGACCGTCACTACCAGCCTTCCCCAATCCCCAGTTGGTATGCTGCCACCAGTCCCTATTTTAGATATACGTCCAGTCCGTGAATGGGCCTATATCGGGTCAGGAACCAACCCTGGGTAGCGTTTTTGGCTTGAGCCGAGCTCACACGGACGTGCGTTCGTTATGCAGAATAAAAGGCAGGCCCACAATTACTTGAGGTAATTGATTATAATAATACACTAGATACACGATATACAACTAAATATACACAGGAATAAGGTCAGGCTAAACTATACAACAATGGAATACAACACACAGAATCACCACAGCATATCAGTTACCGGTTTCTTGATTTTCTTGTGACGCAGGGAGAGGATTCTGTGGTCGCAGGCACGGCTCTTTGTTACAGGCTGAGGCCTACCACCGCATGGTCAAACTGCTCCTCCCCTTGGTGGCCTCAGCTGGTGCTCAGATGTTCAGCACACCACTCTTGGGTCAAGACTGACTTATCTCTTGTCTGTCCTGCTATCTTACCTGCCCCGTCCCGCCCACTGCTGGTGAGGTCAGCTGGCTCAGTCTCCACCCTCAGGTCTAACTTCGATCAGAAGCCCAAATTCTAAGGAACCCAATAACTTCTTCTGGGATGGTCTCAGGATACCCCCAGGGGTTCCCATGGATTCGGGCCGCCGTAACCGACCTTTTGATATCAATTATGATACCATACGGTCCTCAGGAATGGCTCAGCGCTATATCTTGGCTTCCAGAGCACGTACCAACGTCTACCGCGGAGGCTTGTGTGCGCAATGGCTCCGGGACGCCGTGATATTTTTTTTTTGGCCCATCCCACGCAACATGCGTGTACTATTCATGTTTCTATATCTTATGCCTCCATGCTTGTGACAGACAAAGAAACTAGTTCTATGGGACAAATGGTCAGTTACAGATGGACGAAGCACCCCCCCCCCTGCTGGCTGTGTTTCCTCTCGAAGTCTTTGAAGCTCCTAGCATTCAAGTGTTAAGTAGGCCCTGGGGCTTCTTATCTCACAGGAGCCTGGATGGGGGAAACTATCTAGTTGACGTTTTAACAGAAGGTCCCAAGGGTGGGGGCTGCTGAAGTGTGGCCATCCCTGGATATGATTTATCATTACCAAGATGGCGGCTATGGGTTCATCACACCTCCCCCTATACGAGGGCGCGTGGGGGTAGCACATTCTTGTGTTCCCCCGTGCGTCCTTCTGCACCCTCCCCTTGCCGGGATAACCCGTCAGCGTTACCGTGGTCACGGCCTCTTCTGTGGCGAATGGAGAAGTGGTACTGCTGGAGAGCGAGGCTCCAGCGTAGCAACCTGCCATTCGACCCAGAGACCGTGTGTAACCAGCTGAGGGGATTGTGGTCCGTCTCCACGGTGAAATGGCTCCCGTACAAGTAGGGCTGCAGACGCTGCAGGGCCCATACAATTGCCAGGCATTCTTTTTCCACCGTGGAGTAAGCCACCTCCCGGGGCAGTAGCTTCCTGCTCAGGTACAAGACAGGATGTTCCTGGCCTGTCGTGTTGACCTGACTTAGCACAGCACCGAGGCCAAAGTCACTGGCGTCGGTCTGTACCACAAACGGCCGGTCGAAGTCGGCAGCTTGCAGTACAGGGGAGCTACTTAGGGCGGCCTTGAGTGCCCCGAAAGCTGTCTCGCAGGCGACTGTCCAGTCGACTGCGACGGGCAGCTTCTTCTTGGTGAGGTCCGTCAGGGGCTTGGCCAGGGTGCTATAGTGTGGGACGAACCTCCTATAGTACCCGGCGGTCCCCAAGAAGGACATCACCTGCTTTTTGGTCCTAGGAGTGGGCCAGGATGCGATGGCATCCACTTTCCCAGGTTCTGGCTTCAGAACCCCCCCGCCTACCCGGTGACCCAGGTAGAGGACCTCACTCATACCCAGCTGGCACTTTTCCGGCTTGATGGTCAAGCCTGCCCGGTGGATCCGACCGAGCACCTGCCGCAGGTGCTCTAGGTGATCCTCCCAAGTGGGACTGAAGACTGCAATATCGTCCAAGTACGCAGCCGCGTACCCTTCAAGTCCCTCAAGCAGCGTATTGACCATCCGCTGAAAAGTGGCAGGGGCATTCTTCATGCCGAATGGCATCACTGTGGACTCGTACAGTCCAAAAGGGGTGATAAAGGCAGAGCGTTCCCTTGCCGCGGGGGTCAGAGGAATCTGCCAGTACCCCCGGCTCAGATCCATGATGGTCAGGTACTTAGCCCCGGCCATCCGATCGAGCAGGTCATCGATGCGTGGTATGGGGAACGCATCGGTGGCCGTTACAGCGTTGAGCCCCCGGTAGTCCACGCAGAACCGTGTAGTTCGGTCCTTCTTTGGAACGAGGACTACAGGCGAGGCCCATGCGCTGCTGGATGCCTGGATCACCCCCAGCTTCAGCATCTCGTCTATCTCTTGGCGCATGTTTCCCTGCACCTCGAAAGAGACCCGATATGCTGAACGCCGGATCGGCGGGTGATCGCCAGTGTCCACGTCGTGGACAGCCATCTCAGTCCTTCCGGGCAGGCTGCTGAACAGCCCCCGGAAGGGGTGCAGGGTGGTCCCCAGCTGGGACCGTTGGTCCTCCATGAGCTGGTGGCCAACCCCCACATCCTCGATGGACGCACACGCCTTGGCTTGGGTGAGCAGATCCAGGAGGGTTTCTACCTCTCCTTCCTCGGGAAGGTTGCACACTGGGTGGGCAGTCGCTTCCCGCTCATGATGAGCCTTCATCATGTTCACGTGGAAGGCCTTCCTCCTTCCACGGGCGTGATCCAGGGTGACCAGATAGGTGACGGCGTTGAGTTTCTGGTGCACGAAGTAGGGACCTTTGCAGGCTGCCTGAAGCTTGTTCTGTGGTACGGGGACCAGTACCCACACCTTTTGACCCACCTGGTAGGTCCTCTCACAAGCATTCTGGTCGTACCACCGCTTCTGGTCGGCCTGGGCCTGGGCCATATTGTCCTGCACCAGCTTTGCCAAGGCCATCATCCTGTCCCGGTGGGGCACGACATACTCGATGACCGACACCTCGGGGGTGGCCAAATCCCCTTCCCATGCTTCCTTCACCAGAGCCAGGGGGCCCCGTACCCGTCGCCCGTACAGGAGCTCAAAGGGGGAGAACCCCGTTGAGGCCTGCGGAACCTCCCGGTAAGCAAATAGGAGGTGTGGGAGGTAATGCTCCCAGTCTCTCCCGTGGGAGTCGACCAACATCTTAAGCATCTGCTTTAAGGTGCCATTGAACCGCTCACACAGGCCATTAGTCTGTGGGTGATACGGGCTGGCCACCAGATGTTGCACCTGCATTTGCTTACAGAGGGACTCCATCAGCCGCGACATGAACTGGGTCCCTCGGTCGGTGAGCATTTCCTGGGGGAAACCCACTCTGGAGAAGATCTCCAGTAAGGCGGTAGCCACCTTGTCGGCCCGAATGGACGACAAAGCTACCGCTTCCGGGTACCGGGTGGCATAGTCCACTACCGTGAGTATGAAGCATTTCCCGGAGTGGCTGGGAGTGGACAGAGGTCCAATAAGATCCACAGCGACCCTCGAGAAAGGCTCTTCGATGATTGGCAGAGTTACCAGTGGGGCTTTGGGGCGCGGCCCCGCCTTCCCCACCCTCTGACAGGTGTCACACGAACGGCAGTAGGCACCCACCGCGGCTCCCATCCCAGGCCAGTAGAAATGCTGAGCTATCCTGGCCTTGGTTTTAGCGATCCCTAGGTGTCCGGCCATCGGAATCTCGTGTGCGATCCGCAACAATTCCGCCCTGAACGGATAGGGTACCACTAACTGTCGGTCCCTGGGCCACGCCTCCGGTGAACCCTGCTGGACCGTTACCCGGTACAGCCGTCCCTGGTCCCAGACCACACGCTCGCAGTCTGACTCCATGGGAGGCTGTGCCGCCTGTTCCTTGAGAGCTTTCAGGCTGTCGTCTGCTTCCAACGCAGCCTGAAATTCCTGACTTGATGTGGCCAGAATCGACGAAACTGCCACATCCTCCGTCAGCCCCTCCGGGCATGTCACCTGGCCGCTGTCTGACCCGGCAGACACTTGGTCAGAAGTGGGGAAGCCGTCGGACCTCTGCAAGGCTCCTTGGGCTCCGGCGCTCCCACTCCTGGTGACAGCGGCTATGACCGCTGTGACCGTGGGTAGTGCCCGCTTCCCCTCTGTTTCTGACCAAGCCGCCCGATCAGGCAGGCTTCCTAGGCCTTTGGACATCTCGGATGTGGGGAACTCCTGCCCTGGGGTCTTACCTGGCGGCTCCTCTCTTGGGACACCCCCACCCCCCATGGCCTGTTCCTCCCCCTGCAGTGGGCCTATACTCAGCAGCCTAGATACCCCTGGGAGCCCTACACTGCCGGTAGCTGCCCCCATCTCCATCCCTGAGCTTCCCTCTACAGAATCCTGCCCGCCCCCTCCCTCACCGGAGGACAAGAGGTCACGGCACGCCGGCTGAGCACCTCTGCGGGCATCCCCACACTCCCCACCTGCTTTCACTAACCCTGTTTGTGTTGTGTCTGTGCAGGTGTTACCCTCAGGTTTCACTCCCTCCTCCTCAGCAGGACGCACACTACATACAACATGGTTGGCATTAGCAGCAGACAAATCAATAAACTCTTGGGGGGCTGAACTTGGGGGTTCAGAGGGTACATACTGCGATACTAGACGCCCCAAGTCGGTCCCTAATAAAACATTTGCGGGAATATTTGGCGTTACTCCCACCTCACGCATCCCCCTCCCGGCACCCCAGTCCAAATACACCATGGCAACGGGAAGTGCCGGCTCCACGCCTCCAACCCCGGAGACGGAAAGAGTCTTTCCTGGTACCAAGTCCTGGGGGGACACCACCTCAGGCCGTACCAGTGTTCGTTCAGCGCCAGTGTCCCGCAGTCCCATGACCGCAGAACGGCCTATGGTGACGGGTTGGATGTTGTCCAGGGACCTACCACCACCCCCTCCCACACACAAAACATTGGGCGCTCTCTGGGACTGGGATGGGGTCTTTTGGCGCTGGGGACACTCAGCCCTAAAGTGTCCTGGTTTGTTGCATAGATGACAACGTCTTACGTCTGGTCCTTGCCTGGAGAGGGCAACAGGGGGATACACCCCTTGTGTTCTAGGGGCCGGGGAAACAGGGGCATGATTGTGACGCGCCCCTGGGCCTGTGTCGCGCTGCGTTGCGCACGCGGGAGCTTACCCGGAGCCGGATCTGTTGAGGGTTGTAGTCTCGTGGCGGTGACCCGGTCCGTGCCCAGGGAGTCAAACTGAGCGGCGATGTATCAGCGGTAGATGTTGGACGACTACGCCGCCTGTTGAGTACAGCTAAGGAGCTGCTGCTGCAGGGCAGACCGCTGAGGCCGGTGGTAGGATTGTGCAGCGTGATAGTATAACCCCCAACGGGAGGGGTATGGCCTCAGGGCAGCCGACGTGGATGATGGGGGTAGCAGAAACCACTCGGAGACGGTACGGTGTAGTTCAGGGTCTTTACTGGTGACAAAGATAGACCCTCCCGGAGTACTGGCTAGCGATTGGGGCCCGGTCAGTCCTTGAGCAGATGGGATCTCCCCTGGCCAGGCGGAGTTGTAGGCCTCCCAAACTAACTGTACTCTTCTGGCTACCTTGCTAGAGGCGGGTATAAGTAGCCCACGTCCCTGAGTGTACCGTGTGGTGCTCACCCGTATGGCCGGTGACTCGGGGCCTTCTAGTAGCTTCCGCTCCACGACGGCGGTGCTGGTCCCATGCGTGTGACCGTGCCTTCGGGTTTCTTGGCCAGAGGACCTGGAATCCCCTGCCTGATGGATTCTGCTGCTGGGTAGGAGTTAGTCCCCACAGCCTCGGACTCCGGGTCCGGTAAGAAATCTTCTCAGTCAGGGCGAGCTCTGCAGCTGCCAGCCCCTGACTCCTTGTAACACTGCTCCCACAGAGCTCCTGATGTTCTGTTCCTATATTTGCTTCTTTTCTCTGTCTCTACTTCTTCTCTACTCACTAACCCTGCCTCAGCCCCAGGTTTATATAGGGGAAGTCCTTCCCCTCCCAGGACTGGGCAGGAGGTGTGGCATGCATAGGATTCCTGACCAAGAGACCTCCCACCTGCTCTCAGACATAACATTGCTGTTACTGTGGAAACCAGACCCCTGGGGTGCCACATTCCCCCCTAGTGAAATTTAGTACTCCGGGACTAAACATATTTTAGAAAAACATAACAAGATATAACAATAACAATACAATAAAGAAACACATAAAGGTGGTCACGGCATGTCCGTAACCGGGTGCAGTCTTTGAAGAAAGCAAGGTGTCCATTTCACCAAAACAGGGAGACGTAACCAGGTAGGGGTCTGTCCTGCCCCGAGTCCTTAACAGTCTTAGTCCGTCCTGGGTTACGCTCCAACTATGTACACAGGATTCTCGGTAAATCCACCAAAGACTCCTATAAACAACTAGAAACACATAATTATACACAAGCAACAAGAAAAACAGGTAACCACAAATAAAACAATTTATACACTTCAAATCCTCCAACGTGCGGGTAACTGGCCTCTAGTGGCCCTAGTGGACCTACGGAGCTGACTGTCTGGCCCTGAACTACAGGGTGTAGGAGCTGTTAAGGGTAAATTGGGCAGCGGTCTACGGGCCCTTTGGCTCACTATGGATATGGCAGGCTCACTGCAAGCAGAGGGTTGATCCTCCTGGTCTGCTGGTGTGGGGTCTTCTGCCTCCTGGACCGGCTGTTCTTCCAGCTCTACCTGTTTCTCCGTAGGTGCTTGGGATGCTGGTTGGAGGAAGGTGAGTACGGGTACCACAACTGCACCATTGACTTGAGTCCAAGACCGAGGGAAGTCTCCGAGCACAGTACTAACCATATCTTCCCTTTCCTCTACGGGTCGATGGTCTTCTTGTTCCTCTTCAGGGTTCCGTAGCTGTTCAGGACACTTCTTCAGGTGATCCCGGGATACAATGGCTGTGGTCTCCCCTCCGTCTTTACTGATGGTACAGACCTTCGGGTTCTCGTGGCTTGAGGGCAGTACGGTGTACGGGTCCTTCTCCCACTGGTCGTCCAACTTGTGGAGCCGTCTTTTCCTCTTCAAGACCTGCTCTCCGGGCACCAGGGGAACAGCGGGAGTATACTGGTTGTAAGTTTTCTCTTGTCTCTCCCTAGCCTGACAGAGACTTCGCTCCACGCTCTCCTGTACTTTCCGGTACTGCTGCTGCCTCTCTGTGTCCCAGTCTGTTTCTGGTGAAGTGTCCTCGGGTGTCAGGACTCCCATTTCCAGGTCAACAGGTAACATACCAGGTCTCGCCCTCATTAGGTAAGCCGGGGTACAGTTGGTGGAACCTACCGGGATGTGGTTGTATAGGTCCACCAGATCGGGCAGCTTCTCAGGCCACAGACTGCGTTCTTCCAGGGGCAACGTTTTCAGAAGATCCATTACCACCTGGTTCATTTTCTCACAAAGTCCATTAGTTTGCGGATGATAGGGTGTCGTCCTTATCTTCCGGCAGCCATACAGATTGCAGAATTCCTGGAAGACCTCCGCTTCAAAGGCAGGTCCCTGGTCCGTCAGCACTTGGTCCGGGTACCCGTGTGGACGGCAGAAGTGCTGCTGGAAGGCTCTAGCTGCTGTTTGAGCCGTTAAGTCCTTGACGGGGACGACAACCAAGAACCGGGAGTAATGATCCACGATGGTTAACGCGTAGACGTAGCCACTTCTGCTTGGGGTCAGTTTTACATGATCCAAGGCTACAAGTTCCAACGGCTGCCGGGTGACGATGGACTGCAGGGGAGTCTTCTGGCTGGCACGGTCCTTCCTCCTCAGGTTGCATGGGCCACAGTCTCTGCACCACCTCTCGATGGTTCCCCTCATGCCTACCCAATGGAACCGCCCGCGCAGCAGGAACTCCAGCTTCTTCCATCCGAAATGCCCAGCTCCATCGTGGTATGCCTCCATCACCATGGCTGCGTCTCGTCGTGGCACCACTACTTGCCAGATTAGTTCATGCGTCCGGGAGTTAACCATCCTGCGGCACAACTTCCCCTTGTAAAGGAACAGTCTACTCTTTTCTGCCCACAGTTGCTTGGCTTCCTCCGGAGCATCTGGGTCAAGGCGAGCCTCTGGCTGAGTCAGCATCTCCTTCACCAGCCGGACAGCAGGGTCACTGTCTTGCGTTTCCGCCCAGTTGTAGTGAGGTAAGGGGTTAAGCGTAGCACCTTGCTTACTCCTTACCCGATGGGAATACTGGATAGTCCCATGACGGTGAAACGCGGGGAGTTCGACTTCTTCCAGTCCCTCTGGATCTTCTCCTACGTCCGGTAGGTTTGGCATCCCGGACAGGGCGTCCGCGTTGGTATTGGAGCGTCCTGCCCGGTATTTGATGGTGAACTCGTAGTTGGACAGGCGGGCCATCCATCTCTGCTCTAGGGCACCGAGTCTTGCCCTGTCCAGGTGTGTCAACGGGTGGTTATCCGTGTACACGACGAACCGGGAAGAAGCGAGGTAGTGCTTAAAGCGTTCGGTGACTGCCCACACCACTGCCAGGAACTCTAGCTTAAATGAGCTGTAATTCTCAGGGTTTCTTTCGGTGGGTCGCAGTTTTCGGCTGGCGTAAGCGATTACTCGCTCTTTCCCCTGCTGGATCTGGGACAGCACGGCTCCTAGCCCGATGTTACTTGCGTCGGTGTAGAGGATAAAGGGCTGGCTGTAATCCGGGTACGCCAGGATTTCATCCCCCGTGAGGGCCATCTTCAGCTGGCGGAAGGACTCTTCTTCCAACTTCTCCCATCTGAAGGGCGGCTTCTGGTTCTTGGCCTTTCGGGACTGGCCTATCAGGAGGTCCTGCATAGGAGCTGCCTTTTTGGTGAAACCGGGGATGAACCTGCGGTAGTAGCCTACCAACCCGAGGAACTGCCGCACTTCCTTTACACTGGAGGGACTTGGCCATTCCTTAATTGCGGTGATCTTATCAGGGTCGGGAGCCACTCCGTCAGCGCTCACCACGTGTCCCAGGTACTGCACCTTTGGTTTCAGGAGGTGACACTTGGAGGGTTTCACCTTTAGGCCGTAGCTTGCCAGAGCTTCGAACACTTCCGCCAGGTGTTTCAGGTGGTCCTCATAAGTCTTAGAATATACGATGACATCGTCCAGGTACAACAGGACCGTCTCGAAGTTTCTGTGGCCCAGACAGCACTCCATTAATCGTTGGAAGGTTCCTGGTGCGTTGCAGAGTCCGAACGGCATGCAGGTAAACTCGCTAAGTCCCATCGGGGTGGTGAATGCGGTCTTCTCCCGGTCCGCCTCTGCTACAGGAACCTGCCAGTACCCACTAGTGAGATCCAAGGTAGAGAAGAAGTTAGCAGATCTTAAAGCAGCCAAAGACTCCTCTATCCTTGGTAAGGGGTACGCATCCTTGTGTGTGATACGGTTGATTTTCCGGTAATCTACACAAATCCTCATGGTGTTGTCTTTCTTTTTGACTAAGACTAGTGGAGCTGCCCAGGGGCTACAGCTATCCCTGATCACCCCAGCCTCCTTCATGTCTCTAAGCATCCCCTTGGCGTGTTGGTAGTGTGCAGGGGGTACGGGTCGATACCTCTCTTTTATGGGAGGATGGTCTCCCGTGGGGATGTGGTGTTCTACCCCCTTGACTCGCCCGAAGTCTAACGGGTGTTTACTAAACACTCTCTCGTACTCTTGAACCACCCGATAGACTCCCTGTTTCTGGTGTGAGGGAGTGGAGTCAGTACCCAAATGTAGTTGCTGACACCAGTCCTCCATTGTTTTCTTAGAGCCGTTACCTTCCTCCGGGTGAGATGGAGGCAAAGGTTCCACAGATTGTATAGCATTTTGGTTAATGGTATATAATTTGGCTAGCGTGGCATACCGGGGCAGGTACACTTCCCTCTTCCCGATATTGATTATGCGAACGGGCACCCTCCCATGGCATACATTAACCACCCCCCGTGCTGTCAAGATGGTGGGCCTACTGTCTGAGTAAACTGGTTCTACCATTGCCTGGTAATCTCTACCTCTCAGACCAATAGCTGCCCGGCACCAAATCATCATTTCACTTTTTGGGGGCATGGCAATAGGGAAAGGGTCACACATTCTCACGCTACCAATCTCACCGCCGGAGAGTTCCACCTGTTGCCGTCGCATCAGTGCCCGGATCTCTTTTTGGAGCACTCGCTGCTCGCCGGAGCTGGCGTTCTTGGCAACCTGCTGTAAAAGGAAAATCACCTCTGCAAGACAATTTTCAATTACATTAGTTCCTAGAGTTATCTTTGGGTGACTCTCGTGTTTGTCAATGTCTACAATGATCAGTCCCTGTGCTGCCAGTTCAACTCTACCAATTTTAATGGTCACCTCTTTAAATCCGATCTGTGGCACGGGCTGACCATTGCTGGCGATGATACTCAAGTCGTCGTCAGGGTAGCGGGTAATATCCGAGTCATTCCAGTACTGCTTGAAGAGCACGTACGGGATGGTGGTGACCTGTGACCCGGTGTCCAGTAGGGCACTCATAGGAATGCCATCCAGTACCACAGGCAAGACTGGACGTCCTCCCACATATTTGTCGCGCCAGTTCGATGGGCCTGATGATCTTTTTCCTAGGGGTTGGCCCTCTACCCTAGGTTGTGCCAGTTTAAAGGACAGTACCTTGCCATATGTTCGGGTTGATTACAGCGGCGGCAGATGGGTCGTCTGTCCTCGTTGTATCGGTCGCTGGGTCTTCCTCTAGCCGGTGGGGTCCTCCTTGGTCGATGCCACGGGATGTCCTCCAGTCCAGATGCCAGCTGGATCTTCCCTGGAGTGGAAACCTGTAAAGACTGCACAGTTCGGGTTAGCGCAGCAACGCTTTTAGCTAGCTCTTGGACCTGATGGTGCAGGTCTGGAGCCGGGTCATTGTTCAAAGCCTGCGCATCAGCTCCCACAGGCCCTGCCGACAAGGGCGCCGCCTCCTGGTGGTAAGTGGTAGTTGGGCGTCTGTGGGTCACAACGCCACCTGGTGCCGGTTCTCGGAGCACCCGGATGGCTCTGTCCTTGAACTGTGCAAATCCCAGATGAGGGTCCTGTAAGGCCATTGCCCGCAACTGGGTTCGGTGGGCATTGCAATATAAACCCTCTATAAATTGTTCAGTCAACAGCCTGTCCTCGTTTCCCACGCCGTCAGGGTCGGTCTGCTTAATGGCTCTCAGGGCCTCTTGTAGGTTCAGGGCATAGTCCCTTATACTCTCATGTGCCCGCTGTTTGCACCCGTAGAATCTAAGCTTGATCTCGGCTGAGGTGCGGGTATCAAAGGTGTCCCTCAGCCGGGTTAGTATCCCTGCGACAGTCCTCCCCCCAGGTGGCCAGGACTTTACCTCCCTTTGGGCTGCCCCGGTTAATTGGGCCACCAGGATGCTCACTTTTTGCTCCTCTGTGAGGGGGTACACCTGGAAGAGGCTATCCAGCTTTTCTCTAAAGTCATGCAGGGTATGTGACTCCCCTGAGTACTGGGGTAGCCAGGCTGCCCCCGGGATATAGGGCATGGTGAAAGGCATGACCGCAACAGCGGTGGCGCTGGCGGGGGTTGAAGCGGTGAAGCTCTCCTCCGTATCCGACATCCTTCTCCCCCCTAGTGGACCGTGGCCTACCTTGCGATGATCCTCTTCCGTAGGCCGCGGCTCCGCAGTGGATCGTCAGGGTTGAGGACCTTCCGTCGCGCTCCTGTGACGTCGGCGTCTGCTGGGTTCCTTCCAGGACCTTACGCAACGTCCGGACGTGAGGCGGGGCTTCAGTTCTCGCGCGCTTTCGGAGTCCACGCCCCTCTTCTTCCCGAGCGGCGTCCTCAAGATGGCGTCCAATGGCGGGAAAACTCCACGTGTGGCGGGAAGAAGGCTGAAGATGGCGCCGGATGGCGGGAAAACTCCACCGATGGCGGGAAGGAAGCGGAAGATGGCGCCGGATGGCGGGAATCTTCACCACAGGTAAGTTTGAACAGTCTTTTTCAGGCACGCAGTACCCGGTGGTTGCGGGCACGAAATCCTGCCGACTACGCCAAAAGTTGACGCGCCCCTGGGCCTGTGTCGCGCTGCGTTGCGCACGCGGGAGCTTACCCGGAGCCGGATCTGTTGAGGGTTGTAGTCTCGTGGCGGTGACCCGGTCCGTGCCCAGGGAGTCAAACTGAGCGGCGATGTATCAGCGGTAGATGTTGGACGACTACGCCACCCGTTGAGTACAGCTAAGGAGCTGCTGCTGCAGGGCAGACCGCTGAGGCCGGTGGTAGGATTGTGCAGCGTGATAGTATAACCCCCAACGGGAGGGGTATGGCCTCAGGGCAGCCGACGTGGATGATGGGGGTAGCAGGAACCACTCGGAGACGGTACGGTGTAGTTCAGGGTCTTTACTGGTGACAAAGATAGACCCTCCCGGAGTACTGGCTAGCGATTGGGGCCCGGTCAGTCCTTGAGCAGATGGGATCTCCCCTGGCCAGGCGGAGTTGTAGGCCTCCCAAACTAACTGTACTCTTCTGGCTACCTTGCTAGAGGCGGGTATAAGTAGCCCACATCCCTGAGTGTACCGTGTGGTGCTCACCCGTATGGCCGGTGACTCGGGGCCTTCTAGTAGCTTCCGCTCCACGACGGCGGTGCTGGTCCTATGCGTGTGACCATGCCTTCGGGTTTCTTGGCCAGAGGACCTGGAATCCCCTGCCTGACGGATTCTGCTGCTGGGTAGGAGTTAGTCCCCACAGCCTCGGACTCCGGGTCCGGTAAGAAATCTTCTCAGTCAGGGCGAGCTCTGCAGCTGCCAGCCCCTGACTCCTTGTAACACTGCTCCCACAGAGCTCCTGATGTTCTGTTCCTATATTTGCTTCTTTTCTCTGTCTCTACTTCTTCTCTACTCACTAACCCTGCCTCAGCCCCAGGTTTATATAGGGGAAGTCCTTCCCCTCCCAGGACTGGGCAGGAGGTGTGGCATGCATAGGATTCCTGACCAAGAGACCTCCCACCTGCTCTCAGACATAACATTGCTGTTACTGTGGAAACCAGACCCCTGGGGTGCCACAATTGGGCTTACCCCCTCTCCAGGTGCTGCTGGCAGACTTCTTCAGCTCAGGCGCCCTGTTATTGGCATACTCGTCTGCCAGGGCGGCTGTAGCAGAAGCCCCTGTTGGTTTTCGGTCACGGAGGAACTGTCGGAGGTCCTCTGGGCAGTTCCACAAGAACTGCTCCGTGACGAACAGTTCCTGGACCTCCTGGCGGGTAGTAAGCGCTAGACCCGAGGTCCAGTGCTCTGCGGCTCTCAACAGCGCCCGCATATGATCGGTCCAGGTGTCCTTGGGGCCACGCAGCATGCTCCGGAACTTCTGGCGGTACGACTCGGGAGTGAGGTTGTACTGCCGGATCAGGGCCCGCTTGATGCAGTCGTAGTTCTGTACCTCCCCGGCAGGTAAGTCCCCCAAGGCATCCAGGGACTTACCCCTCAAACGGGGGGTCAGGTATCTGGCCCACTGATCCCGGGCCAGATGGTGCTGAAGACAGGTCCGTTCAAATGCCACCAGAAAGGAGTCCAGGTCCCCATCCTTCTCCAGTAGAGGGAAGTCCTCAGCTCGGACTTTGGACGACTTGGTCTCCTGATGGGTTGGTTGCTCTAGCGGAAGCCCCCGCTGGGCCAGGTCCAGTCGGTGCTGGCGCTCCGCAGCTCGCTCTGCACGCTCCGCAGCCTCCCGGCGCTCTGCAGCTTCACGCTCCGCAGCCTCCCGGCGCTCTGCAGCTTCACGCTCCGCAGCCCGCTCCGCAGCCCGCTCTGCACGCTCCTCCTCCGCTGCCTTCTCTGATGCTGCCAGGAGGGTTTTGTAGACGGCATCGCCATGAGACTGGAGACTTGCCATAGCCGCTTGTAAAAGGGCTTGTGATCTGGACAGGCTGGGCTGGGTAGGTGGTGGGCAGCCCACTGCGGGACCGTATACTGGGGACTGGCTCCCTGAGGTGCCCGGGCTGGACTCCTCCTCGCCATGAGTAACATTGTCCTCCCCTCCTGCCACACGGACCGTAGCATTAGCCTCCTGCAGGGTCTTGCTCCTGGTGCCGTCTGCCATCTTGGTAACCGACACCGCTGCAACCCTGAGTTTGCACACACCTTGTTATACTTTTAGCCTGACCGTCTAACGTTGGGCTGACCTTAAGACTCCAGCAGTGGAAGTTACCACTGGCAGTCTTTAGTGCCTGGGAGTAGGGGTCCCACAACACTATTATTCTGCAATCCCACCGCTCTGCCACCAATGTGATGAAAGCCGGCCGGTGGGTGCAGCTCTCTGGCGCCCCCTTACCTCTCAGGTCAGTCAAGGTACTGCACCTAGAGAAAGTAGTGCCAGGTAGCTGCAACCAGCGCAGGGAACACGGTAGAGTGTTATCCCTTCAACGTCACTAAACCGTAACCTCACTACACAGCACAACTCGCTAGCGCCCTCTTAGCCTCAGGTCAGTCAAGGAACTGCACCTAGGATAAGCGGTCGCCAGAGAGACTGTCCTGTAACCTACTGGGTATCGGGGCCCTCTGTAGTGAGGGCGGTATATATATCTTCCTTGGCCGCGCCAGGAATATATATATCTGAACCTCCGACCGTCACTACCAGCCTTCCCCAATCCCCAGTTGGTATGCTGCCACCAGTCCCTATTTTAGATATACGCCCAGTCCGTGAATGGGCCTATATCGGGTCAGGAACCAACCCTGGGTAGCGTTTTTGGCTTGAGCCGAGCTCACACGGACGTGCGTTCGTTATGCAGAATAAAAGGCAGGCCCACAATTACTTGAGGTAATTGATTATAATAATACACTAGATACACGATATACAACTAAATATACACAGGAATAAGGTCAGGCTAAACTATACAACAATGGAATACAACACACAGAATCACCACAGCATATCAGTTACCGGTTTCTTGATTTTCTTGTGACGCAGGGAGAGGATTCTGCGGTCGCAGGCACGGCTCTTTGTTACAGGCTGAGGCCTACCACCGCATGGTCAAACTGCTCCTCCCCTTGGTGGCCTCAGCTGGTGCTCAGATGTTCAGCACACCACTCTTGGGTCAAGACTGACTTATCTCTTGTCTGTCCTGCTATCTTACCTGCCCCGTCCCGCCCACTGCTGGTGAGGTCAGCTGGCTCAGTCTCCACCCTCAGGTCTAACTTCGATCAGAAGCCCAAATTCTAAGGAACCCAATAACTTCTTCTGGGATGGTCTCAGGATACCCCCAGGGGTTCCCATGAATTCGGGCCGCCGTAACCGACCTTTTGATATCAATTATGATACCATACGGTCCTCAGGAATGGCTCAGCGCTATATCTTGGCTTCCAGAGCACGTACCAACGTCTACCGCGGAGGCTTGTGTGCGCAATGGCTCCGGGACGCCGTGATATTTTTTTATTGGCCCATCCCACGCAACATGCGTGTACTATTCATGTTTCTATATCTTATGCCTCCATGCTTGTGACAGACAAAGAAACTAGTTCTATGGGACAAATGGTCAGTTACAGATGGACGAAGCACCCCCCCCCTGCTGGCTGTGTTTCCTCTCGAAGTCTTTGAAGCTCCTAGCATTCAAGTGTTAAGTAGGCCCTGGGGCTTCTTATCTCACAGGAGCCTGGATGGGGGAAACTATCTAGTTGACGTTTTAACAGAAGGTCCCAAGGGTGGGGGCTGCTGAAGTGTGGCCATCCCTGGATATGATTTATCATTACCAAGATGGCGGCTACGGGTTCATCACAGCTGGCATCAGTGTACAGCAGGAACGGTTGGCTGTAGTCAGGGTAGGCTAGGATCTCTTGCCGGTCAGGATCTCCTTCATCACCTCAAAGGATTCAGCTTGCTCCTTACCCCACTGGAACGGGGGGTTTCTGCCTCTCCCGGACTGTCCTACCAGGAGATCTTGCAAAGGCGCCGCTTTCTTGGTATAGTCCTTCACAAACCTCCAGTAATACCCGACTAGTCCCAGGAACTGGCGGTGACTTTCTCCGGGTCCGGTGCTACTCCTTCTGGACTGACAATGTGCCCCAGGTACTGTACCTTTCTCTTGAGCAGGTGACACTTGGAGGGCTTCAGCTTCATCCCATACCGGGACAGCGACTCAAATACCTCTGCCAGGTGCTTCAAATGGTCCTCGTATGTTTTGGAGTACACTATCACGTCATCTAGGTATAGCAGTACAGTCTTGAAGTTGCGGTGTCCCAGGCAGCACTCCATCAACCTCTGGAACGTTCCGGGGGTGTTGCAGAGTCCAAACAGCATACTGTTGAACTCGCAGAGTCCCATCGGGGTAGTAAAGGCCGTCTTCTCCCGATCCTCCTCAGCAACAGCTACTTGCCAGTATCCACTAGTGAGGTCAAGGGTGGAGAAGTAATTTGCAGACTTTAATGCAGCCAGGGATTCCTCTATACGAGGCAAAGGGTATGCATCTTTATGTGTTATGCGATTTACCTGTCTGTAATCTACACACATTCCCATGCTTCCATCCTTTTTCCTGACTAGCACCAGGGGAGCTGCACAGGGGCTACAGCTATCTCTTATTACCCCTGCCGTCCTCATGTTGTGCAACATCTCCTTCGCCTTCTGGTAGTGTGCTGGTGGTATGGGCCTGTAACGTTCTTTGATGGGTGGATGGTCACCTGTGGGTATATGGTGTTGTACCCCTTTAATCCTCCCAAAGTCAAGTGGGTGTTTACTGAATACATGCTCGTATTCCCGAACCACCCGGTGTACACCCTGTTTCTGATGGGCAGGAGTGGTGACTGTCCCAACATGGAGCTGTTGACACCAATCCGCCACCTGGGTTCCTGGGTCATTATCCTCCACTTCGTATGGTGAGGTGAAGGACTCTGCCGTGTGTATGGAGTTGTTATCTACTGTGTACAGTTTGGCAACAGTGGCGTAGCATGGTAATCTAACCTCGTCCTCCCCATAGTTTAGGAGGCGTACGGGCATAGGCGGATTATAGTGAGGGCAATCTACTGCCCGGGGCCCCGGACCTCCAGGGGGCCCGGGGCTCCGGGGTGTCTATGGCCACATTGCCCTCATTATATGTGCGGCGCCGCGGCACATACCAGCAGACAGGAATGTAATGTATGTCCACAGTGACTGCACCAGCAGAATAGTGAGTGCAGCTCTAGAGTATAATACAGGATGTAACTCAGGATCAGTAATGTAATGTATGTACACAGTGACTGCACCAGCAGAATAGTGAGCGCAGCTCTGGAGTATAATACAGGAGGTAACTCAGGATCAGTAATGTAATGTATGTACACAGTGACTGCACCAGCAGAATAGTGAGTGCAGCTCTAGAGTATAATACAGGATGTAACTCAGGATCAGTAATGTAATGTATGTACACAGTGACTGCACCAGCAGAATAGTGAGCGCAGCTCTGGAGTATAATACAGGAGGTAACTCAGGTTCAGTAATGTAATGTATGTACACAGTGACTCCACCATCAGAATAGTGAGTGCAGCTCTGAAGTATAATACAGAATGTAACTCAGGATCAGTAATGTAATGTATGTACACAGTTACTGCTCCAGCAGAATAGTGAGTAGAGCTCTGGAGTATAATACAGGCGGTAACTCAGGATCAGTAATGTAATGTATGTTCCCAGTGACTGCTCCAGCAGAATAGTGAGTGCAGCTCTGGAGTATAATACAGGATGTAACTCAGGATCAGTAATGTATGTACACAGTGACTGCACCAGCAGAATAGTGAGTGCAGCTCTGGAGTATAATACAGGAGGTAACTCAGGATCAGTAATGTAATGTATGTACACAGTGACTGCACCAGCAGAATAGTGAGTGCAGCTCTGGAGGATAATACAGAATGTAACTCAGGATCAGTAATGTCATGTATGTACACAGTGACTGCACCAGCAGAATAGTGAGCGCAGCTCTGGAGTATAATACAGGATGTAACTCAGGATCAGTAATGTAATATATGTACACAGTGACTGCACCAGCAAAATAATGAGTACAGCTCTGGAGTATAATACAGGATGTAACTCAGGATCAGTAATGTAATGTATGTACACAGTGACTGCACCAGCAGAATAGTGAGTGCAGCTCTGGAGTATAATACAGGATATCACTCAGCATCAGTAATGTAATGCATGTACACAGTGACTGCACCAGCAGAATAGTGAGTGCAGCTCTGGAGTATAATACAGGATATAACTCAGGATCAGTAATGTAATGTATGTACACAGTGACTGCTCCAGCAGAATAGTGAGTGCAGCTCTGGGGTATAATACAGGATGTAACTCAGGATCAGTAATGTCATGCATGTACACAGTGACTGCACCAGCAGAATAGTGAGTGCAGCTCTGGAGTATAATACAGGATGTAACTCAGGATCAGTAATGTATGTACACAGTGACTGCACCAGCAGAATAGTGAGTGCAGCTCTGGAGTATAATACAGGAGGTAACTCAGGATCAGTAATGTAATGTATGTACACAGTGACTGCACCAGCAGAATAGTGAGTGCAGCTCTGGAGGATAATACAGAATGTAACTCAGGATCAGTAATGTCATGTATGTACACAGTGACTGCACCAGCAGAATAGTGAGCGCAGCTCTGGAGTATAATACAGGATGTAACTCAGGATCAGTAATGTAATATATGTACACAGTGACTGCACCAGCAAAATAATGAGTACAGCTCTGGAGTATAATACAGGATGTAACTCAGGATCAGTAATGTAATGTATGTACACAGTGACTGCACCAGCAGAATAGTGAGTGCAGCTCTGGAGTATAATACAGGATATCACTCAGCATCAGTAATGTAATGCATGTACACAGTGACTGCACCAGCAGAATAGTGAGTGCAGCTCTGGAGTATAATACAGGATATAACTCAGGATCAGTAATGTAATGTATGTACACAGTGACTGCTCCAGCAGAATAGTGAGTGCAGCTCTGGGGTATAATACAGGATGTAACTCAGGATCAGTAATGTCATGCATGTACACAGTGACTGCACCAGCAGAATAGTGAGTGCAGCTCTGGAGTATAATACAGGATGTAACTCAGGATCAGTAATGTAATGTAATGCACCAGCAGAACAGTGAGTGCAGCTCCGGAGTATAATACAGGAGGTAACTCAGGATCAGTAATGTAATGTATGTACACAGTGACTGCACCAGCAGAATAGTGAGTTCAGCTCTGGAGTATAATACAGGATGTAACTCAGGATCAGTACATAGTTACATAGTTTATAAGGCCGAAAAAAGACAAGCGTCCATCCAGTTCAGCCTATTTCTTGTGCACTGCAGCTATTCCGCAGCGTTGATCCAGGGGAAGGCAAGAAAACCCATGCGGTATAGGCCAATTTACATCATTGAGGAAAAATTCACTTCCCGACTCCAATCTGGCAGTCAGATTAAATCCCTGGATTAATTAACTATCACTAAGCATAAGATGTAATTTTATTGTTCTCCAGAAAGGCGTCCAGGCCTCTCTTGAACTCATTAAGTGAGTTGGACATCACCACTTTCTCTCCCAGAGAGCTCCAGAGTCTCACGGCTCTGACCGTAAAGAATCCCCTTCTATGCTGGTGCAGGAACATCCTTTCCTCCAGACGCATAGTGTGCCCCCTCGTCTTTGTCACCATCCTTGGTATAAACAGGTCATGGGAGAGATCTCTGTACTGCCCCCTGATGTATTTATACATGTTTATGAGGTCTCCCCTAAGCCTTCTCTTTTCCAACGTAAATAGGCCTAATTTTGACAACCTCTCTGGGTATTCTAGTCCCTCCATTCCCTTTATTACCTTAGTTGCCCTCCTTTGTACCCTCTCTAGCTCCAATATGTCTTTCCTGAGCACCGGAGCCCAGAACTGTGCACAATATTCTAAGTGCGGCCTTACCAGCGCTTTATACAGAGGAAGAACAATGTTCTCATCATATGCCCCTATTCCTCTTCTGATGCATGCCTTCTATTTGCCTTCGCAGCTGCTGCCTGACACTGGGCACTCCAATTTAATTTGCTGTTAACCAAGACGCCCAGGTCCTTCTCCATGTCAGATTTCCCCAACAGTTTCCCATTTAATATGTATGGGTGACTGCTGTTTTTCTTTCCCATGTGCATGACCTTACATTTATTGCCATTGAACCCCATTTGCCATTTTTTGGCCCAGCTCCCCAATTTATCTAAATCCTCCTGTAGCTGTGCCCTATCCTCATCTGTATTAACTACTTTACAAAGTTTAGTATCATCTGCAAATATTGCTATTTTACTATGCAACCCTTCCACTAGATCTTTAATAAATATATTAAATAATATAGGGCCCAAGACAGACCCTTGAGGCACCCCGCTAGTAACCCTGACACCCCCTGAGCTTACTCCATTGATAACCACCCTCTGCTTTCTATCACTCAGCCAGCTATTTACCCACTTGCACACATTATCCCCCAGACCAAGCATTCTCATTTTATATACCAACCTTTTGTGTGGCACGGTATCAAACGCTTTGGAGAAGTCAAGGTCTACAACATCCACTGACTCTCCCCGGTCCAGCTGTGAGCTCACCTCCTCGTAGAAGGCCATCAGGTTTGTTTGGCAGGAGCGAACCCTCATGTTGATATGGAGTTAGATAGTTATTATCATTAAGATATTCTACAATAGCATCTCTAAGAAATCCTTCAAACAATTTACCCACAACAGACGTTAAGCTGACTGGTCTATAGTTCCCAGGGTCACTTTTAGACCCCTTTTTGAATATTGGTACCACATTTGCTTGGCGCCAGTCTAGTGGGACAGTCCCTGTCCATAAAGAGTGCTTGAATATAAGATACAGCGGTCTGTCTATCACATTACTTAATTCTTTTAGTACCCGGGGGTGTATGCCATCTGGGCCTGGTGACTTGTCTATTTTGATATTATTTAGGCGTTTCTGAACTTCCTCCTGGGTTAGGTGGATGATATTTAGCGGAGGGTTTACTTTATCACTCTGCATTTCCTCCGATAAATTGTTTTCTTTTGTGAACTATAAAAAACTATAAACTATAAACTATTGGGTTAAGAGGAAGACCGTTAGAGGCATACACAGAGAGGTTCAGGGCTGGCGGGTGGAGTTCATCTATGGACCAGTATCTTTTGTGAAAACAGTGGAGAAGAAGCTATTGAGTAGGTTTGCTTTACCCTCATCACCCTCTAGGATTTTACCCAGGTTATTTTTCAATGGGCCAACTCCATCAGTTTTAATCCTTTTACTGTTTATATAGTTAAAGAACAGTTTGGGATTCGTTTTACTTTCCTTGGCAATTAGTCTCTCTGTCTCCTCTTTTGCTATTCTTATTTGTTTCTTACAGATTTTGTTTTTTTCCCTATAAGATATTAGCGCTTCCTCGCTGCCTTCTTGTTTAAGTTTACCGAAAGCCCTTTTTTTGTTTTTCATTGCCCTCTTGACTTCCTTATTTAGCCACATTGGCTTCCTCCTATTCCTAGCCCTTTTATTCCCATAAGGTATGTACCTTCTACAGTGACTATCATAGAATCATAGAATCATAGAATGGTAGAGTTGGAAGGGACCTCCTGGGTCATCTGGTCCAACCCCCTGCTCAAAGCAGGATTCACTAGATCATCTCAGACAGATGTCTGTCCAGCCTCTGTTTGAAGACGTCCATTGAAGGGGAACTCACCACCTCTCGTGGCAGCCTGTTCCACTCATTAATCACCCTAACTGTCAAAAAGTTTTTTCTAATATCTAATCTGTGTCTCCTCCCATTTAGTTTCATCCCATTGCTTCTAGTCTTTCCTTGTGCAAATGAGAATAAAGATGATCCTTCTACAATGTGACAGCCCTTGACATATTTGTAGACAGCTATTAAGTCTCCTCTCAGTCTTCTTTTTTGCAAGCTAAACATTCCCAAATCCTGCAACCGTTCCTCATAGGACATGGTTTGCAGACCAGTCACCATTCTGGTCGCTCTTCTCTGAACTTGCTCCAGTTTGTCTATGTCTTTTTTAAAATGTGGTGCCCAAAACTGTACACAGTATTCCAGATGAGGTCTGACCAAAGAGGAGTAAAGACCGATAATGACTTCACGTGATCTAGACTGTATGCTTCTGTTAATACATCCCAGAATTGTATTTGCCTTTTTTGCTGCTGCATCACACTGTTGACTCATGTTCAGTCTATGATCTATTAGTATACCTAAGTCTTTTTCACATGTACTGTTGCTTAGCTCTATTCCTCCCATTCTGTATATGCTTTTTTCATTTTTATTGCCCAGATGTAGTACTTTGCATTTTTCCCTGTTAAAAACCATTCTGTTGGTTGCTGCCCACTGCTCCAGTTTATTTAGGTCTTTTTGAATCCTCTCTCTCTCTTCTCTAGTATTAGCTATCCCTCCTAGCTTTGTGTCATCAGCAAATTTAATCAGTTTACCCTCAATTCCTTCATCTAAATCATTGATAAAGATGTTGAACAATATAGGTCCCAGGACGGAGCCCTGTGGTACCCCACTTGAGATATTCATCCAGCTGGATGTGAAGCCATTTACAACCACCCTTTGAGTCCGATCACTAAGCCAGTTATGAATCCACCTAACAGTTGCCTGGTCTATGTAGGACTGTTTTGAAAATTTCCCATTTTCTATCCGTGCTCCTATTACTGAAGATACTATCCCAGTCTATAAGGTGAAGGGCATCTCTTAGCTGATGAAACTTTGCCCTCCTGAATTCCCCATAATAATCACCTCGTTATTTTTTGCTACTTCGTCTATTTGTCTCATTAATAGACTTTCCGTGGCTTCTGCTATATTTGGTGGTTTATAACAGACTCCTATGATAATTTTATTATTGTTTTTTGCCCCATGTATCTCCACCCATAAGGACTCGACCTCCTCATTTCCCTCCCATACATCCTCCCGTATTGTAGGCTTTAGACACGTCTTTACATATAGACAGACTCCACCCCCTTTCCGATTTCTTCCATCCCTTCTAAACAGACTGTAACCCTGTAAGTTAACTGCCCAGTCATAGCTTTCATCTAACAATGTCTCGGTTATTCCCACTATGTCATAGTTACCTGTAGATATTTCTGCTTCCAGTTCATCCATCTTGTTTGTCAGGCTCCTGGCATTTGCTAGCACGCAGTTTACACGATTTTGTTTTGTTCCAATCTTCTCCCTGTGGATTGTATTAGAAATTTTCTTACCTCCCTTCCAAGTATCTTGTCTTGGACCTTCTTTGTAGACAGTGGAGCTGGAGTCAGCATGGTTGATGCTGAGTTTGGGAGAACTCGTGTTCTTGCTTGCTGTACTTTATCTAAGCCCATTCCTATTTATGCCATCGACTCAGAAAGCTCTGACTCAGATTGTACATAATATAAGACTGATGGTGGGGTCTTTTCATTATGAGGTAATTCCTTGTTATGTTCTGGAGGGCCTACCCACTCCTGTTGCACTGGGACTACCCTGGTTGGTGAAACATAATCCAATAGTGGATTGGCAATCCAGGGAAATTGTGAAATTGGAGAGATTACTGTCATGAAAACTGTTTAAGGCTGTGTGCCCACGATGCGTTTTTTAAGCGTTTCCGCAGCGGCAAAAACGCTGCAGAAATGCTTAAAAAATGCATGGTAGAAGGCCTGCCATGTTCCCCAATGATAATCCATATGTGCTGTGCACATGCTGTGGAAACTTCCGCTGCGGATTATCATTGCGGAAAAAAACGCAGCACTACCAATTATTTTGCAGAAGTGCTGCGTTTTCGCCGCCATTGACTTGCATTAGACCACATAGATTACGCATCACTGCATAAGTAGATGTGCATTCCATGCGTTCTAATGTGCGGATGGTACCCAGGTCTAGAAAAGAGGAGACTCTCCTCCAGACCCGGGTACCATAGAAAACTGTAAAAAAAAGAATAAAATAAAAAATAAATATATACTTACCTTCTGTCGGCCCGCGGTGCGCTCCTCCTTGCTTGGCAGCAGTTTGCGATGGAATGAAGGACCTGCGCTGACGTCAGAGTCATGTGACGGGTCACACGACGCTGACGTCGGCAGGTCCTTCACTCTACCGCTGCCGGCAGCCGGGACGGAGGAAATCAAGACTCCGGGGGCCATCGGAGGGTAAGTATATATTTATTTTTTTATTTTTTGACATTCTCTCGGGTCACAGTATATAAATCCATGCAGTTTGCATGGATTTATATAGTGTGACCAGGTTGACAAGCACTTTCCAAGTGATGCTAAAATCGCTTGTCAACCCGCATGTGGAACTGCAAGTGAAGAACGCTTCACTTCCGCATGTCCCTGGCAGGAAAACGCATGCAGAATCCGCATGTACAATCCGCATGAACAATCCGCATGCGTTTTTTTCTGCCCGGGAGATGCAGAAACGCTCAGTCAAAAATCCGGAGCATTTCTGCATCGTGGGCACATAGCCTAAACATTTCCATTTCTGCTGCCTCTATGGAGACCTTATCTGAGCTTTTGTCTGGTTTTGAGGATGTATTTTCTGAGAAGGGGTGTCAGGATTTGCCTTCTCATCATGCATATGACTGTCCTATTAACCTGACCCCCGAAGGTAAACTACCAAAATCCAGACTGTATAATCTTTCTGGCCCTGAGAGACAAGCCATGAAGGATTTCATTGCTGAGAGTCTGGAGAAGGGACATATCAGACCCTCATCTTCGCCAATGACGACAGGGTTCTTTTCGTGAAGAAGAAAGATGGCGGTCTCTGTCCCTGTTTACATTTCTAGGAATTTAATCAAATTACCATCCTAGATCCATACCCTCTTCCTCTGTTTCCAGATTTGTTCAGCCAGGTTGTGAGTGCCAAGGTGTTCTCCAAGTTGGATTTAACAGAAGCCTACAATCTGGTTAGAATCAGAGAAGGGGATTAATGGAAAACCGCATTCAATACTCCTGAGGGGCATTTCGAGAGTCTGGTTATGCCTTCGGGTCTGACCAATGCACCCGTGATGTTCCGGCATTTCATAAATTATATTTTCCATCATTTAGTTAGGCAGGTTTGTGGTGGTCTATCTGAATGATATTTTGGTTTACTCACCTGATTTTGAAACACATCAGGGACATGTTAAACAGGTGCTTCAGATATTAAGGGATACCAAACTATATGCCAAACTAGAGAAATGTGTTTTCGCATTTCAGGAGGTGCAGTTTTTGGGGTACCTGTTGTCATCTTCGGGTTTTCGGATGTATCCAGAGAAGATCCGTGCAGTTCTTGATTGGGACTGTCCCGAGAACCTGAAGGCATTGCAGGCAAAGCTTTCTGGGCTTTACTAATTTTTACCGGAATTGTGTCCAAAATTATTCGGTAATTGTGAAACCCCTCACTGACATGACAAGGAAGGGTTTGTTTTTTATCTCTTCCCATATAATATGTTTCTATATCTTCTTCATCCTCATCACTGTCACCATCTTGCTCTGTTTTAGAATCAATTTCACATACTTCCACCTCATCATGAGAATCAATCTCACTTTCTTCTCCTAAATCCTCATGCAGTGTGGGGTCTGCATCATCATCATCATCATCATCTAACAGCATCTTCACTTCATCAACATGAAGGAGTTTTGACAAATCATACATTTTCCTCTCCATGTCAGCAGATATTCTGATGCAAGAGAGAGAATATGTGTTTGGGAACAATGTGCCTGAGAAGCACACTTTAATTTATAAGAAAACCTTACTTATTTCTATGAAATATCCACAAACTTTGATCTATCCATTCATAAAACAAGCTAAATTAACAATTGTGATGACTAAAAACATAAAATACCAACATTATATAGTGTGACATGTTTGGGAACAATGTGCCAGCACAGTTATATCTGCTCTCCTGACCAGGGGAGTACATAGGAATCATGGGGCCCCATAGCAGAAGTTCTAATTTGGCCCCCCTCCCCACCCAAAACAAATGTAAATAGTTGTCAGGGTCACAGAAGATCATATCTCACAACCTTCCTTCTTTTACATAGTAATTTTCCTCCTGCTGAAGTCCTAGATTCCATTTTCATTGCCCCATAAAATATGATGACAACAAAAGTGTCCCCCAAACACAGTATGATACCCCATGGTGAATTCCTCCACATGTGCAGTATAATGACCCTACTGTACCCCACCTCAACTCCCAGGGCAAAGTATGGTGACCCCAACACAGTATGCTCCTCCAACTGTGACCCCCACACAGCCCTGCATACAGTATAATGGGCCTACATATAGTATAATGGCCCCACACCTCTCCACACTCCACACAGTATAATGCACTCGCCATGGTCCTCCACACAGTATAAGACACTCGCCATGGTCCTCCAGACAGTATAAGACACTCGCCATGGTCCTCCAGACAGTATAGGACACTTGACATGGTCCTCCACACAGTATAATGCACTCGCCATGGTCCTCCACACAGTATAAGACACCCGCCATGGTCCTCCTCACAGTATAAGACACTCACCATGGTCCTCAACACAGTATAATGCACTCCCTATTGTCCTCCATGCAGTATAATGCACTCCCTATGGTCCTCCATGCAATATAATGAACTCCCTATGGTCCTCCACGCAGTATAATGAACTCCCTATGGTCCTGCACACAGTATAATGAACTCCCTATGGTCCTCCACACAGTATAATGCACCCCCCATGGTCCTCCACACAGTATAATGCACTCGCCATGGTCCTCCACACAGCATAATGCACTCGCCATGGTCCTCCATGCAGTATAATGCACTCGCCATGGTCCTCCAAGCAGTATAATGCACTCCCCATGGTCCTGCACACAGTTTAATACACTCCCCATGGTCCTCCATGCAGTATAATGAACTCCCTATGGTCCTCCATGCAGTATAATGCACTCCCCATGATCCTCCATGCTGTATAATGCACTCCCCATGGTACTGCACACAGTACAATGCTGCCCCCCATGGTCCTCCACACAGTATAATGCATCCCCCCATGGTCATCCACACAGTATAATGCACTCGCCATGGTCCTCCATGTAGTATAATGCACTCGCCATGGTCCTCCACGTAGTATAATGCACTCCCCATGGTCCTCCACACAGTATAATGCACCCCATGCTCCAGTATACAGTATAATGCAGCCCCCCATAGGGTAAAATGCAGCCCCAGTCCTCCAGTATTATCCGTCTACACTGATTTAAAAATAAATAAATACATACTCACTGCTCCTCGTTTCCTGCTGCTTCAGTCTCTGCAGCGCGTCTCTCTCATCACCTCAGCAGCTGCCAGCTCCACTGTCTGACACAGCGTGGCCTGTCATCACGCCACTGAGTCAGACGCAGAGGAGGAATGATGGCAGAGGGAGTGTCGCATGACCCTCCCTCCTCCATCATTGCTTTCAACCAGGGCCAGCTCCTGGTTTTCGTGGACCTTGGGAGAAAGAGTCTCAGTGGCCACTTTAACACATATCCAACGATTCATGATGCACAGATACAGTGGAGAAATATAGGTATACAACAGAGGGCCCAGCCTGCCCCCTCATCCTTCACATATGTAAACATGTGTAGCGCCCCAAGGGTTCGGCCTCTACAGGGGTATTGCACCTCAGCCAGAGGTGTGATATAGAATGGAGTATGGACCAGGGCTCAGGTAGCTGCATGCATCACACACACCCCATTTCCGGGGGACAGCTCTACAGTGCTCCCATTTATATAGTAATGCAGGCACATCTGACCATGTCCCTGGCTGGAGGGGGGAGGAAAACCCAGTGATGTAGGAGCAGAAGGGGACGGTTTCTGGAGCATAGGAAGGAGCTCATTGGGTGCTGGTCACCTGGGCTCACACTCAGAGGAGGAGGTATAAAAGGTGGGCACCATCTTAGTTCAGTGTTCAGTACAGTGGAGAGGTGACAGGGAGCGGAGGCTCTGTAGGAGCTCTGCTCAGAAGGCAGGCCTAGGGTGAAGGCCGGAGCCTGTGAGGAGAAGGAGAAGTGGGCCTGGAGAAGAGGCTGAGGGAAGGAGGAGAAGAAGGAACAGGAAAGAAGGAGAAAAGACAGAGGAGTAGAAAGGCTCAGAAGGAAGAAGGGACCCTAAGAACCCACGAGATCACGGGTGAAGGGTCAGGCAGAATAAGGGTACCGGATCCCAAATTGGTGGAGGTAAATTATCCCTCAGCCAAGAACCGGAGGTCGTGATCATTTATTGGTGCGACCCCCCGCCAAACCTGCTAGGAAGGCACCATATAGGATAGCGGGAAACGGGGCCCACGTTTGCCTGCATAGATCCGCGGCAGCTGGACAGAAGTTTGGTCACTGGTGGGGCACGAGCCAGAGAGAGGACAGAAGGGAGTCCTGTGCCATACTCCTGAATTGCCTGGGGGTTGACCGAGCCCCTCACCTGGTGGACGCAGCACGGCTTGGGCAGTCATTGCTGACAGAAGTGACTTGGAGTACACGAACTGTGAGTAAAAGACCCTGGACTGCAACACGTTGTCGTTGTGTTTCTTACCGCGCCAGCACTAACTGTACTGGGACGCCCAGCACTACAACCCCCTTAATCTACGCTCTCTGCCCTGAGGCTACACTCCTCCCGTGGGGAGTTGTACTATTCCCTGCTGCACCCACAACACCAGCCTCAGCGGTCTGCTCTGCAGTGGCGGTTCACTCTGACCGCAATCCACGGGTGGTGTAGTCGGACATTGCAAAACGTATAGAAGACTGCCACTGGTCTGACTACCCTGAGCCACAGGATCTGGTTGCCACTACTACTCCCAGCATTGCCCTGAAGCCCGGTTCCGAGTGCCCTACGGCCCAGGGGGCGAGTCAGCTTTGGCGTAGTCGGCAGGATTGTGACCAACCCGCCACAAACGGGTATTGCGTGCCTGAAAAGACTGTTTGCGTACCTTGAGAAGGAAGTTTCCTGCCATCCAGAGCTGTTTCCCGCCATCTTCAGTCGTCTCCCGCCATCTTCAGCCGTTTTCCCGCCATCGGACGCCATCTTCAGGACGCTGCGAGGGAAGAAGAGGGGCGTGAGCACAGAAAACGCGTGAAGTCCGAAGCCCCGCCCCACGCGCTGACGCCGCACAAGGTCCTGGAAGGAGCCCAGCGAGCGCTGACGTCAACAGTGCGCGACGCCAGGTCCTCAACGCAGACCATCGCCAGCGGAGCCGCAGCCTACAGAAGAGGATCGCCGGAAGGTAGGCCACGGTTAACCAGGGGGAGGAAGACATCAAGAATGGTGGACAAGATGGCGGACCGGCAGCAGACTAAGCTGCCCAGCATCGGCAGTGCCCCAGCCGTCGCGGGCCCCGACCAGCGCCAGGAGAAGACGCATGACACAGGAGCGGTCGCGGGAGCAGGTAAGAGGAGTCTCCCTGTCCCGGACGCTGCCAGCGTCAGCCTGTTCCCGGGCCCCCTGGTGGAGCCGCCGATCCCGGGCGTCATCAACAGCGGCCCTCTCCAGGCCCGGTCGCAAGGCCTGATCTCCCCAGGTGCCTCGCAACCGTGTGCGCCCCCGGTCCCGAAGCCACCGCCCCTTGGGACTGACCTGTACAGCCGGCTCGCCGGACCCGAGTACCAAGAGGACCCGGACGGGTCTGAAGATCGTCACCATGAGGAACAAGGCACGGCTGGAGGGTATCGCTACCAGTGAACAGTAGCATACCATTGTGTATAGTTACCCGACAGAGTACGTGGGACTGTTTCAGATTTGAGTGTGGTCCCCGTTGGGACTGTTATGGGACTGTTAATTGTGCAAAGTTATCCCCTCTTCCTTACCTGGCTGAGGACTGAGAGCAGCCATCCCTCTTCCCTACCTGGCTGAGGACTGAAAGCAGCCATCCCCTTTCCAAACTGGCCGAGGACTGAGAACGGCCGCCCCTGTAAATAATTGCGCTTCCTAAAGCGCCCCCTACTGGTTTTATAAAAAGACTGCAACGTCTACTTCGGGACAGAGAGTCCCTCATGTTTAAAAGTTTGCTGAAGTTTTGCACTTATTGAAAAAAATGGACACCTGGTCGCAAGTTGCACAGTGGCCAGTGAAGAAGAGAACCTGCTAAGAAAATGTTTTACCTGAAAAAGTTTGATATACTGAATAGTTTTATATGCTGCTGGAAAATGTTATATGACAAAAGAGTTCCAGTGATATTAAAAGTGCAGTATAATGTCTAGTAAAGAGAAAGTGTTTCCCATAAAGGGAATTGATTAATGTCGGTCATTTTCTAATGTAAAAAGTTTTGAAAAAGTTTTGCATGTCTTGTTAAATCAAATGTCTTTACTCTTTTCCAGCCCGAGGACGTGCTGTGGTTTACCGGGGGGGGATGTAGCGCCCCAAGGGTTCGGCCGCTACAGGGGTATTGCACCTCAGCCAGAGGTGTGATATTCCACTCCCGGGTAAGAATGGAGTATGGACCAGGGCTCAGGTAGCTGCATGCATCACACACACCCCATTTCCGGGGACAGCTCTACAGTGCTCCCATTTATATAGTTATGCAGGCACATCTGACCATGTCCCTGGCTGGAGGGGGGAGGAAAACCCAGTGATGTAGGAGCAGAAGGGGACGGTTTCTGGAGCATAGGAAGGAGCTCATTGGGTGCTGGTCACCTGGGCTCACACTCAGAGGAGGAGGTATAAAAGGTGGGCACCATCTTAGTTCAGTGTTCAGTACAGTGGAGAGGTGACAGGGAGCGGAGGCTCTGTAGGAGCTCTGCTCAGATGGCAGGCCTAGGGTGAAGGCCGGAGCCTGAGAGGAGAAGGAGAAGTGGGCCTGGAGAAGAGGCTGAGGGAAGGAGGAGAAGAAGGAACAGGAAAGAAGGAGAAAAGACAGAGGAGTAGAAAGGCTCAGAAGGAAGAAGGGACCCTAAGAACCCACGAGATCACGGGTGAAGGGTCAGGCAGAATAAGGGTACCGGATCCCAAATTGGTGGGGGTAAATTATCCCTCAGCCAAGAACCGGAGGTCGTGATCATTTATTGGTGCGACCCTCCGCCAAACCTGCTAGGAAGGCACCATATAGGATAGCGGGAAACGGGGCCCACGTTTGCCTGCATAGATCCGCGGCAGCTGGACAGAAGTTTGGTCACTGGTGGGGCACGAGCCAGAGAGAGGACAGAAGGGAGTCCTGTGCCATACTCCTGAATTGCCTGGGGGTTGACCGAGCCCCTCACCTGGTGGAGGCTACACTCCTCCCGTGGGGAGTTGTACTATTCCCTGCTGCACCCACAACACCAGCCTCAGCGATCTGCTCTGCAGCGGCAGTTCACTCTGACCGCAATCCACTGGTGGCGTAGTCGGACATTGCAAAACGTATAGAAGATTGCCACTGGTCTGACCACCCTGAGCCACGGGATCGGGTTGCCACTACTACTCCCAGCATTGCCCTGAAGCCCGGTTCCGAGTGCCCTACGGCCCAGGGGGCGAGTCACATGCACACACACACACAGTACGCAGACATACACGCATACAGTAAGCAGACATACATGCACATGGTACACAGATATGCACACATACAACACGCAGACACGCACATACACTGTTAAAAATACTTAGTTACGTATATTTTTATAGAGGACTTCTTATCAGACGTGATTGATTAAAGAATATATATCACAATATTCTTATTAAAAACTGTATTGATTTATTCTTGGATTGTCCATTAAAAAGAATAATTGCAGTAGTTACATAAAATAGGTGAAATAGTTACAAAGTGATTGTCCATTTGTCCATAGATTCACCCATCGTTCCCTGGGAACCTGGATGATAGGTTCCGTCTGTCTGTGTCCCGCACGTGTGTCAGGGCCTATATGTCATCTCCTTCCTTCACACGTACAGTACAGACCAAAAGTTTGGACACACCTCATTTAAAGATTTTTATGTATTTTCATGACTATGAAAATTGTACATTCACACTCAAGGCATCAAAACTATGAATTAACACATGTGGAATTATATACTTAACAAAAAAGTGTGAAACAACTGAAAATATGTCTTATATTCTAGGTTCTTCACAGTAGCCACCTTTTGCTTTGATGACTGCTTTGCACACTCTTGGCATTCTCTTGATGAGCTTCAAGAGGTAGTCACCATAAATGGTTTTCATTTCACAGGTGAGCCCTGTCAGGTTTAATAAGTGGGATTTCTTGCCTTATAAATGGGGTTGGGACCATCAGTTGTGTTGTGCAGAAGTCTGGTGGATACACAGCTGATAGTCCTACTGAATAGACTGTTAGAATTTGTATTATGGCAAGAAAAAAGCAGCTAAGTAAAGAAAGACGAGTGGTCATCATTACTTTAAGCAATGAAGGTCAGTCAGTGCGAAAAATTGGGAAAACTTTGAAAGTGTCCCCAAGTGCAGTTGCAAAAATCATCCAGCGCTACAAAGAAACTGGCTCACATGAGGACCGCCCAAGGAAAGGAAGACCAAGAGTCACCTCTGCTTCTGAGGATAAGCAGCTCAGATTAGAGACCAGGTCAATGCCACACAGAGTTCTAGCAGCAGACACATCTCTTCAACAACTGTTAAGAGGAGACTTTGTGCAGCAGGCCTTCATTGTAAAATAGCTGCTAGAAAACCACTGCTAAGGACAGGCAACAAGCAGAAGAGACAAGTTTGGGCTAAAGAACACAAGGAATGGACATTAGACCAGTGGAAATCTGTGCTTTGGTCTGATGAGTCCAAATTTGAGATCTTTGGTTCCAACCACAGTGTCTTTGTGCGACGCAGAAAAGGTGAACGGATGGACTCTACATGCCTGGTTTCCACCGTGAAGCATGGAGGAAGAGGTGTAATGTTGTGGGGGTGCTTTGCTGGTGACTGTAACATACCTGGCGGCGTCTTTGCATAGTGGTCCATCTCCCACTGTGCAAGAGCGCGCACTTGATCTCCAATCCAGAATGTCTCTCTGGCTTCCCTTCATGCTGTCTGTTTGCTTCTCTTTCTGCTGCTTAAGGGCGGCGCCCGATCACTTCCTGCTTTTTGTACCTGCTGCAGGCACACCCCTTGTGCGTCCTCAGCCTATTGCTGTCTGTCTCCTGGTATTTAACCCAGCTGCTCCAATTAACCCATGCCTGAGCATTGTGTTTCATTCAGTGTGGTCTTTCACTCTGAATGTGCCAGGTCCCCTTCTGTGTTCTCTTGTCTGCCTATCCTGGAGGCTGTATTTCCAGGCCTGTCTGAACACGCTCCTAGCCTGTTCCTCCCGCCTTCTAGGGGCTATATTCCTAGACCCGCTCCTGTATCTAGTCTGTCCTGTCTGAACACGCTCCTGGCCTGTTCCTCCCGCCTTCTAGGGGCTGCATTCCTAGACCCGCTCCTGTATCTTGCTACTGTGTCTGTTCTTGTCTGTATACTCTTCTAGCCTGTTTTCCCGTGTTTCTCTATGTCCTTGCCTTTCCTTTTTCTGCAGAGTCTGAACTCGTACCTAACTCCTGCTCGTTGTCACTGTACTCCCGTTTGTGAGTTTGTGGTCCACTCGCTACTTCACTGCAAGTACCCTGTGAGTATCTGGTTCTGCCTTTCCCTTCCTGTCTGTTCCGTGTGAACAGAGCCCTGTCTCCCCTGCTCTGCCTTGCTCACCGCTCCGGCGGTTCTAGCCTGCTCTGCCTTTGCTCACCGCTCCGGCAGTTCTAGCCTGCTCTGCCTTTGCTCACCGCTCCGGAGGTTCTAGCCTGCTCTGCCTTTGCTCACCACTCCGGCGGTTCTAGCCTGCTCTGCCTTTGCTCAACGCTCCTGCGGTTCTAGCCTGCTCTGCCTTTGCTCACCGCTCCGGCGGTTCTAGCCTGCTCTGCCTTTGCTCACCGCTCCGGCGGTTCTAGTCTGCTCTGCCTTTGCTCACCGCTCCGGCGGTTCTAGCCTGCTCTGCCTTTGCTCACCGCTCCGGCGGTTCTAGCCTGCTCTGCCTTTGCTCACCGCTCCGGCGGTTCTAGCCTGCTCTACTCTTGCTCACCGCTCCAGGCGGCCTCATCCTGCTCTACTCTTGCTCACCGCTCCAGGCGGCCTCGTCCTGCTCTACTCTTGCTCACCGCTCCTGGCGGCCTCGTCCTGTTCTACTCTTGCTCACCGCTCCTGGCGACCTCGTCCTGTTCTACTCTTGCTCATCGCTCCAGGTGGCCTCGTCCTGCTCTACTCTTGCTCACCGCTCCTGGCAGCCTCGTCCTGCTCTACTCTCGCTCACCGCTCTAGGCGGTCTCATCTTGCCCTGCTCTCGCTCACCACTCTGGGCGGCCTTACTCTGCTGTGTTTGTCCGCCACATCTGTGGTTCTGTTCCTGAGTCCCAGTGTGTACTGGGTCCTATCTCGCCTGTGTTCCTACCTGCTAGTGCCTTCCTGTCTGCACTCTAGCCGTGCTTGCCTGTACCCCCCTGCCTGCATACCCGCCTGCCTGCATACCAGTCGTGCCTGCCTGCATACCAGTCGTGCCTGCCTGCAGACCAGTCGTGCCTGCCTATACCCACCAGTCTGTGTGCCAGCTTAACCAGTCTGTTCCTGTATTCCCCTGTGTGGGTCAACAGCCGTGTCCGGGGTCTGTCCTGGAGTAGCACCTGGTCCCTCTGCTCGGTTCCTCCTTGGTGCACTGGCGTCGTATGCCGTCGTGCGACCCTGGTCGGATCGGGTGAATACCTAGTTACGCCCCTGCCGGCATTCACTCTCCGGCACGGTCCAGTGGAATCACACGCACACGCCACTCAGCCCGGGCGTGTGCCTTACAGCATGCTCAGGCCATGGTTCCCGTTGAGCCCCACGGCCTTCGCTCTCTGAGACGTTTTCCAGCGAATACGTGCATTAAAAATAAATAAAAAAAATATATATATATTTTTTTAGCTGAGTTCCAGGTGAATTATGCACCCGTCCAGATGGATCTTTGTGCACTCGTTCCTGCGGATCCTCCACGGTACTATGGGGATCCAAGACAGAGTCGTGCATTTGTGGAGCAATGTTGCTACACTTCAAGTTCTACCCTCTTTGTTTTCTCACCGATCGGGTTAAGGTGGGATTCATTATGTCTAACCTAGCGGGTGATGCCTTGGAATGGATCAACCCCCTATGGGAAACACAGGATCCTATCGTCCTGGACATAATAGCCTTCCTGGTGGCCTTTCTAATGGTCTTCGATGATCCTAACCCGGAGGCTCCTGCTGAAGCTTCACTTCCCAATATCCTGGAGCAGCCCCGATGGGTAATGTGTGTGGGTAGCGCAATAGTCCTCCAGCCCAATGAGACTACTGCCCACCCAGAATCCTCACAGGGTGACTACGCTCTCCGGAATACTTCTCCCAACCTCAAGAGGCAGTCCAGACGTGATAGACGTAGAGGCAAGCCGTCACGCCAGGGTCTGTCCTCCCTGAGACCTCCTGACCCCAACCTTGAAGTCCCTACTGAAGCTTCATCTCCCTGAATCCCGGAGAAGCCCCAATGGGTAATGTGCGTGGGTAGTGCACCAGTTCTGCCCGAAGAGACTACTGCCCATCCAGACTCCACACAGGAGAACCTCCTGCACCAGGCATCAGATACTTCACCCACTGTAACCAGTGTGCATGTCCAAGGATGCTCCGAAGCTGTGATTACCTCCGAGTCTGTGCACCTCTACTACCTGGCGGAGGACCCCCTGTTGCCTCCTGAATCCTCCGGGATACCACTCGATGACAAATGGAGAGAGACTTCTCTACACCCGGTACTCGATACTTTGTCCGCTCCATCCTGTGAGCCTGACAATGGGTACCCCAAAGTGGTAGTTACCCCCAAGTATCTACACCCCTCCGACCAGGCGGAGGACCTCCAGTTGTCTCCAGAACCCTTCGGGGTGCTACCTGGTAGCGAAAGGACAGAGACTCTCCTATACTCTGTACCTGATACCTCGCTCGCTTCGTCCAGTGAGTCCAACCTAGTGTACTCCGAAGCAGAGGTTACTCCCGAGTCTCTACACCCCTCCGACCAGGCGTAGGACCTCCAGTTGTCTCCAGAACCCTTCGGGGTGCCACCTGGTGGTGAATGGACAGAGACTTTCCTATATCCTGGATATGATACCTCGCTTGCTTCGTCCAGTGAGTCCGACCTAGTGTACTCTGAAGCAGAGGTTATCCATGAGTCTATACACACCTCTGACCAGGTGGAGGACCTCCAGTTGTCTCCAGAACCCTTCGGGGTGCTACCTGATATCGAATGGACAGAGACTCTCCTATACTCGGTACCTGATACCTCGCCCGCTTCTTTCAGTGAGTCCGATCTTGTGTACTCCGAAGCAGAGGTTATCCCCGAGTCTCTACACCCCTCCGACCAGGCAGAGGACCTCCAGTTGTCTCCTGAACCCTTCGGGGTGCTACCTGATAGTGAATGCACAGAGACTCTCCTATACTCGGTACCTGTTACCTCGCCCGCTTCTTCCAGTGAGTCCGACCTAGTGTACTCCGAAGCAGAGGTTGCCCCCGAGTCTCTGCACTCTTCCGACCCGGCAGAGGACCCCCAGTTGTTTCCTGAATCCTCCGGGGTATCACCTGATAACAAAGAGACAGTGACTTTTCTACACCTTGCACCTTGTACTTTGCCCATTTCATCCTGTGAGCTTGACAAGATGTACCTCGAAGCAGAGATTACCCCCAAGTCTCTGCTCCCCTCCAACCCGGTGGAGGACTTCCAGTTGTCTCCTGTACCCTCTGGGGTGCCACCTGAAAATATATGGAGAGAGACTTCCTTGTGTGCTGTTCCTGGTACTCCACCCATTTCGTCTGTTGCTGAGGATGGCTAGATAGGAGGTAGCATCCTAGCTACCCAGAGGAGACCAGTTTTTCCGGTGGACAGTGGAAGTGATCTCCTTGAAGTGAAGGATTGGCCCTTGAATTCCCTGCGGAAGATTCTGGCAGGCCTGAAGAAGAGGGGGCGTAAGGGGGGGGGTACTGTAACATACCTGGCGGGGTCTTTGCATAGTGGTCCATCTCCCACTGTGCAAGAGCGCGCACTTGATCTCCAATCCAGAATGTCTCTCTGGCTTCCCTCCATGCTGTCTGTTTGCTTCTCTTTCTGCTGCTTAAGGGCGGCGCCCGATCACTTCCTGCTTTTTGTACCTGCTGCAGGCACACCCCTTGTGCGTCCTCAGCCTATTGCTGTCTGTCTCCTGGTATTTAACCCAGCTGCTCCAATTAACCCATGCCTGAGCATTGTGTTTCATTCAGTGTGGTCTTTCACTCTGAATGTGCCAGGTCCCCTTCTGTGTTCTCTTGTCTGCCTATCCTGGAGGCTGTATTTCCAGGCCTGTCTGAACACGCTCCTAGCCTGTTCCTCCCGCCTTCTAGGGGCTGCATTCCTAGACCCGCTCCTGTATCTAGTCTGTCCTGTCTGAACACGCTCCTGGCCTGTTCCTCCAGCCTTCTAGGGGCTGCATTCATAGACCCGCTCCTGTATCTAGTCTGTCCTGTCTGAACACGCTCCTGGCCTGTTCCTCCTGCCTTCTAGGGGCTGCATTCCTAGACCCGCTCCTGTATCTTGCTACTGTGTCTGTTCTTGTCTGTATACTCTTCTAGCCTGTTTTCCCGTGTTTCTCAATGTCCTTACCTTTCCTTTTTCTGCAGAGTCTGAACTCGTACCTAACTCCTGCTCGTTGTCACTGTACTCCCGTTTGTGAGTTTGTGGTCCACTCGCTACTTCACTGCAAGTACCCTGTGGGTATCTGGTTCTGCCTTTCCCTTCCTGTCTGTTCCGTGTGAACAGAGCCCTGTCTCCCCTGCTCTGCCCTTGCTCACCGCTCCGGCGGTTCTAGCCTGCTCTGCCTTTGCTCACCGCTGCGGCGGTTCTAGTCTGCTCTGCCTTTGCTCACCGCTCCGGCGGTTCTAGCCTGCTCTGCCTTTGCTCACCGCTCCGGCGGTTCTAGCCTGCTCTGCCTTTGCTCACCG
Source organism: Phyllobates terribilis (assembly GCF_046119375.1). Classification (NCBI taxonomy): domain Eukaryota; kingdom Metazoa; phylum Chordata; class Amphibia; order Anura; family Dendrobatidae; genus Phyllobates; species Phyllobates terribilis. Next base: position 177,989,480 of record NW_027362773.1, read on the forward strand.
CTCCGGCGGTTCTAGCCTGCTCTACTCTTGCTCACCGCTCCAGGTGGCCTCGTCCTGCTCTACTCTTGCTCACCACTGTGGGCGGCCTTACTCTGCTGTGTTTGTCCGCCACATCTGTGGTTCTGTTCCTGAGTCCCAGTGTGTACTGGGTCCTATCCCGCCTGTGTTACTACCTGCTAGTGCCTTCCTGTCTGCACTCTAGCCGTGCTTGCCTGTACCCCCCTGCCTGCATACCCGCCTGCCTGCATACCAGTCGTGCCTGCCTGCATACCAGTCTTGCCTGCCTGCAGACCAATCATGCCTGCCTATACCCACCAGTCTGTGTGCCAGCTTAACCAGTCTGTTCCTGTATTCCCCTGTGTGGGTCAACAGCCGTGTCCGGGGTCTGTCCTGGAGTAGCACCTGGTCCCTCTGCTCGGTTCCTCCTTGGTGCACTGGCGTCGTATGCCGTCGTGCGACCCTGGTCGGATCGGGTGAATACCTAGTTACGCCCCTGCAGGCATTCACTCTCCGGCACGGTCCAGTGGAATCACACGCACACGCCGCTCAGCCCGGGCGTGTGCATTACAGCGACACTGTCGGGGATTTATTCAAAATTGAAGGCATACTGAACCAGCATGGCTACCACAGCATCTTGCAGCAGCATGCTATTCCATCCGGTTTGCGTTTAGTTGGACCATCATTTATTTTTCAACAGGACAATGACCCCAAACACAACTCCAGGCTGTGTAAGGGCTATTTGACCAAGAAGGAGAGTGATAGGGGGCTACGCCAGATGACCTGGCCTCCACAGTCACCAGACCTGAACCCAATCGAGATGGTTTGGGGTGAGCTGGACCCCAGAGTGAAGGCAAAAGGGCCAACAAGTGCTAAGCATCTCTGGGAACTCCTTCAAGATAGTTGGAAGACCATTTCCGGTGACTACCTCTAGAAGCTCATCAAGAGAATGCCAAGAGTGTGCAAAGCAGTCATCAAAGCAAAAGGTGGCTACTTTGAAGAATCTAGAATATAAGACATATTTTCAGTTGTTTCACACTTTTTTGTTAAGTATATAATTCCACATGTGTTAATTCATAGTTTTGATGCCTTCAGTGTGAATGTACAATTTTCATAGTCATGAAAATACAGAAAAATCTTTAAATGAGAAGGTGTGTCCAAACTTTTGGTCTGTACTGTAGATCCTCCTTCTGGTGTCATGTGTAGTGCAAGAGCCCACCCTGTCTCTAACATGGGGTTATATAGCCCCTTCACAACACCTGTTCTGCATATGGCACTAACTTACACTGAACTAAAAATACACAAATAGCGCATGTCATCTAGAAACCCTATCACGATGGCGGATGCAATCTTATGCAATGTATGATACAGAATTCAGAATGCAAAAATGAATATCCGTAATTAATATTTCACAATTCCCCCTTTTGAGTGTGACAGACATCAACTGGAATCCTCAAAGTAGATAGGTTCATAACAGGATCATCTTTCTTCTTTGCTTCTTCTTTGGCAATATAATTTAATATCCATACTAATAATAATAATATCAATATTGGATTATTGTTATACACATTCAATAGCATAATGATGTGAATCCATGTTATGGTAAGCCATGACCAATATAAAATTTATAATTATTAGTGATGGGCGAGCACTAAAATGCTCGGGTGCTCGATGCTCGGGTCGAGCACATTGGAATACTCGGGTGCTGACCCGAGCAACGAGCCCAATGTAAGTCTATAGGAAACTCGAGCATTTTTCAGGCGGCTCCCCCGGCGGTCTGCAGGGCGCCTAAAAATTGCCCAAATCGATGGGAACAGTGCTCAAATAACATGGGAACAGCATGTGGAAGACCCCTGGAAGCATTTCTGACTCCCAGGTCACTGCTGTCAACAATGTTGTCAGAGGTATTACACCACTTTTACGGACTCACAATAGAACATACTAAAACGAAACCAAAATGGATTTTCCTGGGAAATATGTTAAGGAACATTCTTTCCAGGGTAATGACTTGTATATAAGGCAAAATAAATAACCGAAAACAAAAATACTCCTCCACACCTTGGGCTATGTTCACACATAGCGTTTGTGATTCGTTTTTGCACTTTTGCATTGCTTTCAACAGTGACAAATGCATTCACCGGGAAATGGGGCCATCAGCCGGCCTTTACTATTCTTAAAGGGCCAGCAGGGGGCCCTCACTATTCTTAGAGCCATCAGCCGGCCAGGCTTTGTTCTTCCCATTACTAAAGAGTGGGCCTCCTATACTGTTATTGCGTATGCAGTGAGTGGTAGGGCTGCCCAAATTTGGACGCAGCCCAATACCCCTTTGTAAATTTAGACGCACCCCAATACCCCTTTGAAGAGACTTAGAGGAGTGCCTCCTGAAAACAATGTTCCCATTTTTAGGAAATGGGTCTCTCATTGTGTTTGCCTATGCAGTTAATGCAAGGGTTGCCAAAAATTTGGAGGCACTCCAATTCTCCTTGGAAGAGACGTGGAGGTCAGAGGGCCTCCTAAAAACAATATTCCCATTATTAGGAAGTGGGTTTCCCATTGTGTTTGCCTATGCAGTGAATGCAAGGGTTGCCAAAAATTGGGAGGCAGTCCAATGCCCCTTGGAAGAGACGTAGAGAGCCTCATGAAAAAATGTTCCCATTATTAGGAAGTGGGTCTCCAAGAGTGTTGGCCTATGCAGTGAATGCAAGGGTTGCCAAAAATTTGGAGGCACTCCAATGCCCCTTGGAATAGACATGGAGGAGGGCTTCATAAAAAAATGTTCCCATTAGAAAGGAGCGGGTCTCCTATACTTGTAATGCCCATGCACTAAGTGTATGGGCTGACAAACATTTACCCCTGGGGGGTATACATGAACATACTGTATAAAAAATTTTTTTACAGGCAACATAAACACCCTTTAAAAAAATTATGTGGATGTTGCATCACGGACCACGGTCCCCCATCGTGATATCGTGGTGGAGAATGAGGATGAGGAGAAGGAGGAGGACAAGAGCAAAAAGCCAAAATCAGGAAGCGTATACACATGTGTGGGTGTGAAAAGGTGCATGGGAATACTCCTCCCAAAAAAAGACACTCAATCGGTGGTGTTGAGAAGTCTGGCCCAATCCAGCCCTTGTTCATTTTTATAAGAGTCAGCCTGTCAGCATTTTCAGTTGACAGGCGGGTGCGCTTATCAGTTATAATTCCACCAGCGGCACTAAAAACCCGCTCTGATAAAATGCTAGTGGCAGGGCAGGCCAGGACCTCTGAGGCGTAAAGAGCGAGTTCATTCCACGTATCCAGCTTGGATACCGAGAATTAAAGGCACAGAGGAATCACAGAGGACGTTGGTACAGTCGGCAAGGTACTCCTTCACCATCTTCCCAAACTTTCCACTTCTTGTGAGAGTACCCCATGCCTCAGGGCCTGAGCGATGGGAGGGGCTGAGAAAATTCTCTCAGAACTTTGACAGTGTTCCCCTGCCTCTGCATGATTGGAGTTGTGTCTCTCACCTGTAGTCCTTGGTTATCCAACGAACTGTGCTCTCTGCCGCCAGCGTTTTCAGATGGGAATTTTTTTAATAGTTCCGCAACAAGGGCCTTCTGGTATTGCCCCATTTTTTTAGACCTGTCCACCTCAGGAATAAGAGATAGAAAGTTCTCCTTGTAGCATGGGTCTAGAAGTGTCACCAACCAGTAATGACTGTCACGCAAAATTTTGAGAACGCGAGGGTCATTGGAAAGGCAGCGTAACATAAACTCAGCCATGCATGCCAGACTGCTAACAGGCAAGACTTCTGTGTCCTCACCAAGAGGACGAGTGACCATGCTCTCCTCCTCCTCTCTGTCCTCAGGCCAACAAACGGTATGACAGTTGTGCAGGTAGTACCGTCTATAGCGCATGAAACTAGCTCCTGTTCTTCCTCCTCCTCCTCCTCTTCCTGATTGTCACCCAATTCACGTTGGGATGAGATGAGGCTGGGCTGTGTGTAATTACCCTGTATGGTTCCTTGCTCCATCTCATCGTACTCCGCCTGCAATGCATCCTCTTTGATTGTGAGCAGAGAGCGTTTCAGAAGACAGAGAAGCGGGATGGTGACCCTAATTATGGCATCATCGCCGCTCACCATCTTGGTTGAGTCCTCAAAGTTTTTGAGGATGGTACATATGTCTGACATCCATGTCCACTCCTGAGGTCTTATGTGTGGAGTCTGAACTGAATACCGACGGCCTTGTTGATGCTGGTACTCAACAACTGCCCTCTTCTGCTCACAAATCCTTCCCAACATCTGCAGTGTAGAGTTCCAATGCGTGGGGACATCACACACCAGTCTGTGAGCCGGAAGCTGCAAGCACTGCCTAAACACGGAAAGGGCGGCGGAAGCTGTAGGTGACTTTCTAAAATGGGCACACAGGTGGCATATTTTAACAAGCAGATCCGGCAGCTCTGGGTAGGATTTGAGAAACCTTTGAACCACGAGGTTAAGCACATGGGCCAGGCATTGTACGTGTGTGAGCGCGCCTTGCCTCAGAGCTGCCACCAGGTTCCGGTCATTGTCACACACTACCATGTCTGGCTGTAGGTTCAGCGGTGTGAGCCACAGATCTGCCTGCTCTTTCAGAGCTGTCCACAACTCTTCAGCATTGTGTGGTTTGTCACCTAAGCATACTAGCTTCAGCACAGCCTGTTGCCGTTTGGCCGAGGCAGTGCTGCAGTGCTGGATTTGAGTTTGTCACTGATTTGGTCATTGGATTTGAGTTTGTGACTGATGTGGTCATTTCGGAGATGGAGGCTGAAGAAGAGGAGGAGGATGAGGTGCAGGAGCTGTAGACTGTGAGGGCAACTCTGATTGACCTAGGGCCAGCAATCCTTGGCGTCGGGAGGACGTGTTCCGTCCCAAGGTCCGACTGGATCTCGGCTTCCACTATGTTAACCCAGTGTGCCTTCAGCGAGATGTACCGTCCTTGCCCACAAGCACTTGTCCACGTGTCCGTGGTTAGGTGGACTTTCCCGGTAACTGCGTTGTTGAGGGCATGGCTAATGTTTTGGGACAAGTGCTTGTGTAATGCGGGGACCGGGAGAAATAGTGGCGGCTTGGGACCGAGTACCGAGGGACAACCGCCGCCATCAGGTTGCGGAATGCTTCCGACTCCACGAGCCTAAAAGGCAACATTTCGAGCACAAGCAGTCGCAAAATGTGTGAATTTAGTAGTGTGGCCTGTGGGGCGTTGGCTGCGTATTTGCGCTTGCGTTCCAAGGACTGGGGTATGGACAACTGAACACTGCGCTGGGACAAGGACATGGACGTGCGTCCTGATGCTGCTACTTGAGAGTGTGCAATGACAGGTGCAGGGCAGGAGGCATCTTCGCATGCACCATGGACAGGGGATTCTCTTGCATGCACAACAGCGGAAGAAACAGTGGTGCCACCCGCAGACACTGTTCCTGTACCCTGGGGTTCGGCTCACAAAGTCGGGTGCTTTGCTGCCATGTGCCTGATCATGCTGGTGGTGGTCAGGCTGGTCGTTTTGCCACCCCTGCTGATGCTGGCCTGGCAGGTGGTGCAAATGGCCTTGTTGGGGTTATCGGCAGAGTCTTTAAAAAACAACCAGACTCAGGAAGACCTAACAGTTGTACTGGCAACTTCCTTCGTGTTGGTGTTACGGGGAATGGTTGCCTGCCTTCTGTCTGCGGCCACCACACTGCTTCTTCCTGCCTGTTGGGGTGCTCTGCCTCCGTCCCCCTGTGTGCTGCTGTCCTCGCTCAGCATGTCCTCCTGCCAGGTTGGGTCAGTTACTATATCATCCACCACCTCGTCTTCCACTTCCGCACCCTGGTCCTCTTCCTGACTTTCTGGCAATTGTGTCTCATCATCGTCCACCTCTTGTGACATTTTCCCACTGTCACCTTTGTGTGACCGTGGCTGCTCAAATATTTGGGCATTGCTACATGCGATCTCCTCTTGCCACGCTTCAAGTGGACTGGGCGAGAGGCCTGAATCTATAAATGGAAAAGTGAACATCTCTTCGGAGTGTCCAAATGTGGGATCAGTTGTCTCTGGCAACTCGGCTTGGTGGGAGGAAGGAGGTTCAGGGTGAGGAATATGCGGTCCAGACTCATAGCTACTGAGACTTGACCGTGTGGAAGACAAGGTGGTGGTGGTGGTGGCTAAGGGACTGGAAGCATTATCTGCTATCCAACCAATTACCTTTTCACACTGCTCTGTGTTCAATAGTGTTGTTCTGGGGCCCCTATTAATTGGGACAGGAAGGTCAAAAAAGAAGATGTGGGTGATTTTTGTGGCACAATTTCAGCTTGCCCACGGCCTTGGCCTCTGCATGCATCATCACCATCACGTCCAGTTCCCCGTCCCTTGCGACGTACTTTGTCCATTTTAAATGGAGGACAATATCTTCCATGCTCACTACAAATGGCTGAATTTAGAGCGAACTTATATGTGATCCGTGTGAAGGACAAACCACAGTTTTAAATAGCTGTCCTGTAGGTAACTATTTTGAACAGCAAACCAGTGTCAATAGCCTCACTGACACACTGAAACAAATTTTTAATGGAGGCCAGAAATGGCAGTATTTTCTGAAAGCGTATATGTGATCCGTGTGACGGAGAAAACACAGTTTTAAATAGCTGGCCTGTAGGTAACTATTTTTAACAGCAAACTGGTGTCAATAGCTTCACTGACACACTGAAACACTAACCAAACAAAATTTCAATGGAGGCCTGAAATGGCAATATTTTCAGCGCAAATATATGTGATCCGTGTGACAGACAAACCACAGTTTTAAATAGCTGGATTTTTAGCGCTGTAATATGGAAAGGACCTGGCTGTATTCTGCAGTGCCAAAAGCAAATGGCGCAGAAAAACAGTGTACCCTGGATTGCTTTTTAAGCAAATAATGAGGATTAAGATCCCCAAAAAAATTATTCCTGGCCCCTGAGACCTGGGCCTATGTCTAGATATATCTAGCAGCAGCAGCAGACAAAACTGGAATTGGGCCTCTTGTGCTATATGCACTGCAGTCTGCTATATACCCTCCCTGCCTATATACACTGCCTGCCTGATATCTCTGCAGATGGATTAGTCCTCAGAAGGACTGTTTGTTGAGATGGATATGTGTAATATACTTCTGTTCTACCTACACTACCTAATAAACAAGCGAATCTCTCCCTAGCTCAGCAGCTCTCCCTACACTGTCTGATTCCGGAGTGACTGGGACGAGCACGGCAGCGTCATGTCTGATATAGACCAACATGGCTGCGGCATTACAGTGAGTGGCAGGCAATCCCTGCATGTTCATTGGCTCTGTAAAGAGCGCCAAACATGCAGGGAGGGGACCCGAGCTCCTGCCGAGCAACCCCGGAAATACTCAGTGAGCGACGAGCATCTCAAGCAGGGAGATGCTCGGGCGAGCACCGAGCAGTAGCGAGCATGCTCGCTCATCACTAATAATTATATACTTCCCTAAATCTAAATTTAAGCAATCACGGGTCCAATCGTCATCATCTCATGTCATTGGGTCTTCGTCTCGTCTTCTTTTTGGTTCTTTTAAAACACAGTCTTTTTGTAACTTTTGTGGAATAAATTATAGCGTGTAGATATTGAACAGTCCATAATTGTATTCATTATTGTCCAGTCCATAAACTGTACTCTTTATTAGAAAGATCATGTGTCAATTAAATGATAAGAAAACAAAGTCCATTGATGAAATGTAGCTTTAATATCTGTGCAGTGTCACTTGGACTTACGTTGGATTGTCTTTAGATAGGTCTGGAATCCTCCGTGTTGTCCGCACTGGTCTCATGTCACTTTTGGAACAGATGTGATGTCTTTGGTCAGCAAAGCAAGGGTTAACTTAACACTTCCCTGCTTTATATAGCACCATAACCAGTACTTAGTCCTTAATATACAGGACATATGTCAGGCTGGCTGAATCCTGACACTCCTTCATTATTCACCAGCTTTCAGGTGATAAGAAACCATGAAAACTTGAACACAACACAGTTCATATAGGATCATCGTCCTCTGCAGTCCTGGTTATCAGTGGTGAGAATTGTATTTGACACAGTCTAGTATAACACTCAGCATTCACAACATCTTTACCTTCTGAGACTTCCAGATATCGGTTGCTTCTTCTTGTAACTTTTGAGAATCTCTTTGATTTAGAAATATAAAAAGTCTTTATTAAGACAGAATTCATAATTGAGGTATTTTGATTGAAGTCTTCATTCCCTAATCTGATACCAAATCTGTCAATTTCTTAACCTATAATATCAAAGCGTACCATAGCAATCAGTAATATCCATCTAATTATTATCAAAATATGAATATAAATTATGTTTGGAATAATAAAGCAATAATAGATAATAATTCATTATTAATCAAGTTCTTCATGTGATAGAATATTTTTATGTCATAGGTGTAATTACCTTTTCAAACCCATAGATGTCAGTGTATTTTGATGTAACAAGTGTTTATACCCTTATTACTCAACCTTTATTAACTAGATATATATGATATTTAATACATATATAAATTTATATATATATTTATATATATATATATATATATATTTAATATATATATTTATTAAACCAGTAATACCAAAGAATGTATACTCATTAACCAAAATGAATAAATATATGAATAAATGTATGAATGAATGCAAAAATCACTTGTTTTTACTCAGAAAATTGAAACATTTTTCTTCTTATATTAATTCATATCATTATATTTAATGTCATCTCCCGGCTGCTCGCAGCGGAAGTACCAGCTCAGGCAGCGCCGCTCCCCGGTCCTCACTAATACGATTCGCTGATATCAGCAATATTGGCGCCAAATTTAAACACCGCTCTGCTGATTGGTTGCGACCGCCGGTCGCGACCAATCAGCGATTTTGGCGCCTAATTTAAACATGCTCTCCGGTCCTCACTAACAGGGTTCGCTGATTGGTTGCAGCCGCCGGCCGCGACCAATCAGCAATATTGGTGCCAAATTTAAACACCGCTCTGCTAATTGGTCGCGACCGCAGGCCGTGACCAATCAGCGATTTTGGCGCCAAATTTAAACACGCTCTCCTCACTAATGCGGTTCGCTGATTGGTCGCGGTCGCCGGCCGCGACCAATCAGCGATTTGGGTGCCAAATTTAAACACCGCTCTGCTGATTGTGCCCGGTCGGCCGCATACATATTCTAGAATACCCGATGCGTTAGAATCGGGCCACCATCTAGTATATATATATATATCTATATATATATATGTATATATCTATATATATATTATGCAGATAATACTCAATTATGTATCATAATTTTCTCAGAATGAAATGTATTTTTTGTTACTTCACATAAAGAAACAGTTTTTTTCCAAACATACATGAGGTCTCAGGCACACAAATCTTACTTAGCAGCTGCTCATTTATTTTATCTGTCATTTCACTCTGACATTCACAGATCTGTTCAACCATACATTCCACATACAAAGGTATGAATATATATACATTTAACCCAAAATTTCTGTATCCTAATTATCAATGCGCATTGTAAACTATTACATTTAATATCTTAATATTTATTTGAATATTCCCCAAATACATATAATATCATATAACATTTTTCTTTACTGGCTACCAGGTTTAAATTACACAAACTAAAGATAGGAAGAATGGAAATCCATATTATTTGCTCAAAGTTCAGATGCTGCAGCTGTCACACGTCATGCAGTAAAGTAACTTTAGTTACAAAGCAAAAACACTTCATGCACAGAAAATATTAGCAGCACAAAAGAATTAATTAATAATTGTTACACATAATATAGTTCAACTAGTTATATTGTTATTATTTTAAAAATGTTATGCACATAAAATCATGCAGTTTTTTTCAACTTCCTGTGTCAATAAAGAAATAAATCCATGTAAGAGTTGTTTGATCAAATCCTACTTTGCAATGAAAATTCTAAGGAAACATAAAAGATAAGATTAAATATCAAATTCATACAGAAAATCATTTAAATATCTTATACATATATTGGCTCTAATGTAATCCGAAATATTGCTACTTTAATTTATATATTAAGTTCTAATTTAATTAATGAATTAACTATATGACTATACTTGTATAAATAAAATTTTACACAATCTCTACTTAGACAAATGTAAATACACTGCTCAAAAAAATAAAGGGAACACTTAAACAACAGAATATAACTCCAAGTAAATCAAACTTCTGTGAAATCAAACTGTCCACTTAGGAAGCAACACTGATTGACAATCAATTTCACATGCTGTTGTGCAAATGGAATAGACAATAGATGGAAATTATTGGCAATTATCAGGACACCCTCAATAAAGGAGTGGTTCTGCAGGTGGGGACCACAGACCACATCTCAGTACCAATGCTTTCTGGCTGATGTTTTGGTCACTTTTGAATGTTGGTTGTGGTTTCACACTTGTGGTAGCATGAAACGGACTCTACAACCCACAGAAGTTCCTCAGGTAGTGCAGCTCATCCAGGATGGCAAATGAATGCGAGCTGTGGCAAGAAGGTTTGCTGTGTCTGTCAGCGTAGTGTCCAGAGGCTGGAGGCACTACAAGGAGACAGGCTCGTACACCAGGAGACGTGGAGGTGGCCATAGGAGGGCAACAACCCAGCAGCAGGACCACTACCTCCGCCTTTGTGCAAGGAGAAACAGGAGGAGCACTGCCAGAGCCCTGCAAAATGACCTCCAGCAGGCCACAAATGTGCATGTGTCTGCACAAATGGTTAGAAACAGACTCCATGAGGGTGGTATGAGGGCCCGACGTCCACAGATGAGGGTTCTGCTCACAGCCCAACACCGTGCAGGGCGCTTTGCATTTGTCACAGAACACCAGGATTGGCAAAGTCGCCACTGGTGCCCTGTGCTCTTCACAGATGAAAGCAGGTTCACACTGAGCACGTTTCAGATGTGACAGAGTTTGGAGACGCCGTGGAGAGCGATCTGCTGCCTGCAACATCCTTCAGCATGACCAGTTTGGCAGTGGGTCAGTATTGGTGTGGGGTGGCATTTCTTTGGAGGGCCGCACAGCTCTCCATGTGCTCACCAGCGGTAGCCTGACTGGCATTAGTTACCGAGATGAGATCCTCAGACCCCTTGTGAGACCATATGCTGTTGCGGTTGGCCCTGGGTTCCTCCTAATTCAGGACAATGCCAGACCTCATGTGGCTGGAGTGTGTCAGCAGTTCCTGCAAGATGAAGGCATTGAAACTATGGACTGGCCCGCCCGTTCCCCAGACCTGAATCCGATTGAGCACATCTGGGACATTATGCCATACCATCCACCAACGTCACGTTGCACCACAGACTGTCCAGGAGTTCATGGATGCTTTAGTCCAGGTCTGGGAGGAGAGCCCACAGGAGACCATCTGCAACCTACTCAGGAGCATGCCCAGGCGTTGTAGGGAGGTCACCCAGGCATGTGGAGGCCACACACAATACTGAGCCTCATTTTGACTTGTTTTAAGGACATTACATCAAAGTTGGATTAGCCTGTAGTGTGTTTTTCCACTTTAATTTTGGGGATGACTCCATATCCAGGCCTCCATTGGTTAATAAATTTGATTTCCAGTGATGATTTTTGTGTGATTTTGTTGTCAGCACATTCAACTTTGTACAGAACAAAGTATTCAATGAGAATATTTCATTCATTCAGATCTAGGATGTGTTAATTGAGTGTTCCTTTATTTTTTTGAGCAGTCTATATATTGTAGAGATATACAGGGTGGTCCAAAAGTAGGTGGCCAGAAAATAATAACATTTATTTTGATTTATATATAAAATTATATTTACTAACACAAGCATAACATTGACAATTAAATTTTATTCTGAACAATAATACAAAAGCCCTTCAATTTTATCAGCGCAGGTGCTCAAACTGTTTTCCATTACAATTTGCACAGCTTTGAAGCCTGCCTCTTACGCTTCGATAAACTTTTTTGCACAAGTCTCTTTGGGTATTAATTTCTTGAAATGCATCTCTTATGTAATTTTTCAAATCACTGACACTTTTTGGTTTTCGACTATAAACTTTGTCCTTGAGTACTCCCCAAAATAAAAAATCCATTGGGGTCAAGTCTGGTGAATGTGCCGGCCAATCAAGTGGGCCTCTTCGGCCAATCCATTTATTAGGAAATGTTTCATCAAGATACTCGTGGACTACTCTTGAATAATGTGGAGGGGCCCCATCCTGTTGGAAATAAAGGTCATTTGAATTAGGCTGTTGCTGTAACTGGGGAACAACTTGATTCATTAGAATTTCAAGATACTTATCTCCTGTGACAGTTCCATAACCTTCATAACCTTATTACACTTTCTGTCCACCTACTTTTGGACCACCCTGTATATATATACATATATATATATATATATATATATATATATATATACATACATTATATATATACCATATATATATTTATAGAAACTATGTAACTACACAATTTTACTGTATAAGATTATATGGGAGCAAATGGGAGACATTTATTAGCATCCTGAATAGGACCTGTGCACAATATATCCCCTATGGGAATAAACATGCTAGAAATAGGAGGAAACCACTATGGCTAAATAGAGATGTAAGGGGTTAGGGTTAATCCTAAGTGACAAAATGAAAGCATTTAGAGAACTAAAGCACGTAGGTAGTCATGAGGCATTAAATAAATACAGAAAATTAAATAAATTCTGTAAAAACCAAATCAAGGCAGCAAAGATTGAGACAGAGCGACTCATTGCCAGAGAAAGTAAAAATAATCCCAAAATATTGTTTAACTGCATAAATAGTAAGAAACTAAAAAATCATAGTGTTGGCCCCCTTAAAGATAGTCTGGGTGAAATGGTGGATGAGGATGAGGAAAAAGCCAATATGCTAAATGATTTATTTTCAACAATATTTACACAAGAAAATCGCATGACAGAAAACATGATCAGTGATGACAAAAATTCTCCATTAAATGTCACTTGCTTAACCCAGCTGGAAGTACGGCGGCGTCTAAAAATCCCCGGGCCCGGATGGGATACACCTGCGAGTACTGCAGGAATTAAGTAACGTCATAGATAGACCATTATTTTTAATCTTTAAAGATTCCATAATAACAGGGTCTGTACCACAGGACTGGCATTTAGCAAATGTGGTGCCAATATTCAAAAAGGGGACAAAAACCGAACTTGGAAATTATAGGCCATTAAGCTTAACCTCTACCATGGGTAAAATCCTGGAGGGTTTCCTAAGAGATGCTATACTAGAGTATCTGAAGAAGAAGAACCTCATGACCCAATATCAGCATGGGTTTACGAGGGACCGTTCCTGTCAAACTAATCTGATCAGCTTTTAAGAAGAGGTAAGTTCCGGACTGGACCAAGGAAATGCAGTGGATGTTGTGCATATGGACTTTTCAAAAGCTTTTGATACGGTTCCACACAAAAGGTTGATACATAATGTTACGCACACGCCCGGACTGACTGGCGCGAGCATGATTAGTGATCCCACTGGACCATGAACCGAGGAGTGCCTGGAGGGGCGTAACTAAGTATCAACTCGGTCCGACCAAGGTCACACGGCGGCTCAGTCGACTCCGTGAACTAGGGAGGAACCGAGCAGAGGTACCAGGTGCTACTCCAGGTCAGACCCCAGTCACAGCTGTTGACCCACACCGGGGAATGCAGGAACAGGCAGGTTAGGCTGGCATACAGACAGGTGGGAACAGGCAGGCATGGCTGGTATGCAGACAGGTGGAGACTGGCAGGCACGGCTGGCATGCAGACAGGCGGGTACTGGCAGGTAGGATGTTATGTTCTGCTACCAGAGCTAAGGAAAGAGAGGAGATCTGTCCCTACGATAGAACTCAGCTTAATCCCTATGATGTAACAGGGGACCTGATCCTGCGATCAGACCTGCTAAAGTCCTAAGCTAGTCTGTACGGAGACCTATAGATGTGGGGAAGGAATCCCTACAAGTACTAAGGACTGGGAGGAATATGGGACACCTCCTAACAGAAAAAGTAGCAGACAGACGAACAAACAAAATATATAGAACATAGAGGTCAGAAGACCAAGCAAACTAACAGAGCAAGACACAGAGCACAGGCTAGCTAGAAAGTAGATATACAATGAAGTCCAGCAAAGCCAGAAGGGCAGAGCAGGCTTAAATAGGCCAACAAGGTCATGTGACCAGCAAAGGAAAAAAAACCTAAGAGCAAGGTTCTAACAGTACCCCCCCTTCTAAGAGGATCCTCCGGATCCCCTAGGACCAGGATTATCAGGAAATCTCCTGTGAAACGCTCTGATAAGTCTGGACGCGGAAACATCATCCGACCTCACCCAAGAGTTATCCTCGGGTCCGAAACCTTTCCAGGCCACAAGATACTGCAAACTACCTCTATACAGTCTAGAGTTAAGGATGCGAGAAATTTCATATTCCCCGTCCTCCACCACCGGAGGAACAGAGGCAGAGGCGTCAGAATCCGATACAACAGCTTTTTTCAACAGAGAGACATGAAATACCGGATTAATTCTCCAGGAGGTAGGAACCTCCAACCTAACAGCAGATTGGTTGACAACCTGAAGCACCTTAAAGGGCCCTACAAACTTGGGACCGAATTTCTTAGAAGGAATCCTCAACTGCAGATTCCTACAGTCATGGCCAAAAGTTTTGAGAATGACACCAAAATTATATTTTCACATGATCTGCTGGCCTCTGGTTTTTATTAGTGTTTGTCTGATGCTTATATCACATACAGAAATATAATTGCAATCATATTATGAGTACCAATAGGTTATATTGACAGTTAGAATGAGTTAATGCAGCAAGTCAATATTTGCAGTGTTGCCCCTTCTTCTTCAAGACCTCTGTAATTCTCCCTGGCATGCTCTCAATCAACTTTTGGACCAAATCCTGACTGATAGCAGTCCATTCTTGCATAATCAATGCTTGCATTTTGCCAGAATTTGTTGGTTTTTGTTTGTCCACCCGTCTCTTGATGATTGACCACAAGTTCTCAATGGGATAAAGATCTGGGGAGTTTTCAGGCCATGGACCCAAAATCTCTATGTTTTGTTCCATGAGCCATTTAATTATCACCTTTGCTTTATGGCAAGGTGCTCCATCATGCTGGAAAAGGCATTGTTGGGCGCCAAACTGCTCTTCGACGGTTGGGAGAAGTTGCTCTTGGAGGACATTCTGGTACCATTCTTTATTCATGGCTGTGTTTTTAGGCAAGACTGTGAGTGAGCCGATTCCCTTGTCTGAGAAGCAACCCCACACATGAATGATTTCAGGATGCTTTACAGTTGGCATGAGACAAGACTGGTGGTAGCGGTCACCTCTTCTTCTCCGAATAAGCTGTTTTCCAGATGTCCCAAACAATCGAAAAGGGGATTCATCAGAGAAAATGACTTTGCCCCAGTCCTCAGCAGTCCACTCCCTGTACCTTTTGCAGAATATCAGTCGGTCCCTGATGTTTTTTCTGGAGAGAAGTGGCTTCTTTGCTGCCCTCCTTGAAACCAGCCCTTGCTCAAAGAGCCTCCGCCTCATAGTGCGTGCAGAAGCACTCACACCAGCCTGCTGCCATTCCTGAGCAAGCTCGGCACTGCTGGTAGTCCGATCCCGCAGCTGAAACAGTTTTAAGATACGGTCCTGGCGCTTGCTGGTTTTTCTTGGGCTCCCTGGAGCCTTTTTGACAACAATGGAAGCTCTCTCCTTGAAGTTCTTGATGATGCGGTAGATTGTTGACTGAGGTGCAATCTTTGTAGCTGCGATACTCTTCCCTGTTAGGCCATTTTTGTGCAGTGCAATGATGGCTGCACGTGTTTCTTTAGAGATAACCATGGTTAACTGAAGAGAAACAATGATACCAAGAACCAGCCTCCTTTTAAAGTGTCCAGTGATGTCATTCTTACTTAATCATGACTGATTGATCGCCAGCCCTGTCCTCATCAACACCCACACCTGTGTTAATGGATCAATCACTAAAACGATGTTAGCTGCTCCTTTTAAGGCAGGACTGCAATGATGTTTAAATGTGTTTTGAGGTTAAAGTTCATTTTCTGGGCAAATATTGACTTTGCAAGTACAGTAATTGCTGTTAAGCTGATCACTCTTTGACATTCAGGAGTATATGCAAATTGCCATTACAAAAAATGAAGCAGTAAACTTTGGAAAAATTACTATTTGTCTCATTCTCAATACTTTTGGCCATGACTGTAGAGGACAACCAAACCATGTCACCAACAGCGAACAAAACCTCCTGTCGTTTCCTATCAAAGTAGTCCTTAGATTTTCTGTTGGCCTCCTGAAGATTACCACGCACATCCGTCCAAACTCTCTCCAAATCACTGGAAAAATTCTCCTCCTCAGGCACGGCAGATCCCAACTTGGAGAACGACCCAAACGACGGATGTCTCCCAGAACAACAAAAAAAAGGCGAACAACCAGCAGAAGAAGATGTATGATTGTTCAGAGCAAATTCAGCAAGTGGCAGAAACTCAGACCACCCCTCTTGATTGTCTGCCACAAAAAAACGCAAGAACTGCTCAACATCCTGGTTTTTCCTTTCTGTTTGGCCATTAGATTTAGGATGATATCCGGACGAGAACGATAAATGAACTCCCAACCTGTCACAAAAGGCACGCCAAAAACGAGCCACGAACTGAGGACCCCTATCAGAAACAATGTCAGTAGGAACGCCATGAAGTCTGACAATTTCCTTGACAAAGGCCTTAGCGAGAGTTTTAGCGCAGGGCAGTTTGACAAAGGGAACCAAGTGACACATCTTGCTAAAACGGTCCACGACCACCCAGATGACAGTAAAACCCTCAGAGGGGGGAAGGTCAGTTATAAAGTCCATAGCCAAATGTGTCCAAGGAGCACTGGGAACCTCCAAAGGACAAAGCAACCCCGCAGCAGGAGTATGTGAGGACTTAGATCTAGCACATATAGTACACTGACGCACCCACTTAATGACTTCCTTCTGCCATCCAGGCCACCAAAAACTGCGACCCACCAGTCTCTTGGTCTCAGAGATTCTGGGATGACCTGCCAACCGAGATTCGTGACACTCAACAAACAAATCTCTCCTAAAGGTCCCAGGCACAAACAACCTCCCATGAGGAGTGTTAGAAGGGGCATTCTCCTGTGCTTTAAGAATCTCATCTTCCAAAACGGAGTCCAAAGCAGCTATCACAACACCTTCTTGTAAAATGTTCTCCTCTTTCTCAGCACCGACTATGGGAGAAAAACTGCAAGACAAGGCATCCGCCTTAACATTCTTAGTACCAGGGATGTAAGTAACGGAGAAATTAAACCGCGAGAAAAACAGTGCCCACCTAGCCTGACGGGCATTCAGGCGCTTGGCAGCATCAAGATATATCAGATTTTTATGATCCGTAAGAACCTGAACGGGAAATTCCGCACCTTCCAAGAAGTGGCGCCAGTGTTCAAATGCGAGTTTAATAGCCAATAATTCCCGATTACCAATATCGTAATTCAGTTCAGTCTCCGAAAATTTTTTTGAAAAAAAGGCACAGGGATGTAATCCATCCCCGTTATCCTGAGACAATACTGCGCCAACCCCCACAGAGGAAGCATCAACCTCAACCAAAAACGGCCTAGTAACATCAGGCTGCATAAGGATGGGAGCAGAGGTGAACCTCTCCTTAAGATACACAAAAGCTTCAATGGCCTCAGAAGACCACTGAACCGCATCAGCACCTTTCCTGGTGAGATCAGTCAGAGGTTTGACAATACTAGAAAAAATTTTTATGAATTTTCTGTAGTAATTGGCGAAACCCAAAAACCTCTGTATCGATTTCAAACCAATAGGCCTAGGCCATTCCTGCACAGCCTGAACCTTAACCGGATCCATCTCAAAACCTTTGCTGGAGATAATGTAGCCCAAAAAACTAATTCTCTGTACAGCGAACTCACATTTCTCCAGCTTAGCAAAAAGCGAATTGTTCATTAATAACTGTAATACCTCACGCACGCTCCGCCAATGAGACTCCAGATCCGGCGAATAAATCAAAATGTCATCCAAATACACAACCACATTTTTGCCGATCAAAGGTCTAAGGATGTCATTAATCAGATTCTGAAAAAATGCAGGAGCATTAGTAAGACCAAAAGGCATAACCAGATTCTCAAAATGACCCACAGGAGTGTTAAAAGCAGTCTTCCATTCGTCACCCTCCTTCATGCGCAACAGATTGTATGCCCCCTTAAGGTCAATTTTAGAGAACCACTTGGCCCCCATTAACTGGTTAAACAGATCAGGAATCAATGGCAGTGGGTAAGGATTGCGTACAGTAATTTTGTTAATCTCACGAAAATCCAGACAAGGACGTAAACCGCCGTCCTTTTTTTTTACAAAAAAAAATCCAACCGCCACAGGAGACTTAGAGGGCCTAATGTGACCGGCGGCCAAACTTGTCTGTATGTATTCCTCCAAAGCCTTCCTCTCAGGAATAGTAAGGTTAAATAAACGACTTTTAGGAAGAGTCGCTCCAGGGACAAATTCAATAGAACAATCATAGTCTCTATGGGGAGGCAAAACCTGCGATTCCTTCTCAGAAAAAACTCTCCAAAAATCCTGAATAGGAACAGGCAATTCTCCCCTATCCAAAGCTGCAATACGCCCATTACAACACTTGTCATAACATTTATGGCTCCAGGATTTAATTTCACTGGTAGACCAATCCAATACAGGATTGTGAAATTTTAACCAGGGCAATCCCAATATTACTGGAGAAGGCAAGTTATTCAACACTACCAAATCCAATTTCTCATGGTGAACACCATTAATAGTGAGAGGAAATTCACAGACCTTGAGAGTAATATTCTTCAAAGGGGAACCATCCACAGAAACCACAGCAATGGGGGATGATAAAGGTTCAGGTTTTAAATTGAGTCTTTCCACGAATCCCCCATCAATTACATTCAGAGTAGACCCACAATCGACAAACACCCGAAATTACATTAATTTTTTCTGAGCAATCGTGGAAGCAGCTAAAAATATACCCTTGGAATTTAAACAGGCAATACGGGCATGACTGACCATTTTTTTTTCTTTCTTCATACGAAGCTCACAACCTTTAATCAAATGACCAGATTTTCCGCAATAGAAACACAAGCCTTCAGAAAATCGACGGTCTTTTTCTTGAGAGCGAGGTGCCACCGATCCAATCTCCATCGGTTCACCACTGTTAGTACACACATTCTCATAACCAGAAACTGACATAGCAGAGGATTTGCTCTCATTAACCCTTGCACGCAGTCTTCTATCCACCCGTATAGCTAATTGCATAGCCTGTTGCAAATCTTCAGGTGTAGGATAAGCAATTAGCAGGTCTTTAACCCTTTCACTGAGCCCAGCAAGAAATAGACTTTTCAGAGCAGAATCGTTCCACCCTGTTTGAGTAGACCAACGACGGAAATGAGTACAATATTTTTCCACATTACCTGATCCCTGTTTTAAACGTCTCAGCTCAGTCTCAGCAGATGCGACACGGTCAGGATCATCATATAATAGTCCCAAAGCAGAAAAAAAACTATCCACTGATCTGAAGCATGTATCACTAGGTTGCAAAGAAAAGGCCCACTCCTGAGGCTCTTTGCGCAAAAGTGACATTATGAACCCTACGCGCTGGGATTCATCCCCAGAGGACTTAGGTCTCAAACGAAAATACAATAAGCAAGCATTTTTAAATGAAAAAAATTCTCGGTGTTCACCAAAAAATAAATCCGGCAAACATACCTTAGGCTCCAAGAAATGTGCTCCAGGACAGTTACTCACGTGCTGACGGAGCTCGGCCACCTCCAGAGAGAGTCCCTGCAGGCGATGAACCAAATCCTGAACCGACACCATGATGGAACAGAAAAATCTTTCCTTAGAGAATTTGCTGGCTGGACTTACTGTTATGTTCTGCTACCAGAGCTAAGGAAAGAGAGGAGATCTGTCCCTACGATAGAACTCAGCTTAATCCCTACGATGTAACAGGGGACCTGATCCTGCGATCAGACTTGCTAAAGTCCTAAGCTAGTCTGTACGGAGACCTATAGATGTGGGGAAGGAATCCCTACAAGTACTAAGGACTGGGAGGAATATGGGACACCTCCTAACAGAAATAGTAGCAGACAGACGAACAAACAAAATATATAGAACATAGAGGTCAGAAGACCAAGCAAACTAACAGAGCAAGACACAGAGCACAGGCTAGCTAGAAAGTAGATATACAATGAAGTCCAGCAAAGCCAGAAGGGCGGAGCAGGCTTAAATAGGCCAACAAGGTCATGTGACCAGCAAAGGAAAAAAAACCTAAGAGCAAGGTTCTAACATAGGAACACAAGCAGGATAGGTACCAGTACAGACACAGGAACGGAGCCGCAGGTGTGGTAGACAAGCAGAGCAAAACCCGCAGACGCGGTAGACAAGCAGAGCAAAAACCCGCAGGTTCGGTAGACAAGCAGAGCAGAGCAAAACCCGCAGGTGCGGTAGACAAGCAGAGCAGAGCAAAACCCACAGGTGTATTAGACAAGCAGAGCAGAGCAAAACCCGCAGATGCGGTGGACAAGCAGAGCGGAGCAAAACCCGCAGGTGCGGTAGACAAGTAGAGCAGAGCAAAACCCACAGGTGCGGTGAACAAGCAGGGCAGAGCAAAACCGCAGGTGCGATGAACAAGCAGAACCTGATACACACAAGATACTTACAATGAAGTAGCGAGTGTACACAAAAGTCACAAACAGAAGTTCAGAGACAACGAGTTGGAGTTAGGTGTAGGTTCAGACACTGCAGGAAAAGGGAAGGTTCGGACATAGAGAGAAACAGGTAACAGGCTAGGACACAGTTCAGACAGGAACTGAACCAGGTATAAGATACAGGAACGAGCCTGGGAACTCAGCCCTCAGGGTGGTGGACACAGACTAGAAGTCACAGATACAGGTAACAGGCCTGGGTATACAGCCCCCAGTGGTGGAAACAGACAAGATACAGGACAGGACCTGGCAACTCAGTTGCACAGAACACACTGAATGAAAGTGTTGCTCAGGCACCCCCTACTGGGTGGAGGGGGTTTAAGTATCCAGTGACTCACAGCAATAGTCTGGGGAGGCATTAGGAGTGCGCACACAGTAAATATAAGAATCAGGCGGTAGCCGCGCCGCCACCCTGAGCAATCAGAAAAGAGACAGAGCAGGTACTGGAGCAAAGTGTGAAGCCTGGATTGATAGGTAAGATGGCGGTCTTGCATGGTGGGAGGTGGTAAGCCATGCCAGCACGCCGCCAGGGATGTTACAGTGCCCCCCCTTTACGCCCCCTCTTCTTCAAGCCCGGACTGACTGGCGTGAGCATGATTAGTGATCCCACTGGACCATGAACCGAGGAGTGCCTGGAGGGGCATAACAAAGTATCAACTTGGTCCGACCAAGGTCACACGGCGGCTCAGTCAACTCCATGAACCAGGGAGGAACCGAGCAGAGGGACCAGGTGCTACTCCAGGTAAGACCCCGGTCACAGCTGTTGACCCACACCGGGGAATGCAAGAACAGACAGGTTAGGGTGGCATACAGACAGGTGGGTACTGGCAGGCACGGCTGGTATGCAGACAGGTGGGTATTGGCAGGCATGGCTGGTATGCAGACAGGTGGACACTGGCAGGCACAGCTGGCATGCAGACAGGTGGGCACTAGTAGACATGGTTGGCATGCAGACAGGCGGGTACTGGCAGGTAGGAACACAAGCAGGATAGGGACCAGTACAGACTGGGACACAGGAACGGAGCCGCAGGTGCGGTAGACAAGCAGAGCAAAACCTGCAGATGTGGTAGACAAGCAGAGCAGAGCAAAACCCGCAGGTGCGGTAGACGAGCAGAGCAAAACCCGCAGGTGTGGTAGACAAGCAGAGCAGAGCAAAACCCGCAGGTGCGGTAGACAAGCAGAGCATAGCAAAACCTGCAGGTGCGGTGAACGAACAGAGCAGAGCAAAATCCGCAGGTGCGCTGAACAAGCTGAGCAGAGCGAAACCGCCAGTGCAGTGAACAAGCAGAGTGGAGCAGAGCGAAACCGCCGGTGCGGTGGACAAGCAGAGCGGAGCAAAACCACAGGTGCGGTGGACAAGCAGAGCGGAGCAAAACCACAGGTGCGGTGGACAAGCAGAGCGGAGCAAAACTGCAGGTGCGGTGAACAAGTAGAGCAGAGCGAAACCGCAAGTGCGTTGAACAAGCAGGGCAGAGCAAAACCACAGGTGCGGTGAACAAGCAGAACCAGATACACACAAGGTACTTACAATGAAGTAGCGAGTGTACACAAAACTCACAAACAGAAGTTCAGAGACAACAAGTTAGAGTTAGGTGCAGGTTCAGACACTGCAGGAAAAGGGAAGGTTCGGACATAGAGAGAAACAGATAACAGGCTAGGACACAGTTCAGACAGGAACTGAACCAGGAATAAGATACAGGAACGAGCCTGGGAACTCAGCCCCCATGGTGGCGGAGACAGACTAGAAGTCACAGATACAGGTAACAGGCCTGGGTATACAGCCCCCAGGGGCGGAAACAGACAAGATACAGGACAGGACCTGGCAACTCAGCTGCACAGAACACACTGAATGAAAGTGTTGCTCAGGCACCCCCTGCTGGGTGGAGGGGGTTTAAGTATCCAGTGACTCACAGCAATAGGCTGGGGAGGCATTAGGAGTGCGCACACAGTAGTAGGGATGTTACACATAAAATGAGAACAATGGGGATAGGGGAAAATATATGTATGTGGGTTAAGAACTGGCTCAGTGATAGGAAACAAAGGGTGGTTATTAATGGAACACACGCAGACTGAGTCACAGTTAACAGTGGGGTACCACAGGGGTCAGTATTGTGCCCGCTTCTTTTTAACATATTTATTAATGACCTTGTAGGGGGCTTACAGAGGCAGCACGGTGGCTCAGTGGTTAGCGCTGGGATCAAATCCCACCAAGGACAACATCTGCAAGGAGTTTGTATGTTCTCTCCGTGTTTGCGTGGGTTTCCTCCGGGTTCTCTGTTTTCCTCCCACACGCCAAAGACATACTGATAGGGAATGTAGATTGTGAACCCCAATGAGGACAGCGCCCATAATGTCTATAAAGCGCTGTCGAATTAATGGCGCTATATAAGTGAGTAAAATAAATAAATAAATACAGAGTAGTATTTCAATATTTGCAGATGACACTAAACTCTGCAGGGTAATCAATACAGAGGAGGACAATTTTATATTACAGGAGGATCTATGTAAACTACAAGCTTGGGCTGATAAATGGCAAATGAACTTTAATGGGGATAAATGTAAGGTAATGCACTCGGGCAGAGCAAATAAAATGTATAATTATATGCTGAATTGTAAAACACTGGGCAAAAGTGTCACTGAAAAAGACCTGGGTGTATTGGTGGATGACAAGCTCATGTTTGGTGGCCAGTGTCAGGCAGCTGCTGCAAAGACAAATAAAATAATGGGATGCATTAAAAGAGGCATAGATGCTCATGAGGAGAAGATAATTTTACCTCTATACAAGTCACTAGTGCGACCACACTTAGAATACTGTGTACAGTTCTGGTCTCCAGTGTGTAAGAAAGACATAGCTGAACTAGAGCGGGTGCAGAGAAGAGCGACCAAGGTTATTAGAGGACTGGGGGGTCTGCAATACCAAGACAGGTTATTACACTTGGGGTTATTTACCGTGGAAAAACGAAGGCTTAGGGGTGATCTTATTACTATGCACAAGTATATGAGGGGACAGTACAAAGACCTTTCTACTGATCTTTTTACTCTGAGGCCAGAGACGGGGACAAGGGGGCATCTTCTACGCCTCGAGGAAAGAAGGTTTAATCATAATCACAGACGCGGATTCTTTACTGTAACAGCAGTGAGACTGTGGAGCTCTCTGCCGCATGATGTTGTAATGAGGGATTCACTACTAACATTTAAGAAGGGCCTGGATGCCTTTCCTGAAAAGTATAATATTACAGGTTATATATACTAGATTCCTTGATAGGGCATTGATCCAGGGAACTAGTCTTATTGCCGTATGCAGTCAGGAAGGAATTTTTTTCCCCAATGTGGAGCTTAGTGTTTGCCACATGTTTTTTTTTTGCCTTCCTCTGGATCAACATGTTAGGCTATGGGGTGAACTAG
The DNA here is from genome assembly GCF_046119375.1 of Phyllobates terribilis. NCBI lineage: Eukaryota > Metazoa > Chordata > Amphibia > Anura > Dendrobatidae > Phyllobates > Phyllobates terribilis. The sequence goes on from NW_027362773.1 coordinate 178,013,675, forward strand.
ATGGAATTAGCTTTCCTTCAACCTTAAAAACTATGTTACTATGTTACTATATATAAATAATGATACATTGTAACACTTTGATACAATATCTAATTACAGTTTTTTCTTAGCCATTCCCTAAACCAAATCTTTTCTCTTTCTCAAAAATTTCCAGAAACGCTCTATTTAGAAATTACATTTTCTCATCCTTAAACAGATCAGATGACTGAGCCTTCAGTTTACATTGCATTATGTCACTGTGAGCTGGTCCCACCTGCCTCTGTCCGTCAATTCAGGCCATTTTTTTTTTATGGAGAGGTCACAGCTTTGAATTTTTAACTCTTTCTGTGAAGAAATTGACTTTTGAATCATCTGATATGGCTTATAATATATATAAAATCTTCTGCGTATTTCATAGATTTCATTTCAAGGATGACTCATTGGCTTTTGATATAATTTTACCTTTTCTGGTTTTGCAAATTTAGCTTGATTTATTTTCTTTTCACAATTTTCATGTTTTCTATCAAAATCAAGCAACTGTTCACATTTAAAATAAAGATTCCTTTTGTGACGCAATAACTCGAGATACCGGATTTAAAAATTTTAATTTTTGTACAAAAGTTGTTATCATTTGTTGTAATTTTCCATTTTTGATGAGAATTTTGTACAACCGTTCAAATATGGACATGAATGTATATATACATTCTTTCCTACCAATTTTTACATTTTGTAGATCATCTATGTCTGGGAAATCCTTAATGGCACAGTAAATCAAATATTTTAAGCTGTCAGCATCATGCCATTCATTAGGAGAGTCATGTTCAGAGGACATTAAATTTAGGCATCTGAAAAAGGTTACAGGAATCCACATTTTAAATAATTGATTCCTCTCCTCATTGGTTAAATCAAACTTATCAGAAAAGCTCTCAAATATCTCTACATTTCTACAGACATAGATTTTGACATCATATTTTGGCATGATTTTGTAAAATTTTAGCAAATTTTTCCTAACTTTAATTTAGAGTTGGGCCTCTGTAGCTTCTAAATTTTCTGCTATTTTTAGTAGGCCTTTTACGTCAGCTCAACCTACATCACTCACGTCTCCTTCCAAAACACCTAATATGTAAGCTTCTCGCACGTCAATCATGTCTCCTCCCATGTCAGTTTTTTGTATATCGGTATCTTCGGCAAACACAAGGTCACCTTCAGTAGTTGTCACGGACACGTGTCTCACATCTTGCTCAATTTCCACATTACAGTCAGAATCAGTATCACCATTTGACACTATTTCTACACAATTGACCTTCTTAGACTTTTCTGACACAAGACTATGAAATACGTCAACCAACTGTATAATATTTTAACATTTTTCGTTGTCTTTTTGAAAGGACATTAGCTTAGATTCTAGCTGTAAATTATGCAATTCACATTCTCTATATAAGCTAAGCCATAAAACATCTAAGTCAGTTTCATGAGTAGCCTTGAATTTAAGCTTACTTTGTTTAGCAAAAGAAGAAATTATATCCATATTTTGCTTACATTTTTCAACTTCTCTTTTAAGCTGGGCTTTGATCAGCACGTCTTATCCTCAGCTCGTCTGATCTTTGTAGTACCTCTGGTGCCTGTCAATCCATCTGGAGAATATATCAGTCCTCAATCTATAGGTTCTTTCTGATTCTTGAAGTTAGTGGATTTCCTGACACTTGAACAACAGCTGCAAGCCTCTTCTCTCCCCCCTTTGTTCAAGAAGAAAATTCCACTTGAAAAATCAGGACTGGATGCTCACCAAATGGACTTCTTATCAGATGCGATTGAGTAAAGAATATATATCACAATATTCTTATTAAAAAATTTATCGATTTATTCTTGGATTGTCCATTAAAAAGAATAATTGCAATAGTTACATAAAATAGATGAAATAGTTACAAAGTGATTGTCCATTTGTCCATAGATTCACCCATCATTTCCTGGGATCCTGGATGATAGGTTGCATCTGTCTGTGTCCAGCACGTGTGTCAGGGCTTATATGTAATCTCCTTCCTTCACACGTAGATCCTCCTTCTGGTGTCATGTGTAGTGCAAGAGCCCACCCTGTCTCTAACATGGGGTTATATAGCCCCATTACAACACCTGTTCTTCTGCATATGGCACTAACTTACACTGAACTAAAAATACACAAATAGCGCATGTCATCTAGAAACCCTATCACGATGGTGGATGCAATCTTATGCAATGTATGATACAGAATTCAGAATACAAAAATGAATATCCGTAATTAATATTTAACATACAGTACAGACCAAAAGTTTGGACACACCTTGTCATTAAATGATTTTTCTGTATTTTCATGACTTTGAAAATTGTACATTCACACTGAAGGCATCAAAACTATGAATTAACACATGTTGAATTATATACTTAACAAAAAAGTGTGAAACAACTGAAAATATGTCTTATATTCTAGGTTCTTCAAAGTAGCCACCTTTTGCTTTGATGACTGCTTTGCACACTCTTGGCATTCTCTTGATGAACTTCAAGAGGTAGTCACCAGAAATGGTTTTCACTTCACAGGTGTGCCCTGTCAGGTTTAATAAGTGGGATTTCTTGCCTTATAAATGGGGTTGGAACCATCAGTTGTGTTGTGCAGAAGTCTGGTGGATACACAGCTGATAGTCCTACTGAATAGACTGTTAGAATTTGTATTATGGCAAGAAAAAAGCAGCTAAGTAAAGAAAAACGAGTGGCTTTCATTACTTTAAGAAATGAAGGTCAGTCAGTGCGAACAATTGGGCAAACTTTGAAAGTGTCCCCAAGTGCAGTTGCAAAAACCATCAAGCGCTACAAAGAAACTGGCTCACATGAGGACAGCCCCAGGAAAGGAAGACCAAGAGTCAACTCTGCTTTTGAGAGCCTCAGAAATCACAGGTTAACAGCAGCTCAGATTAGAGACCAGGTCAATGCCACACAGAGTTCTAGAAGCAGACACATCTCTACAACAACTGTTAAGAGGAGACTTTGTGCAGCAGACCTTCATGGTAAAATAGCTGCTAGGAAACCACTGCTAAGGACAGGCAACAAGCAGAAGAGACTTGTTTGGGCTAAAGAACACAAGGAATGGACATTAGACCAGTGGAAATCTGTGCTTTGAGTCCAAATTTGAGATCTTTGGTTCCAACCACAGTGTCTTTGTGCAACACAGAAAAGGTGAACGGATGGACTCTACATGCCTGGTTCCCACCGTGAAGCATGGAGGAGGAGGTGTGATGGTGTGGGGGTGCTTTGCTGGTGACACGGTCGGGAATTTATTCAAAATTGAAGGCATACTGAACCAGCATGGCTACCACAGCATCTTGCAGCGGCATGCTATTCCATCCGGTTGGCGTTTAGTTGGACCATCATTTATTTTTCAACAGGACAATGACCCCAAACACAACTCCAGGCTGTGTAAGGGCTATTTGACCAAGGAGGAGAGTGATGGGTTGCTACGCCAGATGACCTGGCCTCCACAGTCACCAGACCTGAACCCAATCGAGATGGTTTGGGGTGAGCTGGACCGCAGAGTGAAGCCAAAAGGGCCAACAAGTTCTAAGCATCTCTGGGAACTCCTTCAAGATTGTTGGAAGACCATTTCCGGTGACTACCTCTTGAAGCTCATCAAGAGAATGCCAAGAGTGTGCAAAGCAGTCATCAAAGCAAAAGGTGGCTACTTTGAAGAACCTAGAATATAAGACATATTTTCAGTTGTTTCACACTTTTTTAAGTATATAATTCCACATGTGTTAATTCATAGTTTTGATGCCTTCAGTGTGAATGTACAATTTTCATAGTCATGAAAATACAGACAAATCTTTAAATGAGAAGGTATGTCCAAACTTTTGGTCTGTACTGTACATAGATACGTGCACATGTGTACATATTTGAACACATTCTTAAAAACACATAAAACAGACATAAATATATATACTCAGTTATACACACACATACATTAGAAATATATTTAATATGGGAATTGGGCAATCTGGCGACAAGCCTCACTCACCTGCCCGCAGCCTGTGTACCGTCCAGCTGTGCAGGGCCGCGGCATGTCTTATGGCCATCACAGACATGGCACCAGATCATCAGGGGGGCACCCTCTTCGTCGGGGCCCTGGACCATCAGGGGGGCCCCCTCGCCGTCGGAGCCCAGGTTGCTCCCCCAGGATCTGTACAGCCAGAACCTCACTCCGGAGCTGCAGCTTGTTTGCCGCCACTTCTTCAGATATGGCCGTGCACAGTGTGCGGCTGTGTCTGGTAGTAATCACGCGGCAGGGGTGACACACAAGCACAATTAAAGGTGCAGTGTCGCCCCTGCCGTGTCATTACTACCAGACACAGCCGCACAGCGCACTGCACAACTTGATAACCCACAGTACAGCAGCTATAAGGACTGACTAAGTCCCAGCACAACCGTCCAGAAAAATGCTTAATCTTTGTCTTATTGGATGCTCCAAGACTCCAAGACCCAGCAGCCATCACTAAATCAGATGTAAAGTCTGAGGTTTTCTCCAGCTGCAGCTCTCGGTGCAGACGTGGCTGAGCTCAGTTTGTCATTTAGCACAACATATGCCAATACCACAATCTGGCTTTACATAGGACTGCATAATCTGAGCCCAAGAGTCCCCCAATGTCCAATGCAGAACATCATCCTCAGTGCACCAACACTACAATGCTGAAAGACACACTCCACTCTGCTCCATCTGCATAGGAATGCACAGCCGGTGAGTCCCAGAAAGAAAGTCTCATTCCCAGGTCACAAGGTCACATCAGAGACAGAGATAAGTGATGAAAACTGTCAGAACTCACTCTTGTTTGAGGGCACTTCTTCAGACATGGCCACACGCAGTGCAATGCTCTGCGGCTGTGTCTGGTAGTAATGACACGACAGGGTCGACACACAAGCACAATTAAAGGTGCAGTGTCGCCTCTGCCATGTCATTACTACCAGACACAGCCGCACAGCATTGCACTGCGTGCGGCTATGTCTGGGAGTCTTGGGAAGTGCCGGCAATCTAGCTGCAGCCTGCAGTGATGGCAGACCTGGGGGGGCAGGAGCCAGAGGGGGGCCTGATGCAGGGGCGGCAGGCCCCCTGGCTCACAGACCCCATTGCAGTTGCGTGGCCTGCCGCCATTGGTGGTACGCCACTGCTCCTGAGTCTCTGCAGTACAACTGTGATACCAGGTTTCACAAAGCATCAAGAGTCAGGAAGGTATTGGGGGGTGGGGGATTTTCTGACAATCTGACGAGGAGGGAGAAATTAAACTAAAAGAGCTGCGCTTGTCAGATCAGTTGTTCCTGACGGAGGGTTAAAGAGATGTGTTGCCACAGCACCTATTCTGAGTCAACAGCACTGCAGCCTTGCAGCGCTGGGGTCCTGGGTTCAAATCCCACCAAGGACAACATCTGCAAGGAGTTTGTATGTCCTCCCCGTGTTTGCGTGGGTTTCCTCCTGGTTCTCCGGTTTCCTCCCACACGCCAAAGACTGATAGAGAATCTAGATTGTGAGCCCCAATGGGGACAGTGCCCATAATATCTGTAAATTGTTTGAATTGTAAAGCGCTGCGGAATATGTTGGCGCTATGTAAATAAAAAGATTACTATTATTAACCAAATGTTTCCCAATCTTTTATTGTAGAAGTTGATGCATCAGAGGTGGAGGTTGGGGCTGTGTTGTCTCAGGGTCCGTCCCCTGGTAAATGGCGTCCATGCGCTTTCTTTTCCAAAAAATTATCTTCGGCTGAGAGAAATTATGACGTGGGTAATAGGGAACTTTTGGCGATTAAATTGGCGTTTGAAGAGTGGCGACATGGGTTGGAGGGGGCAGCCCATCCTATAACCTGTCATATCTTTAGTCTGCTAAACGTCTTAATCCTAGGCAAGCTAGATGGTCCCTGTATTTTACTAGGTTCAATTTTGTTGTCACTTTCCATCCAGGGATTAAAAACATCAAGGCTGATGCTTTGTCCCGGAGCTTCCCTGGTGGTGGTGACCATGAGAATCCTGCCCCAATTTTGCAGAAGGGGCAGTCATTTCGATATTGTACCCTGACCTGGAGGGTGAGGTGTTGGAGGCTCAGGGGGACGCCCCTGCCTCCTGCGCTTTGGGGACGTTATTTGTACCATCTAATCTGCGTCGTAAAATAATCAGGGAACATCATAACTCGGTGCTTGCTGGACATCCAGGTGGTAAGGCAACTGCGGACCTCCTTTCTCATCGTTTTTGAGGGCCGGGATTGCATCATGATGTGGTTGAACATGTGTCTGCTTGTAGTGTTTGTGCACCTTCTAAAGTATCAAATATCCGTCCGTCTGGTCCCCTTCTTCCGCTGCCTATTCCTAGCAGTCCATGGACACACTTGTCCATGGGTTTTATTACTGACCTACCGGTATCTGCAGGTAAGGCTGTGGTCCTAATGGTTGTAGATAGGTTCATAAAATGGTTCACTTCATCGCATTACCGGCACTTCCGAATACCAAGACTCTTGCTCAGGTATTTAAAAATGAGATTGTGAATCTTCACGGCGTTCCCTCCGATGTGGTGTCAGATTGGGGAACCCAGTTTGTTTCTAAGTTCTGGAAAGCTTTCGTTCACCTAACCACAGACACGTGGACAAGTGCTTGTGGGCAGGGACGGTACATCTCGCTGATGGCACACTGGGTTAATGTAGTGGAAGCTGGGACCCAGTCGGACCTTGGGACGGAACACATCCTCCCGACGCCGAGGATTGTGGGCCCTGGGTTGCCTCCACAATATACAGCTCCTGCACCTCCTCCTCTTCAGCCTCCATCTCCAAAATGACCACATCAGTCGCAAGCTGGAAGCACTGCAGCACTGCCTCGGCCAAGCGGCAACAGGCTGTGCTGAAGCTAATATGCTTAGGTGACAAACCGCACAACGCTGAAGAGTTGTGGACAGCTCTGAAAGAGCAGGCAGATCTGTGGCTCACACCGCTGCACCTACAGCCAGGCATGGTCGTGTGTGACAATGGCCGGAACCTAGTGGTGGCTCTGAGGCGAGGCAAGCTCACACACGTACCACGCCTGGCCCATGTGCTTAACCTTGTGGTTCAGTGGTTTCTTAAAACCTATCCGGATCTGTCGGATCTGCTTGTCAAAGTACGCCACCTGTGTGCCCACTTTAGAAAGTCAGCTACAGCTTCCGCCTCCCTTTCCGTGCTTCAGCAGCGTTTATAGCTTCCTGCTCACCAACTGATCTGCGATGTCCCCACACATTGGAACTCTACATTGTAGATATTGGGAAGGATTTGTGAACAGAAGATGGTGTTATGATCTGCAACATGTACTAAGGAAAGATAGGGGAAAGCTGTCCCTACAGTAAGACTAAGCTGAATCCCTACGATGTAGCGGGCTGCCTGTTCCTAGTGAATAGACCCACCTTAGTCCTCGGCTAGTCTGAACAAAGACCTATAGAATTAAGGGAGGGGTCCCTAAAAGAACTAAGGACTGGGACAAAAATGTGACACCTCCTAAACTGAGAATTTGTTGCAGAACACAAAAAGACAAACTGACAAAAATGTACTAGAGGTCCCAGAGGACCAAGCGAACTTGACAGAGAAAGGCACCGAAGCACCAGGCGGGTTCTAACAGTACCCCCTCTTTTATGAGGCTCCTCCGGACTCTCCAGGCCCAGGCCTATCCGGAAACCTCCTGTGGAAAGCTTTAACAAGCCTAAGAGCAGAGACATCATCCGTCCTTACCCAGGAGTTGTCTTCGGGACCGAAACCCTTCCAGGAGACAAGATACTGTAATCTCCCTCTATGCCATCTAGAATTCAAGATACGAGAAATTTCATATTCGCCGTCTTTCACAACAGGAGGAACTGTGACAGTGGCGTCCCTATCAGATACATGAGCCTTTTTCAACAAGGAAACATGAAACACAGGATTAATCTTCCAGGAAGTAGGGACATCCAACCTAACAGCAGACGGGTTAAGAACCTGATGCACTTTAAATGGACCCACAAACTTAGGACCCAGTTTTTTAGATGGAATCGTCAACCGCAGGTTCTTCGAGGACAACAAAACCATGTCACCCACAGTAAACAAAACCTCCTTATGTTTCCTGTCAAAATACTTCTTGGACTTCTTGTTAGCCTCTTGAAGGTTGCAACATACATTAGTCCAAACTCTCTCCAAATCATCAGAAAAATTCTCCTCCTCCGGCACCGCCGACCCCAATTTGGAGAACGAACCAAAAGACGGATGTCTCCCAGTACAACAAAAAAAAGGAGAACACCCAGGATGTATGATTATTAAGAGCAAATTCTGCGAGAGGCAGAAACTCAGACCACACCTCTTAATTGTCCGCCACAAAACAACACAAAACTGTTCAACATCCTGGTTCTTTCTTTCAGTCTGTCCATTAGACTCAGGATGATAACTAGACGAAAATGACAAATGGACTCCCAACCTGTCACAAAAATCACGCCAAAAGCGAGCCCCAAGCTGAGGTCCTCTATCAGAAACAATATCCGTGGGAACGCCATGGAGGTTGACAATCTCCTTAACAAACGCCTTAGCGAGTGTCTTGGCGCAGGGCAACTTAATGAATGGAACCAAATTACACATCTTACTAAAACAGTTCACGACCACCCAGATGACAGTAAAACCCTCGGACACAGGAAGATCAGTAATAAAATCCATTGTGAGATGCGTCCAAGGCGCACTAGGAACCTCCAGAGGGCAAAGCAACTTTGACCTAGCACACACAGTACATTGATGCACCCACTTGATGACTTCCTTCTGCCATCCAGGCCACAAAATAGTGCGACTGATAAGTCTCTTAGTCTCCGAAATTCCTGGATGACCTGCCAACCGAGACTCATGACACTCCACAAACAAATCTCTCCTAAAGGTTCTAGACACGAACAACCTCCCATGGGGAGTGTTAGATGGAGCATCATCTTGAGCTTTCAGAATCCCATTCTCCAAAACGGAGTCCAATGCCGCCACCACAACTCCTTTCTGTAAAATGTTCTCCTCCTCCTCGGCACTGACCGTAGGAGAGAAGCTGCGACATAAAGCATCGGCTTTAACATTCTTGGTACCAGGGATATAGGTAACAGAAAAATGAAACCGAGAAAAAAAAAGTGGAAATCTAGCGCCTTCCAAAAAATGATGGCAATGTTCAAACGCAAGTTTAATAGCCAGCAACTCCCGATTTCCAACATCATAATTCAGTTCGGTTTCTGAAATTTTTTTCGAAAAGAAGGCACAAGGCTGTACTCCACCCTAGTTCTCCTGAGACAAAACTGCTCCGACCCCCACCGATGAAGCATCGACCTCGACCAAAAAAGGCTTGGTCTCATCAGGGTGCATAAGGATAGGGGCAGAACTGAACCTCTCTTTGAGATACTCAAACGCTTCAATGGCCTCAGTAGTCCACTGGGCCGTATTCGCACCTTTCCTGGTGAGATCGGTTAGAGGTTTAACAATTACAGAAAAATTCTTAATGAATTTCCTGTAATAATTGGCAAAACCCAAAAATCTCTGTATAGATTTCAAACCAATAGGCCTAGGCCATTCCTGCACAGCCTGAACCTTCACAGGGTCCATCTCAAAGCCCTCGCTGGAGACAATGTAGCCCAAAAACTAATTTTCTGCACAGCGAACTCACATTTCTTCAGCTTAGCAAAGAGTGAATTATCACTCAATAACTGCAAAACTTCACGCACACTCTGCCAATGGGACTCTAGATCCGGTGAATAGATCAAAATGTCATCCAAATACACAACCACATTCTTACCAATCAAAGGTCTCAGGATGTCATTAATAAGGTTCTGAAAAAATGCAGGTGCATTGGTAAGACCAATAGGCATCACCAGATTCTCAAAATGACCTACCGGAGTGTTAAAAGCAGTTTTCCATTCATCACCCTCCTTCACTCGTAACAAATTGTATGCCCCCCGGAGATCAATTTTGGAGAACCACTTGGCCCCCACTAACTGGTTAAACAAGTCAGGAATTAACGGCAATGGGTAGGAATTGCGTACGGTAATTTTATTAATTTCACGAAAATCCAGACATGGACGTCCTTTTTTTTAACAAAGAAAAATCCAACTGCCACAGACAACTCACGTGACCGCAAAACACAAGATGGAAAAAAGAAACAGGAGGGTTCTAACAGAGGGCAGCTGTTGACTTCCAACATCGACAAGGCCATAGGTATTCAGATCAGACTCCACACATAAAACCTCAGGAGTGGACATGGATGTCAGACATTTGTACCATCCTCCAAAACTTTGAGGACTCCAGAAGCAGGATGATGATGCTAATTATGGCATCATCGCCGCTCACCATCCTGCTTCTCTGTCTTCTGAAACCCTCTCTGCTCACAATTAAAGAGAATGCATTGCTGGCTGAGCACGATGAGATGGAGCAAGGAACCATACAGGGTGATTACACACAGCCCAGCCTCATCCCATCCCAACATGGATTGGGTGACAATGAGGAGGAGGAAGAACAGGAGCTAGTTTCATGCGCTATAGACGGTACTACCTGCACAACTGTCATACCGTCTGTTCAGCGTAGATGGCCTGAGGATAGGGAGGAGGAGGAAGAGGAGGTGGATTAGGAGGAGAGCATGCTCAGTCATCCTCTTGGTGATGACACGGAAGTCTTGCCTCTTTGCAGTCTTGCACACATGGCTGAGTTTAAGTTACACTGCCTTTCCTGTGACCCTCGCGTTGTCCAAATTTTGGGTGACTGTCATTCGTTATGTATGGTTGTCCTGAGGAAGAAGTCGGTGGACTCTGAAACGCCTAGACAATAAACCTACATTTTTATCCATACTAATGGTTTGTCGTGACTCCAGAGAACGCAGAAACATCTCCCATTCCCAGCATCTATCTCTGACATATTCATAGGAAGCTGCAGCATCTGGGTCCAGGCTTTATAGGTATTGTGTCCAACACAACCCTACTAGGTGAGCAGCTTGTAATACTTCTGCAACAATTATTAATCGAATAAGACTCTATTGCGCTCTTGCATTTTTTTATTACTGGTTGGTGACACTTCTAGACCCACGCTACAAGGAGAACTTTCTGTCTCTTATTCCCTTGCAGGACAGGCCTAATAAAATGCGGCAGTATCAGAAGGCCCTTGTTGCGGAATTATTTAACAAATTCCCATCTGAAAACGCTGGCGGCAGAGGTCACAGTTGTTGGAAAACCAAGGAGTACAGGCAAGAGAGACACAAATGCAATCCAGCAGAGGCAAGGGAACAATGTCAAAGTTCTGGGACAGTTTTCTCAGACCCTCCCATCGCACAAGCCCTGAGGCGCGGGGTATTCTCCCAAGGAAGGTAAAGTTTCGGAAGATGGTGAGGGAGTACCTTGCCGACCGTACCAACGTCCTCCTCTGTGCCTTATAATTATTGGGTATCCAAGCTGGACACATGGCATGAACTGGCTCTCTATGCCTTGGAGGTCCTGGGTTGCCCTGCCGCTAGCGTTTTGTCACAGTGGGTTTTTAGTGCCGCTGGTGGAATTATAACTGATAAGCGCATCCGCCTGTCAACTGAAAATGCTGACAGGCTGACTCTTATAAAAATGAACAAGGGCTGAATTGGGCCTGACTTCTCAACATCACCAAATGATAGCAGAGTGATATAAACTCAAATACAGTGTCTTTTTAGGGGGGAGGTCTAACTCTATTCCCATGCACCTCTGTCTTTACACCCAGACATAGGTATACGCTTCCTGATTTTGTCTATTTGCTCTTGTCCTCCTCCTTCTCCGCATCCTCATCCTCCATCACCATATCACCACTATATGTACCATATCAACATATCTACGTCTCTTGCAAGGGGCATTGGAGTTCCTCCAAATTTTTGGCAGCCATTGCTTCACTGCATAGGCAAATAGTATGGGAGATCCACTTCCTAATCATAGGAACATTGTTTTTAGGAGGCTCTCTGACCTCTATGTCTCTTGCAAGGGGCATTGGAGTTCCTCCAAATTTTTGGCAGCTGTTGCTTCACTGCATAGGAAAACAGTATGGGAGACCCACTTCCTAATAATGGGAGCGTTTTTTGCAGGAGGCCCTCCAACCTCTACGTCTCTTGCAAGGGGCATTGGAGTTCCTCCAATTTTTGGCAGCGGTTGCTGCACTGCATAGGCAAACGTATGGGAGTAGTACCCTTTTGGAAGTGCATTGAGGTGAAGGGTACATTGCTGGAAAAGGAAAAAAAAAAAAAAAAAACTCTTTAAATCTCTTAGTTTGCGAGTGTGAACGAGCTGCGTGTGTCCGGAGCGTAAGTGCGAACGAAAGTAAGTGTGTGACTTGTTTTTCAGTGAAGAGGTATTGGGAATCCTGCAGAAAATACCTGTGTGAATTGCGGTGAGTGGCTGCATTGTGACCTGCTGAGTGCTTTTCTACCTGTTTAAATTTATTGGGCTTTTTAAAATCTATTTTCTCACTACAGTTTTAGTTTCTTAGTTTACTACCTGTGTATTTAAGGGTTAACTACATTGCACTAAAATCCTGAGGTGTAGATTTACTCACAAGGGGTTAATTAAGGGGAAGGGGTCATAATTAAGGGTTTATAAGGGGCAGCTGGTTGGACATCAAGTCCTTTGGAAGTGCATTGAGGTGAAGGGTACATTGCTGGAAAAGGAAGAAAAAGAAAAAAAAACTCTTTAAATCTCTTAGTTTGCGAGTGTGAACGAGCTGCGTGTGTCCGGAGTGTAAGTGCGAACGAAAGTAAGTGTGTGACTTGTTTTTCAGTGAAGAGGTATTGGGAATCCTGCAGAAAATACCTGTGTGAATTGCGGTGAGTGGCTGCATTGTGACCTGCTGAGTGCTTTTCTACCTGTTTACATTTATTGGGCTTTTTAAAATCTATTTTCTCACTACAGTTTTAGTTTCTTAGTTTACTACCTGTGTATTTAAGGGTTAACTACATTGCACTAAAATCCTGAGGTGTAGATTTACTCACAAGGAGTTAATTAAGGGGAAGGGGTCATAATTAAGGGTTTATAAGGGGCAGCTGGTTGGGCATCAAGTCCTTTGGAAGTGCATTGAGGTGAAGGGTACATTGCTGGAAAAGGAAAAAAAAAAAAACTCTTTAAATCTCTTAGTTTGCGAGTATGAACGAGCTGCGTGTGTCCGGAGCATAAGTGCGAACGAAATTAAGTGTGTGACTTGTTTTTCAGTGAAGAGGTATTGGGAATCCTGCAGAAAATACCTGTGTGAATTGCGGTGAGTGGCTGCATTGTGACCTGCTGAGTGCTTTTCTACCTGTTTACATTTATTGGGCTTTTTAAAATCTATTTTCTCACTACAGTTTTAGTTTCTTAGTTTACTACCTGTGTATTTAAGGGTTAACTACATTGCACTAAAATCCTGAGGTGTAGATTTGCTCACAAGGGGTTAATTAAGGGGAAGGGGTCATAATTAAGGGTTTATAAGGGGCAGCTGGTTGGGCATCAAGTCCTTTGGAAGTGCATTGAGGTGAAGGGTACATTGCTGGAAAAGGAAAAAAAAAAAACTCTTTAAATCTCTTAGTTTGCGAGTGTGAACGAGCTGCGTGTGTCCGGAGCGTAAGTGCGAACGAAAGTAAGTGTGTGACTTGTTTTTCAGTGACTTTGGATTCAGGGAGTTTGGAAGGGAGGACTTAGGACTGAATTGCTGACTGTATTTCATTCTTTCTTTACTTTACTTTTTACTTAATTAATCCACCTGACCTACTTAGCTGATTCCCCCGTCCATACTTGATACTTAATTGATCCTCCGTCCATACTTAACTGATCCCCCGCCGATATCTAATTGATACACTTGCACATCCCTAATTGATCCCCGTCCATACACCTATATATAAATAATTGTGTTTTGTACTTATATATATATACTGACTGTATCCCCATATTTAGAATGACGTCCATGTTGGCCGGAGCCGTGCAGTGTACATCTTGCGCAATGTATGCATTCCGCTAGAGGATCCATACTGCTGCGAGAGATGTGAGCATATCGTGCACTTGGAAGCCCAAATTCTGGATCTAAGTGCTCAGATAGCGGTACTGAGGAGCATCGACAACATGGAACGGAGTTTGCTGCTCACCGAGCAGACACTCAATGGGTCAATACTGGGGGTGGAGCATAGAGGGGAAGTGCAGGCTGAACAGGCAGGGAGCTGGATAACAGTTAGGAGGGATAGAGGGAAGAAGTACAGGAAGGCTGGTTCAGAACCGGCATTATTGGAGCACGACAGATCCTCTGATCGCCGGGGGAGTGTATGCTCCAGTAATGAGGGGGAGGGGGGAAGTGTAGGGCAGGCAAGACAGGTTCTGGTAGTGGGTGACTCTATTATTAGGGGGACAGACAGGGCAATCTGTCACAAAGACCGGGATCGCCGAACGGTGTGCTGCCTCCCTGGCGCTCGAGTCCGGCACATCGCGGATCGGGTTGACAGGTTACTGGGTGGGGCTGGCGAAGACCCAGCGGTCATGGTACACATCGGCACCAATGACAAAGTGAGTGGTAGATGGAGGGTCCTTAAAAATGATTTCAGGGACCTAGGTAGGAAGCTTAGGGCAAGGACCTCCAAGGTAGTTTTCTCAGAAATACTACCAATCCCGCGAGCCACACAGGAGCGCCAACGGGAGGTTAGGGAGGTGAATAAGTGGCTAAAGAGTTGGTGCAAGACAGAAGGGTTTGGGTTCATGGAGAACTGGGCCGACTTCGCGGTCGGCTACAGGCTCTACCGTAGGGACGGGCTGCACCTCAATGGGGAGGGTGCAGTGGTGCTGGGGAAGAAGATGGCTAATAGGTTGGAGGAGTTTTTAAACTAGAGACGGGGGGGGGGGAACCAAGGAAATAGGTGGGATGTGAGGCAAGCAAGGGGGAAGGGGAGAAGTGAATATAATGAGGGTGGAGAGGGGGGTGGGGATAGTACAGTTAGATCGTTAGAGAAGAATAGGATGCTAAATAACCCCAAAGTTTTATCTTGCATGCTGACCAACGCAAGAAGCCTGACCAATAAGGCGGATGAGCTGCGGGCGCTTATATCGGAGGAGAGGTATGACATCGTAGGTATAACAGAGACTTGGCTAGACGATAGCTACGACTGGGCGGTAAATTTATTAGATTATAGTTTATTTAGAAGGGACCGGAAACAGGGGAAAGGCGGAGGAGTCTGCTTATATGTAAAGTCATGTCTAAAACCCAGACTAAGGGAAGATATAGGAGAGGGAGAAGAGTAATCGAGTCCATGTGGGTAGAGATAGAGGGGCAAAAAATAATAATAAAATATTACTGGGGGTCTGCTATAAGCCACCAAATATAACAGAGGAGAATGAGAATCTGCTATTAGGACAAATAGACAAAGTAGCAAAACATAATGAAGTGATTGTTATGGGGGACTTCAACTACCCGGATATTGACTGGGAAACAGAAACCTGTAGATCTCAGAAAGGAAAAAGGTTCTTGACAAATATTAAGGATAATTATCTCTCCCAACTAGTGCAGGAACCAACGAGAGGGAAGGCCGTGTTGGACTTAATATTGACTAATAGGCCTGATAGAATAACTGAGGTACAGATAGGGGGGCACCTAGGTAATAGCGACCATAATATTATCGACTTCAAAATGCTCTTCAGTAGGGTTATCAATAAGGGAACAACAAAAACATTAAACTTTAGGAGGGCGAAGTTTGATCAGCTGAAAGAAAGCCTTCAACTTATTGACTGGGACAAAGTTCTTAATCAAAGGAATACGAATAGTAAATGCGAAACCTTCAAAAGAATTCTGAATACTCAGTGCGAGAGGTATATACCGTATGGGAATAAAAGGGCCAGAAATAAGAGGAAACCAATATGGTTGAACAAGAACGTAAAAGGGGCGTTAAATAGCAAAAAAGAGGCATTCAAGAGATTAAAACAGGAAAACAGTAAGGAGGCACTAAAGTGTTACAAGGAAAAAACGTGAACCTGCAAAAAACAAATAAAAATAGCGAAGGAGGACGTATTGCTAGGGAAAGTAGATCAAATCCCAAACTGTTCTTTACGTATATAAATAGTAAAAGGATTAAATCGGATAATATTGGACCGATAAAAAGTGAGGAAGGCAAAATCATAGAGAAAGATGAGGATAAAGCTAATCTATTAAATAATTTTTTTTCGACAACTTTCACAAAGGAAATCGAACTAACAGGAGAAATGAGAAGTGACAAGCTTAATCCTCCACTAAGTATGACAAATCTAACCCAAGTTGAGGTACAGAAACGCCTCAGTAACATTAAAATAAACAAATCACCAGGACCTGATGGCATACACCCACGGGTACTAAGGGAACTAAGTAATGTGATAGACAGACCGTTATATCTTATATTTAAGGACTCTGTTGAGACTGGGTCTGTGCCACTTGATTGGCGACAGGCGAATGTAGTGCCAATATTCAAAAAGGGAGTGAAAAGTGACGCCGGAAACTATCGGCCGGTGAGTCTGACGTCCGTTGTGGGCAAAATTTTTGAAAGCTTCATTAAAGAGGCAATTACGGAGCATCTTGATGCTAATAAACTTTTAATCCCGAACCAACATGGATTCACGAGGAATCGCTCCTGCCAAACAAACCTGATTGACTTCTACGAGGAGGTTAGCTCTCGAGTAGATCAGGGGGAACCAGTGGATGTCGTGTATCTCGACTTCTCAAAAGCGTTCGATAGCGTGCCACATAATAGGTTGGTATACAAAATGAGAATGATGGGGCTGGGGGAAAATGTCTGCAAGTGGGTAGCAAACTGGCTAAGGGATAGAAGGCAGAGGGTGGTTATAAATGGAATATACTCAGATTGGGTAAGTGTCACTAGTGGGGTACCACAGGGGTCTGTACTAGGCCCAATGTTATTTAATATCTTTATTAACGACATAGTCAACGGGATAAATAGTAAAATATCAATATTTGCAGATGACACAAAGTTATGTAAAACAATTAATACAAAAGAGGACAGTGCAGACCTACAGAGGGATTTGGATAAGCTGGGTAGGTGGAGCATTAAATGGCAAATGAGGTTTAATGAGTAGAAATGTAAGGTCATACATATGGGAAGGAAAAATGGAAGTCACCAGTACTCACTGAATGGGAAATCATTGGGGAATTCAGAGATGGAGAAGGACTTGGGCATCTTGATTGATAGCAAACTAAATTGGAGTGCCCAAAGTCAGGCCGCTGCTGTAAGGGCAAACAGGGTAATGGGATGTATCAGAAGAGGTATAGCTGCAAAGGATGAGAACATTGTTCTTCCACTGTACAAAGCACTTGTCAGACCACACTTGGAATACTGTGCTCAGTTATGGGCCCCAATATATAGAAAGGAAATAAACGAGCTTGAAAAGGTACAAAGGAGGGCAACAAAATTAATAAAGGGAATGGAGGGACTGCAATACCCAGAGAGGTTGTCAAAACTAGGACTATTCAGCCTGGAAAAGAGAAGGTTGAGGGGGGACATAATAAATGTGTACAAATATGTTAGGGGACAGTATAGAGATCTTGCCAGGGATTTGTTCAAAAGGAGGAATATTATGGTAACAAGAGGGCATTCACTAAGACTGGAAGAGAAAAGGTTTCAGCACCAGCATAGGAAGGGGTTCTTTAGGGTAAGAGCAGTGAGAATATGGAATTCACTGAGTGAGGAGACGGTAATGTCGGATTCACTACACCAGTTCAAGCGGGGACTGGATGCATTTCTAGATACCAGGCAGATTTCAGCATATACTTAAAAATAAAATAAAATAGTAGGTTGATACAGGGATTTATTCTGACTGCTGGTTTCAGAGTCGGGAGGGAATTTTTCCTCAGGTGAAGATTGGCCAAATCATTTGGGGTTTTTGCCCTCCTCTGGATCAACTTTAGCAATTACAGAACTAACAGGTCGAACTTGATGGACGCAAGTCTTTATTCGGCTTTACAAACTATGTTACTATGTTACCCTCTCCTTTCTAATGGGAATATGTCATTACTGAGGCCCACCTCTATGTGTCTTTAATTGTTCGTGTTTTTTTTTTCTAAATTTTGGCAGCCGTTGGACTCACTGCATACCCTATAACTGAATAGCAGACCCTCTCCTTTCTAATGGGAACATGTCATACTCTTTACTGTGGCCCAGCTGTATGTCTTTAAATTGTTAGTGGGGTTTTTCCCAAATTTTGGCAGCCCTTCCAGTCACAGCATGGGTATTACCACTATAGGAGACCCGCTCCTTTATAATGGGAACATTTTTTTTACTGAGACCCTCCTCTATGTCTCTTCAAAGGGGCATTGAGCTGCATCCAAGCTTTTGGCAGCCCTTGCAGTCACTGTATACGCAATAACAGTATAGGAGACCCATTCATTAATAACGGGATCAACAAAACATAGCCGACTGCTGGCTCATTAAGAATAGTAAGGGCCACCTGATGGCCCTATAAAAATAGTCTTTGTGACTTTCAGAGTCCCTCCATCATAAATGAAACAGGATGTGTCTGATGATGAACCCTAAAATGTTAAAAATCCTGGTGAATGCATTTGTCTTGGTTGAAAGCAATGCAAAAGTGCTACGTGTGAAAATAGCCCAAGTTGTGGAGGAGCATTTTTGTTTTTAGTTATTTATTTTGTCTTATATACAAGTCATTACTTGGAAAGGATGTTCCTTAACATATTTCCCAGGAAAATTCATTTTGCTTTTATTTTTGTATGTTTTATTGTGAGTCCGTAAAAGTGGCGTAATGCCTCTGATTTATGTTGACCGCAGTGACCTGGGAGTCAGAAAT
Organism: Phyllobates terribilis; assembly: GCF_046119375.1. Classification (NCBI taxonomy): domain Eukaryota; kingdom Metazoa; phylum Chordata; class Amphibia; order Anura; family Dendrobatidae; genus Phyllobates; species Phyllobates terribilis. The sequence goes on from NW_027362773.1 coordinate 178,032,452, forward strand.
GCTTCCAGGGGTCTTCCCCATGCTGTTCCCATGTCATTTGAGCACTGTTCCCATCGATTTTTAGGCCCTCTGCAGACCACCAGGGGGTGTCGCCGGAAAAATGCTCGAGTTTCCCATAGACTTACATTGGACTCGTTACTCGGTCCGAGCACTACAGCATTCCAATTTTCTCGACTCGAACAACGAGTATCCAAGCATTTTAGTGCTCGCTCATCACTAGTGTTTATGATCCCGGTAGGAAAGATTTTAGAGTCCTACCTCTACCATTCTGTGTTATACAGTATGTTCATGTGTACCCCCCAGGGGTAAATGTTTTTTCAGCCCATGCACTTAGTGCATGGGCATTATCAGTATAGGAGACACACTCCATAACAATGTTAACAATGTTTTGAATGAGGACCTCCTCTACATCTCTTCAAAGGGGTATTGGAGAGCATCCAAATTTTTGGCAGCCCTTGCAGTCACTGCATACGCAATAACAATATAGGAAACCCGCTCCTTTATGATGGGAACATTTTTTTTTACTGAGACCCTCTTCTATGTCTCTTCAAAAAGGTATTGGGGTGCGTCCAGATTTTTGGCAGCCATTGTAGTCACTGCATACCCAATAACAGTATAGGAGACCCGCTCCTTAATAATGGAAACAGCAAAGCAAAGCCAGCTGATGGCCCTCTAACAATAGTGAGGGCCGACTGCTGGGCCTTTAACAATGGTAAGGGCCGACTGATGACCCTGTAAAAATAGGTTTTGTTACTTTCAGAGTCCCTCCTTCATAAATGCAACAGGATGTGTCTGATCATGTCTCACATACCACATGGGCAGATAAGGTGGTAAAATGTTAAAATGACATTTACTGGTGAATGTATTTTTCACCATTGAAAGCAATGCAAAAGTGCAAAAACGCATGAAAAACACTATGTGTAAACTTAGCCCAAGGCTCGGAAGAGCATTTTTTTGCCTTATATACAAGTCATTACCCTGGAAAGAATGTCCCTTAACGTTTTTCCAGGAAAATCCATTTTGGCTTTGTTTTTGTATGTTTTATTGTGAATCCGTAAAAGTGGCGTAATACGCTGACAACATTGTTCACAGCAGTGGCTTGGAAGTCAGAGATGCTTCCCGGAGTCCTCCTCATGCTGGTCCCATGTCATTTCAGCACTGTTCCCATCGATTTGGACAATTTTTAGGTCCCCTGCAGACTTCCACTGGGGGGCCAACTGAAAAATGCTCGAGTTTCCCATTGACTTATATTGGGCTCGTTGCTCGGGTCGAGCACCTGAGCATTACGATTTGCTCGACCAGAGCAACGAGCACCCGAGCATTTTAGTGCTCACTCTTCACTAATAATTTCTTTTTTTACTAATGTGATACATACAGCAAGCCACATCTCAGCTTGTCATTTTTTTGCGCAGAGATTCAGCTGTAAACAGGGTTCGTCCACAGTAAAAAAAATTGAATTTCTTCTGTTACTACCGTGATGTATACTGCAAGTCACATCTCAGCTTGTAATTTTTTGGTGCTGAGATTCAGCTGTATACAGGGCATGTTCACAGTAAAAAAAATCTAATTTCTTCTGTTACTACCGTGATACAAACAGCAGGCCACATCTCAGCTTGTATTTTTTTTTGCACAGATATTATGCTGTTTACAGTCCTCATCCACAGTAACAAAAATCTAATTTCTTCTGTTAGTACCATGATACTTTGCACTGAGATTCTGCTGTTTCCAGGGCTCCACAATATAAAATCAAAATTTTGGTTGCTAATAGCGTGCTCCAGCCACACTATCTGAGCAAAGAAATACTGATTGGTAAATTACTAACAGGTGACTCACAGGTCTGGGCATAGGCTTATTAAACAGCTGGTTTAGAAAGGAGAAGGGTACATCCAACTAATTTTTGGAAATGTGAAGACTCTTGATTGGGCCTCCATCTGCTAGGTTGGCTGTAGTGAAAGAGGTGTCAGTCCCCGTTATACTATTTTTACACTGGTGAAATTGATGCCACTTTGGTGGTGTCTGCCACTAATTTTTGGAAATGTGGAGAATCATGATTGGGTCTCCTTCTGCTGGGTTGGCTGCAGTGAAAGAGGTTTTGATCTCCATTATACTACTTCTACTCTAGTGAAATTGAAGCCACTTTGGTGGTGTCTGCCACTAATTTTCAGAAATGTGGAGATTCCTGATTGGGTCTCCTTCATGTCTGTTGCCTGTAGCAGTAGATCGTCAGGCCTCCACTTACTTTCAGTCAACTACCTGTGTTACTATGCTTAAATTTTTGTACCAATGGTAGTCCATGAAAATTATATTTGTGCCACCTGAGTGTGGCTGATCAGAAAAGTAGCTTGAGCTGTTGCATGAGGTATCAGGGCTCCAAGTACAGCAGACCTACACCAATCCCTCCTTGTCTTAATTTGAAGTTAAATTCAAAGCTGTAAATGCTGGCCCAGGCCCTGATACCTCATGCACGGCCCATGGCTGATTGCTGCTGTGCAATTGGAAAATGTGTACTGTGGGTAAATTGATGCCACTTTTCATGGTGTCTGCCTCTAATTTGAGCTGTTTTGGCAGCTATTGGGCCCCTTTGAAGGTGTTCTGTATGCGTTTAGTTTTGCTTCCCATTGAATCCAATGGGGTTCGGATATGTTTGATGAACTGTTCGACAAACATTGGGAAGTTTGTCAATCTGAATTGAATCGAACCTTCAAAGATTTGCTCACCTCTACTTGCAACCAATTATTCATAGTTTTTGCAACCTTTTGCCTATACCTATCAAATGGCCTATTTACTGGTGTCCTTTCTTTGTCAACTGTGTGTTGATCCACAGACATTAATGACCAGATGTCAGTGTATTATTACTATTATTATGAAAAAAGGGGGTATACATAGCAAAAACACTTACAATAATTTTAACAATACAAGTCGGCGACTGGTACAGGAGGAGAGAGGACCCTGCTCGCGAGGTCTCACAATCTACAAGGAATGGGTGAGGATACAGTGGGTGAGGGTAGGGCTGGTCGTGCAGCGGTATGGTGGAGCGAGAACCCTGCCCGCGAGGGCTCACAGTCTATAGGGGATGGGTGAGGATACAGTGGGTGGGGGTAGAGCTGGTCGTGCAGCGGTATGGTGGAGCGGTGGTTACTGCAGGTTGTAGGATTGTCGGAAGAGGTCGGTCTTCAGGTTCCTTTTGAAGGTTTCCGTGGTAGGTGAGAGTCTGATATGTTGGGGTAGAGTTCCAGAGTAGGTGGGATACACGGGAGAAATCTTGCATGTGATTGTGGGAAGAAGAGATAAGAGGGGAGTAGAGTAGGAGATCTTGTGAGGATCGGAGGTTGCGTGTAGGTATGTACCGGGAGACTAGGTCACAGATGTATGAAGGAGACAGGTTGTGGATGGCTTTGTATGCACTCTAACTCCACCTACAAAGTACATCCTGATGCTGGCACTGGTGTCAGGACATAATGTTTCATTGCACGTGCCTCAACGTTCAGTAGTGAATACTGCGTGCTCATGCTCACAGAACAAGAACAATTTAATAGGCCGGTGACCCTTAAAATACAGCTGCTGGCCCAAGATCTGCGGTTCCCGGGAATCTGCCTGGGGGTCGGATAAAAGGTCATCGAGGGCCGTAAATGGTCGGTGGGCCTGAGGTTCCCCACCCCTGGGTTAAAGCCTTATCATGTAATGTAGTCATTATTCCAAAATTTTATGTCTTGTCTTATCATGTAAATGAGACCCCAGAGGGCTAATCCGACAGAAAAATGCATCCTTATGCATACTAACTAAAGGCAGTATCACTTTATTACTTGTCATTACTGGAGCGGATAATTGCTGTAATAGTGCCTTGAGGGCAGTAACCAATTTGGAAGCTTCACTTTTCCCCTTTTCCCTTAAATCTCACTCACCCAAGTCTGCAGCTGGAGGAGGAACTCCAACTGAGGGAGGAACTCCGGCACCAGAATGGACGGATGTATATGAAAGGTCCAGACTGGAAGCCCTGGAGGATGCCCTCAGCTCGTGTCTCTCTTTTATATGTACCGACTTTTCTCTTTTCTTATGTTACTTAGCTATTGGTACATGATGACGCACCCTTATTTACATTGAGGTTGTGTACCCTTTTTTCTGTGTTCTCTGTTACTTGTGTTAATAAAAGCAAATGCTGAACTATGATCTTTGTCAGTCCTGGGAGACACAATGCACTGTGGTTGTGCATCGATACCCCCCAAAAAAGAAAAGCTCCCCCTCATGAGAGACAACTCTCCGACATGAGGTTTAGTATATTTGTTCTGTTTATCCCTTTTTATTTTATGTGATATATACTGCATTGTTTTGTCCATTTTGTATCATCTTTATATATTTTTATAAACACTGCCTACTTTTCAGATTAAGTATATAAAATTGAATAGCTCAGTTCCTCAGGGGTGTACCACACCCTTGAAGCAACACACTATCTGTAATGGGTGTCCAATTGGCCTATATAAACAATAGGTGGTGGCAGCAGCTAGTTCCTTTTATTATTGTGGAGTTTGGCAGTGACTGTACCAGGGTGTATATATAGATATATTCCATGGGCTGAAATCTTATGTGTATATACTATACGCTCACTGTGAGATCCCCAATAACTGGCCTAGTAGTGAAAACAGCTGCGGCCTTGTCCATCACTCGCCAGTCAATTGCGTAATTCTCCTGACGATTGGAGGCGGCGGTGTGTTGTTCATCGTTGTGGAATCTGCGTCATCTCTCCGGGTGTTCTCCTTGAATAATTGGTGCCAGTGGTGGGATCTGTGCATGATCCCCCTGCTCTTTTTAACTTGAGAGGTGCCATAAATGCAAACCATCCATTTAATAGAGCAAATCAAGGGTTCATTCACACGTCCGTGAAGGTCAGTCCACACACACACCGCAAACAAAACCAAGCATCACAGCTTCATATGTTTCTATAAGGCTGTCACACTAAGGTTGAGAGACTCGCACCCAGTCCACGGATTGTGGTCCATGCTCAGTGCATCATGATGGTCAAACATTTAAGTGCTCCAATTAGTAACAGATCTGATTTTTATGCCCAGGGTTAGGTCTGTGACCAGGTATAATATAGGGTTGGCATCTCCATGGTGAGATAGGTCAGTGACAGGTTAGGGAAGCAGCCACAGTCACATTTTCCAGGTTTTAGGAGCAGTTCAATGAACTTACTGATTCAATATGAGATTTTAGGGCTCAAACAATGCAAACTACCCATAAGAATTGTTTACATGGTTATTATTTGTCCAGCCTTGTAACTGCAACCCAGCAGGACCCAATAGTGTTAAAGGGGTTGTCTACTACTGCACAACCCCTTCTTAAATGTTATAGCACCTCATGTAAGATAATAAAAACGTATGCTCACCTCCTGGACCATGAATGTTGGTGCTGTGTCTACCAGCACTCACATGACATTGTTACAGGGCGTCAGTGCTATGACAGAACAATGGCAGACATTGCATCGGTCGAGGAGACGAGTATAAATATATTTTTCATTTTTCATTTCACATTTGGCATTTTAATATTTAAGAAGGCTTGTCTTACCTGACTTTCTGAGCCTGCTCTCCTGACAGAGAGAATAACTGCAGATCTTACTATCACTACTAACAACTAATTACCTCTTTCCAATTACATACAGATGGGCGCTGAAGACTACCCACAAGACTACAATAATATGAATGATGATAATCATACAGTCGATGACCACCCTTGGCTCCACAGCTTGTTCTCACTCATTGCCTATTCCGTGACTTGTGTCCTCGGACTTATAGGAAATGTGCTCATTATACTCGTGTTTGTGTTCTACGAGAAGATAAAGACTCTGACCGACACCTTTTTGGTGAATTTGGCCATTGCAGACATCTTGTTTCTGCTCACCCTCCCATTCTTGGCATATGAATCGGCACATGCCTGGGTTTTTGGAGACTTCCTGTGTAAGATCATAAGGATCACATACAGGGTGAATTTATTTACGTCCATGCTCACGCTCACCTCAATCATATTTGACAGGTTTATTTCTATCACTAAAGTCACTAAGGCAGCTAAATACCAGGTGACTAAACACAAGTGGCGGTACGGGGTGTGCGTCCTCCTCTGGACCCTGGCTCTGCTCCTTTCCATTCCCCAGTTCATATACAGCAACAGCCGTGACCGGAAGGAATGTTTTGAAGAATACTACCCTCCCATCATGGAGATCGTGGTGGTTTCATTCTAGATGACAGTGGGATTTCTAATTCCCTTGGCCTCAATGGTGCTTTGTTACAGCTTTATTCTCTGGACCTTGGTTAATGCCAGAGGCGTTCAGAAGAGGAAGTCAATGAACATAATTGTGGTCATAGTGGTTGTATTTATAGCTACACAGTTGCCTCATAATGCCCTTGTCCTGGCTAAAGTCCTCAATAAGGGATTCACATCAGATTCCTTTACAATTACGAGCGTTGTAATGGAAGCTATAGCTTACTTCCATGCTTGTGTAGCACCCTGAGGATTCGGCTGCTACAGGGGTATTGCACCTCAACCCAGAGGTGTGATATTCCACTCCCGGGTAAGGATGGAGTGTGGAACTGAGCTCGGTAGGCTGCATGCACTACACACATCCCATTTCCGAGGAACAGGCCGACGGTACTCCCACTTAGAAATGTGCAGGTACGACCGAGTCTGTTCCTGGCTGGAGTGGGAGGGGGGTGGTACATCCCAAGTAGTGTAGGGGCAGATAGGGGGAGCAGCCTGGGTAAAGATAGGAGCTCATTGGGTGCTGGTCACCTGAGCTCACACATAGAGGGTGTATATAAGGTGGGCACCATCAAAGAACAGGGTCAGTCAGTCAGTCTTTGCAGGCAGGTCAGTCTGTCGGAGTAAGAAGCAGAGGAGCAGAGCAGCCCCAGAGAGAGAGAGAGGAGAAAGCAAGAGAGACCCAGAGGGGGAAACAGAAGAGAGGACTCTGAGACCCCAAATCCAATCCACGGGTGAAGAGTCGGCATCAGGGTACCGGAACCCAAGCTGGTGGGGGCAAAAACACACCCCAGCCAGAGACCGGAGGCCGTGGGCAGCGTCTGCCACGGCCACCCACCACATCCACCCCGAAGGCATACCACGTGGAGGGTCAGGGAACCCAAGGCCAAGGGTCTCCCAACAGAAGGCCCGAGGGAGCTGGACCTGGGTGGATCACTAGTGGGGACGGCCAGAGAAAGGACAGAAGGAGAGCTCAGGGTCACGCTCCGGACTCGCTTGGGGGTTGGCTGGATCCAGGACCTGGTGGATGCAGCACGGCTCGGGAGGTCACTTGAAGCTGGAGTGACCGGAACATCAGCAGTGAGTAAATACCCTTAACTGCATAACCCGACTCTGTCTTCCTTTAACATCTATGCTGCACCACCACAACCCCCATTCTCTGCACCTGACCCCCTGAGGCTATACCCCACCCGTTGGGGGTTATACCATCAAAAGCTGCACCTACACCATCAGCCTCAGCGGACCCTGCTGCAGCGGCGGCCATAGTGACCGCAATACAACGGGTGGCGTAGTCGACATTAAGAACTTATTAACATCTGTAGGACTGCCACATACAACTGAGTTTGACACCCTGGGCACGGACCGGGTCACAGCCACTCGGAAGACTACAACTCCCATCTGATCCGGCTCCGGATATTCCCCCTAAAGAATATGGCCCAGGGGGCGCGTCACTTGTCTCAACCCTGTCCTGTACTTTTTTGTTGGTACAAAATTTAGAAAGCATTTTTGGAAAATGCTGAAAGGTTTAGGTCTTAACCGGATGCAAGATGAAACCACAGATCCTCTGCGGACGACTGATGGAGACTCCAGAAACGTTTCTGCTTCAACAAACATCTGTGCAACAAGCGTGTAAATGGTTTCTCGGGACGAGCAGACACAATTATGGCTGACGAGTGAAGCAGTTAAAGAGTTATTTCTATTATTGGATAGTGCTTGTAAAAAGTAATCCCTTTGTAAATGTTATTAAAAGGTAAATTGCAAGCCATTCTTGTGATATTATCACTTTTGTTGACAACTTTTTGCCTTGGAGACCGACCACCACTGCTACAGTAAAGTTCAGGATCCATACCGAACACCTAGTGTCCGTGCACAGACCCCAAACACGGACTTCTCCAGGAAGTATATGTTAGTGTTTGTGTTCAGCAGGCTGATGAGAGTATTCATCTGCCAGCACCTGTGCTATAAATAAATAAAAAAAAAAATTATGTGCAGTCCCCTCTATTTTTGCTAACTAGCGCAAGTAAAGCCGACAGTTGCGGGCTGCAGCCCCCAGCTGTCAGCTTTATGATTGCTGGTTATCAAAAATAGAGGGGTCTCAAGACTTTTTTTTTAATTATTTAAATAAAAAAATTAAAAAAATGCGTGGGGTCCCCCCTCATTTTTGACAATCAGTCAAGCTAAAGCAGACAGCTAGGGGCTGGTATTCTCAGACTGGGAAGGGGCCATGGAGATTGTCCCTCCCCCACCTAAAAGTAGCAGCCCGCAGCCGCCCCAGAAAAGGCATATCTATTAGATGCGCCAATTCTGGCGCTTTGCCCGGCTCTTCCCACTTACCCTGGTGTGGTGGCAAGTGGGGTAATATTTGTGGGATTGATGTCAGATGTTTTATGACCGCTGACATCAAGCCCAGGGGTTAGTTATGGAGAGGTGTCTCTAAGACACCCCCATTACTAACTCCATAGTCATATTGTAAAAAATACACAGCCAGAATAAAGTCCTTTAATTGAAAGAAAGACACAGAGTCCTTTATTTTAAATAAATGCTCCCTGTCCCTATTTTTCCCATTTATTGCTATAAAATGAAAAGTAATAAACCACCATATTCCTCACCTGTCCGCTGAGAATCATAGAAAATATTAAAATCTGTACAGCACCAGGGAGGGGGCATTCACCCCACCTTCCTCTTCCTCTTTCTTTTTTGCAGTAGGACAAGAGCTGGCATTATAGCTGACACTATTAGGCTATGTTCACACGTTGCATTTTTTCAGCATTTTTTTCTGCAGCAAAAACTAATCTCTTGCCAGGAAAGTTTGTTCACGATTTTGCTAGTTTTTTGCTGCGTTTTTCACTGCATTTTTTTCACTACAATTTTGTCTTTTTATGCATGTACATAAAGTTCAGTGAAAAAAAAAATCTCATTCTATTTCATCAGGTTTTGGCACAAAAAACGCTGAAAAAACTGACATCTGTGTTTTTTGGTGTTTTTTTCAGCGTTTTTCACCACCCATTACTTCCAATGGGTGAAAAAGCTGAAAAAACGCTGAAAGAAGTGACATGCTCTATTCTGCAAAAAACATCCAAAGCACAAAATACTGATGAAACAAAAACCAAGGTATGTGCATGAGATTTCTGGAATCTCATAAACTTTCCTGGTACTGTAAAACGCAGCAGAAAATGTGCATAAAAAAAAGCATAAAAGAACGTTGAAAAAACGCAATGTGTGAACATAGTCTTAAAGTTAGACTTGTATAATGGGCATAAAGAAGTAGGAAATTAATACACAGCAGCTCCTTTTAGGACAAAAGACCCCTGCAGTACCAACACTGGATGTCTTTTGTGCGTAGACAAATAGTTATAAAATAGACAGGCAACTGAGACAGTAGAAGTTTTTTCAGAGAGTTGGACAATAAAAAGGGTACATGTGTTTACACATAAATAGCAAAGTGGAAGGAGTATTGTCTAAAGATGAGCGAGCCTGTGGATGTTCGGGTTCGCTGGGTTAGACAAAAAATACAGTAAAAACCTTGGCTTGGGTCCGAACTTGACCTCGATCTTGATCCTGGACCTGAACCTGCACCCAATACAAGTCAAAGGGGACCTGAACTTCGTTGCTTTAGAATGGATGTAAAATGGTCATAGTTAGGGCTATGGGGCTACAAAAGGAAGATAAATGGGGGTAAGAGCAGGACAATTGCCTTCTTGTCCAGTTAAAATTTTCACCCACAGAGCATGTTTCCACATTTCCCCCACAGAAGCTGATAATAAATTTCACCCACAGAGCATGTTATCACATTTCCCCCACAAAAGCTGATAATAAATTTCACCCACAGAGCATGTTTTCATCTTTAACTGTGAAAGCTGATAAACAATTTCACACCAAGACAATGGGACACACTGCCCCCAACAGCTTAAAAATGTCTGCTCCAGTAGTGTATGTTACAAATGCTGCTGATGAAAAGTTGTTAGTATGATCTTGGGTCGAACTGGCGGTCCACAGCGAGGCTTGTTACCGGCAGTAGTTAGAAATTTCACCAACTGCGCATGGGGCAGAGTACCCTCTCAGAAGCAACTTTCAAATTTCACAATTTACAAAAAAAGTAATATTAGCTCACTTTTGGTGGAAACTCCCTATGAATTTCAGTGTTGTAAGTGAAGGGGGGAGGCACAGGGCCGGTATCAACATGCTGTGGGCCGGAACTGAGTTCTCTTCGCCCTGAGTCCCCTCTTCTACAACCCCTGGCAAAAATTATGGAATCACCGGGCTCAGAGAATGTTCATTCAGTTGTTTAATGTTGTTGAAAAAAAGCAGATCACAGACATGGCACAAAACTAAAGTCATTTCAAATGGCAACTTTAGGGCTTTAAGAAACACTAAACGAAATCAAGATAAAAAATGTGGTACTCAGTAGAGATAATTTTTTTCAGACCAAGCAGAGGGAAAAAATTATGGAATCACTCAATTCTGAGGAAAAAATTATGGAATCATGAAAAACAAAGATACAAAAGAACACTCCAATACATCACTAGTATTTTGTTGCACCACCTCTGCCTTTAATAACAGCTTTCAGTCTCTGAGGCATGTGTGTCACCCTGGCCTGGATGCCACAAATATAATAAAGCTGTGTCTGAGAGCAAGGGGGAGGTTTTCTAGTCAGGGGAACATTAGCATGCAATACCTCCTGTCTCAGGCCAGTAGGGGTAGCAGGCTGCCCCTATAAAAGCTGGAACTGGGGGCAGGGTTAGAGAGAACTGGACGACCTGTCTCAGGACTGAGAGGTGTCCCAGAGCAGAGAGAAACAGTTGTGTTGCACCCTAAGAGGACGTGTGGCAGTAGGAGAGCCACAAGCCAGGGACAAGAGGTGAAGTACGCCTGTCCTGGCAGACAAAGAACCAAATTTATCAGACTTTGGTGTCTGAGGCTGTGAGGATTCCACGTCCTGCAGCAGATAACCAGTCCACAGGAGATTGTATGTTCCTTGGCCTAAGAAGCCCGGAGGCTCCGCCACAGCAGAAGGGACTAGCAAAGCCGTACCAGGCCGAGAGTAGAAAGGGACCCACGTTGCAAACCATACGGGCGAGAGGACACGGTGAGCTCGGGAACGTGGGCTGTTACCCTATAAGGAGGAGATAGCCAGAAGGAGCGCAGAGAGCACGGTAGGCCTACACCCTCACCCTGACCAGGACCAACTTCCCATTTGCTCTCAGACATCCAGGTCCCCTCTTAGCCGGGACTGTTTGTGGGTCAGTTCACCTGTTCTAGTAAAGACCCTGGAGTGCAACCTGTTGTCTGTGTGCTCCTTGCTCCTCCAGCACTAACGGTACTGGGACTCCCTACACCATCACCCCCATCCTCCATTATACTGCCCTGGGGCCGCACTCTTCCCGTGGGGAGTCACACTACCCCAGCTGCATACATCATCAGCCCCAGCGGTCTGCCTGGCAGCGGCGGTTCGCACTGACCGCAATCCACGGGTGGCGTAGTCGGACATACCAACAGGGCATAGCAGACTACCACCGGTCTGACCACCCTGAGCCACGGAACCGGGGTGCCACCACTACCCCCATCGTTTCCCTATTGCCGGAATCCGAGTGCCCCACGGCCCAGGGGGAGAGTCACATGGACTTAATGAGTGACAAACAGTACTCATCATTAATTTCGCTGCAACTTTCTCTGATTGCGGTTGCCAGATCAGCTTTGCAGGTTGGAGCCTTGTCATGGACCATTTTCTTCAACTTCCACCAAAGATTTTCAATTGGATTGAGATCCGGACTATTTGCAGCCATGACATTGACCTTATGTGTCTTTTTTCAAGGAATGTTTTCACAGTTTTTGTTTGCTCTATGGCAGGATGCATTATCATCTTGAAAAATGATGTCATCATCCCCAAACATCCTTTCAATTGATGGGATAAGAAAACTGTCCAAAATATCAATGTAAACTTGGGCATTTATTGAAGATGTAATGACAGCCATCTCCCCAGTGCCTTTACCTGACATGCAGCCCCATATCATCAATGACTGTGGAAATTTGCATGTTCTCTTCATGCCGTCATCTTTATAAATCTCATTGGAACGGCACCAAACAAAAGTTTCAGCATCATCACCTTGCCCAATGCAGATTCGCGATTCATCACTGAATATGACTTTTATCCAGTCATCCACGGTCCACGATTGCTTTTCCTTAGCCCATTGTAACCTTGTTTTTTCCTCTTTAGGTGTTAATGATGGCTTATGTTTAGCTTTTCTGTATGCAAATCCCATTTCCTTTAGGCGGTTTCTTACAGTTCGGTCACAGACATTGACTCCAGTTTCCTCCCATTCGTTCCTCATTTGTTTTGTTGTGCATTTCCTGTTTTGGAGACATATTGCTTTAAGTTTCCGGTCTTGACGCTTTGATGTCTTCCTTGGTCTACCAGTATGTTTTTGCCTTTAACAACCTTCCCATATTGTTTGCATTTGGTCCAGATTTTAGACACAGCTGACTGTGAACAACCAACATCTTTTGCAACATTGCGTGATGATTAACTTCTTTTAAGAGTTTGATAATCCTCTTCTTTGTTTCAATTGACATCTCTCGTGTTGGAGCCATGATTCATGTCAGTCCACTTGGTGCAACAGCTCTCCAAGGTGCGATCACTCCTTTATAGATGCAGACCAAAGAGCAGATCTAATTTGATGCAGGTGTTAGTTTTGGAAATAAAAATTTACAGGGTGATTCCATAATTGTTTCCTCAGAATTGAGTGATTCCATGATTTTTTCCCTCTGCTTGGTCTGAAAAAAATTACCCTTAGGCTATGTGCCCACGATGTAGAAATGCTCCGGATTTTTTCCTGAGCGTTTCTGCATCTCCCCGGCAGAAAAAAACGCATGCGGATTGTACATGCGTTTTCCTGCCAGGAACATGCGGAAATGAAGCGTTATTCACTGACATTTCCGCATGCAGATTGACAAGCACTTTCCAAGCGATTAGCGTCACTTTGAAAGTGCTTGTGACAACTAGGTCACACTATATAAATCCATGCAAACGGGCATGGATTTATATAGTGTGACCCGAGAGAGTGGTTAAAAATAAAAAATTAAACTAATACTTACCTTCCGATGGCCCCCGAGAATTGCAGCGCTCCTGTGCTGGCTGCCGTCAGATCGTGGTACTGAAAAGACCTGCCATCACATGACTATGACGTCAGCGCAGGTCCTTCAGTCCTGCGCGATCTGTCAGCAAGCGAAGAGAAGGAGTCCGGGGGCCGTCGGAAGGTGAATATAATCTTTATTTTTTATTTTATTCTTTTTTTTAATGGTACCTGGGTGTGGATGAGACTCTCCTCTCCTCTACACCCGGGTACCATCTGCACATTAGAACGCACCAATTACGCAAGTACAGATGCAGTCTTGTGGAATTGGCGCGTTCTAATGCAAGTCAATGGCGGCAAAAACACAGTGCTTCCGCAAAATTAATGGACATGCTGCGGATTTTTGAGCGCAGCATAAACGCTGGGGAAAAATACGCAGCATGGGCATTGAAAGTTCGGAATTGCATTGGAGACCATGGGGGAAGGTTTACCAAGCGTTTCCCAAGCGTTTACGCTGCGAAAATTCCGCAGCGTAAACGCTTGAAAAACGCATCGTGGGCACATAGCCTTACTGAGTACCACATTTTTTATCTTGATTTCTTTTAGTGTTTCTTAAAGCCCTAAAGTTGCCATTTGAAATGACTTTAGTTTTGTGCCATGTCTGTGATCTGCTTTTTTTCAACAACATTAAACAACTGAATGAACATCCTCCGAGCCCGGTGATTCCATAATTTTTGCCAGGGGTTGTATAAAGGATTGAGAGTGCAGTGTATTGTGTGATGGAGGATTTTCTTTACTCACTGTTACATTGTCCATGGGACCGGAACCAGCTTCAAACAGGACAGGAGATCTTAGATCTGGATTAACAGGCTCACTTTTACTGTGCAATTCTTCTACACACGGCTGCAGCATACAGATTAAGACATGGTCTTTAGTTAGTGAATTATCGTTGGTTATATGCCTTTTCAGTTTTCGTCCTCATTCTGTCCTGAGATCCACCATCTTCCACTTCCTCAGTGACCCAACTGAAATTCTCCTAATGAAGGATACAGAGGCCTGCTTCCCAGTACCTCTTGCTGGCTTTAAGCCCAGGACTGTGCTGGCATCCAAATTGAGCATCAAATGTATCCTCATTCTGTCAGAAAATGTGCGCTGATAAAACACTCTCTTCACCACTGTATCTGCTTGCTGGAACCTGTCTCCCTGTATGTTCAGCCTTCCTTCTCCACTCTACTCTCTCTTATACAGGCACTGTACCAGTAAAGGTGTCCGTGTCATGGACTCACACCCTGACTAACTACCTGCAACCCAGATATTCTTTTCTATAAAAACTACTCTAACCCCTCCCAACTGATGAGCTAATCCCTGAGTTAACTGTCTAATGTCTAAGCAAAGTAATGTGACTATATTTTCTTGAGGTCTTGACCACTATTATATTTCAATGTGGTATACTGTTGGATTTAAGCTTTGTGCTTTTTAAATGCTTTTAATTTTTGCATGTCCGTCCGGTCTTGATGAATAATAAAATCATGTTGGTATATATTTGGTGCTCCCTATCTTTTCATACATACCTTCTTTCCTTGTTGTGTGTTATTTATCCCTATGGCCGTTATTGTATACTGGTTCTCTTACAGGCTCTGCCTAAGGCCGTCCCTGGGAATGCGGGAGGTCTGTCCACTAGGGGAAACATACGCGTGGGGTTGTGGTCTTCTTGGCCTCTCGGGTGTACATGGGTATGTAGCGCCCCGAGGGTTTGGCCGCTACAGGGGTATTGCACCTCAGACCAGAGGTGTGATATTCCACTCCCGGGTAAGGATGGAGTGTGGACCAGGGCTCAGTTAGCTGCATACAGCACACACACCCCATTTCCGAGGGACAGCTCAACGGTGCTACCACCAGACAGAAGTGCAGGCACGACCGACTATGTCCCTGTCTGGAGTGGGGAGGGGTGTGGAACACCCAGTGCTGTAGGGGCAGATAGGGGTTGGTTCCTGAGCGTAGGTAGGAGCCTATTGGTTGCTGGTCACCTGGGCTCATGGTCAGAGGGAGGTATAAAAGGTGGGCACCATCTTAGATCTAGGTTCTGTCCAGAGAGGAGAAGACAGGGAGTAGAGGCTCCGTTGGAGCTCTACTCCAGGAGGGCCTAGTGAGAGGCCGAGGAGGAGGTGAAGGGGAGCTGAGATTGTGGCTCATCCCAGCTCCAAAAGAGAGGAACAGGAAGGAACAGAAAAGGAGAAGAAGAGACAGAGAAACAGAAGGGCTCAGGAACAAGAAGGTGGAAGGGACCCTAAGAACCCATGAGAATCCAGGGTGAAGGGTCAGGCAGATTAAGGGTACCGGATCCCAAGTTGGTGGAGGAGAAACTACCCTCAGCCAAAGACTGGTCGTCGTGATCATTTATTGGTGCGACACCTCAGCAAACCTGCTAGGAAGTCACCATATAGGACAGCGGAGGACGGGGCCCACGTTTAACCGCACAAGTCCGCGGCAGCTGGACAAAAGTGGGTCACTGGTGAGGCAGGCCAGAGAAAGGACAAAAGGGGGTCCTGAGCCATACTCCTGAACTGCCTGGGAGTTGACCGAGCCCCACACCTGGTGGACGCAGCACGGCTCGGGCGGTCACTACCTGTACAGAAGTGACCTGGAGTACCTGAACTGTGAGTAAAAGACATTGGACTGCAGTACGTTGTCTGTGTGCTCTTTCGCTCCTCCAGCACTACCGGTACTGGGACTCTCATCACCATCACTCCCACCAACCACTACACTGCCCTGGGGCCGCACTCTTCCCGTGGGGAGTCACACCATCCCAGCTGCATACATCATCAGCCCCAGCGGACTGCCTTGCAGCGGCGGTTCCTAATAACCGCAATCCACGGGTGGCGTAGTCGGACATTATCTAAAACATCTAAAAGACTGCCACTGGTCTGACCACCCTGAGCCACGGGACCGGGTCGCCACTACTACCCCCATCGTCCCCCTATTGCCCGGTTCTGAGAGCCCCACGGCCCAGGGGGCGAGTCAGCTTCACTGTTGTTTAAGGAGCCTATAATGCTGGTATTGGGATAATCATCTCCCTCCACAGGTGGCGTCACGAGACAAACTGTACACTAAAACCCCTTTTTCAAGAGAGATCCCAGAGTACGGGCCCGGGAGCCGACTGCCGTGACATCCTAAACAAAGTAAAAGGCCCGGGTAACAAGTCCCTTATATCCTACTGGGCGAGACAAACACACCAGGAAATTGATTAAAATTCAACAATCTTTATTGGCAAATCCTTTTAAAAATTTGTAGGAAAAAACAAAAAATGGACATCTCAGACGACAAAGCGTATATTATGGGGTGGTGTGTAAAAAAATGCCATACGTGTTTCGAGTAAAAAAAACTCTTGAGCACTGGCTATGAAAAAGAATATTCTGAGAAAACCTGTACAAGTAAGAGTAGAAAATATCCCAAAAGAAAAAGGGAGGAGAAAAGAAAAAAGGGGGCCACACAACCTGCAGACAATAAATATGTGCATGAATAAATTTTCAATAAAGATTAACTGCAGAAAACTCAAAAAATATATATATATACTTTTTTTTTTTTTTACATTTTTTTTTTATCCTCTCTCTGTCTTCTTCCTTTTTGACTCAGTATTACGTTTTTGATAATATAACATAATTTCTCATCTGAGATTAAGCCCTGGTGGAGCATATATGTTAAGAGAAAAACGAATAAACGAAAAAAAATATATATATCCTTTTCTTCTTTCTCTCTTTCCTTTTGGACTCAATATTACGTTTTTGAGTTTTTGATAATATAACATAATTTGTCATCTGAGATTAAGCCCTAATGGAGCGTATGGATTAAAAAAAAAAAAAAAAAAATGTGAAAAAAAAAAAATAAATAAATAAAAACGCGTATGGCATTTTTTTTTACACACCACCCCATAATATATGCTTTGTTGTCTGAGATGTCCATTTTTTGCCTCTTCTACAAATTTTTAAAAGGATTTGCCAATAAAGATTGTTGAATTTTAATCAACTGCCTGGTGTGTTGAGCTGGATCCATCTTCACTTCCTCATTGCCCCAGGCACTGTGCAGCAGCGAGGACTCCGTGCTCCATGCCAGACTGGGATTACATCTCAGGGGTGAGCTGAAACTTTCTCTTTATTCATATTACTGTACTTGATTTTTCGTGCTCCCCTTTTTGACTTAGCACCAGACTTTTTGACAGACCAAGTTGTCTGCACACTTTTCTATTGTTTTGGGGTGTGTTGTTGTATATTGTTGTTTTTTTTTATCCGGATTTTCATCATGGATAATAGTACTACCAATTCCAGGCAGGTGCGGGCTGCTAAACTATTTTGCACCAATAGCGCCATTATAACTGAAACTGGCTGCTATAGAGTCGCACTTGCAGGACAGTAAAACTTATTTACCACTTGCTAGTGACCCTACTTTATTTTTTGCAGAAAAAAACTAAAAAAAGTAATTGATGAAGGTTTTTCTTTGGGTATACTGACAAAAAAAAAGAAACGGAATTCCTTGAAGTAACATCACCCATTATTCCTATCATCCATGCGCTGCCTAAAACACCTAAACCGTTATCACCTATTTCTATAAGACCAATAGTGTCAGGAATAGGCTCGTTAAACGAGCATTTGGGCGCATAGCTAGATAGTGCCTCACAATCATTGGTACAAAGAATACCGGGTTTTTTACAGGATTCTCGTGATGTTTTGCGTATGGTCCCACAGATACACCTGGGTTTCTTGTGATGTTTCTTCTCTTTACACCAGCATTCCCCAACACATAGCTATTATGGCTGTCCAATACCACCTGGACAGGTACAGTTCTTACACACCTGAACTTAAAGAGTATATAGAAATATAGAAAATGTGCTCTCATTTCTACTCCGCCATAATTATTTTATGTTTAATGGAAAGTTATTTTTGCAAATTAGCGGAGTGGCGATGGGAGCCAAATTCTCACCATCCGTAGCCAATTTGACTATGGCATGGTGGAAAGAGTGTTTTATGTATACTATCCATAATCCGTTTTCATCTTCAATAAAATTATATGCTAGGTATATAGGTGATATGATCATTGTTTGGGAGGGGGCGGTATCAGAGATTCCAAATTTCATCTCTTACCTTAATGACAACCAGTTTAACTTGCATTTCACACATAGTCATCATGGTGAAAAAAATGGTATTCCTGGATTTGGAACTTATTGGTGTCAATAATTGTACAATTGTAACTAAAACTTACAGAAAACCTTCAGCAGGTAATACAATTTTGGATGCTCGTTCATTCCACCCTTTTCATGTTAACAAAGCTGTTCCTGTGGGTGAATTTATTAGAGCTGAGCGGAATTGCAGCTGCAGTGCTCTGACCTAGAATCCAGGACTATCAGGCTGAGTTCACACGATGCGTTTCCGCGGCGTTTTTGCAGCTGCGTAAACGCATTAAAAACGCATGGTAGAAGGGCAGCAATGTTCCCCCAATTGAAATCCGCATGTGCTGTGCCCATGATGCGGATTTTTCCGCAGCGTAAACGCTGCACTCAAAAATCCGCAGCATGTCCATTAATTTTGCAGAAACGCTGCGTTTTCGCCGCCATTGACTTGCATTAGAACGCGCCAATTCCGCAAGACTGCATCTGTACTTGCGTAATTGGCGCGTTCTAATGTGCGGATGGTACCTGGGTGTGGAGGAGAGGAGAGTCTCATCCACACCCAGGTACCATTAAAAAATCTGTAAAAAAAAAAAAGAATAAAATAAAAAATAAATGTATACTTACCTTCTGTCGGCCTGCGCACAGCTCCTGCTTGGTTCCCGGCACTTTGCAGTGAGTTGAAGGACCTGAGCTGATGTCAGAGTCATGTGACGGGTCACTTGACGCTGACGTCGGCAGGTCTTTCAATTCAAAGTTGCCGGCGAGGGAGAACGGAGTGAGCAGGACAGCACGGGCCATCGGAGGGTAAAGTACACATTTATTTTTAATTTTTACCACTCTCTCGGGTCACACTATATAAATCCATGCCGGTTGCATGGATTTATATAGTGTGACCTAGTTGTCAAGCACTTTCCAGGTGATGCTAAAATCGCCTGGAAAGCGCTTGTCAATCCACATGCGGAAACGCATGTGAATCTGCATGTATTCCGCAGGAAAAACGCATGCAAAATCTGCATGCGTTTTTTCTGCCAGGGAGATGCAGAAATGATGCAGAAATTTTCTGCTTCATTTCTGCATCGTGTGCACATACCTTCAGACAGCGCCTTTCTGATCGACACTATCCCAATTGGTGCCTAAACAGAGCACAACAGATTGCAAATACTAGGAATAGGACGGACTTAACCCCTTCGCGACCATGGGATTTTCCCTTTTTGCATTTTCGTTATTTGCTCCCCTTGTTCCCAGAGCCATAGCGTTTTTTTTTTTGGTCAATATGGCCGTGTGAGGGCTTATTTTTTGCGGGACAAATTTTACTTTCCAATGCCATTACTAGTTTTACCGTATCATGTACTGGAAAACGGGAAAAAAATTCCAAGTGCGGTGAAATTGCAAAAAAAGTGCAATACCACAGATGTTTTTATTTTTTTTACCACATTCACTGAATGCTAAAACTGACCTGCCATTCTTATTCTCCATGTCATTACAAGATCGTAGACACCAAACATGTATAGGTTCTTTTTTATTATTTTATTTTGAATGGGGGTGATTTAAACTTTTATATTTTTTAAATTTTTTTTTATATTTTTGAAAACCTTTTTTTTTACTTTTTGCTTGCTTCTATAGTTTCCATAGGAGACTAGAAGCAGCAACTGTCCAATCGCCTCTGCTATATACAGGGGACCAGTAGTTCCCCTGTATGCAGCAGAAATGCTCCTGTACTATGAGCGCCGACCACTAGGTTGCGCTCATAGTAATCTTTACATGACAACCACTGGGGTCTGCTGCAGACCCAGGGTTGTCATGACCACCCATCGGTGACCCGCGATCACGTGACAGGGTCACCGATGGGCGGGGCTAACGCCGCGCTTCCGGCGCGGCGATGTTAAATGCCGCTGTCAGAGATTGACAGCGGCATTTAACATGTTAACAGCCGCGGGTGGATCGCGATTCCACACGCGGCTGTTGTGGGCACATGTCAGCTGTAATAAGCAGCTGACATGTGCCCGGTTCAGTGCGGGCTCGGCGCCGGAGCCCTCACTGAACCGGGGGTGATGGCCTGGGGTGTACTAATACGCCCTGGGTCGGTAAGGGGTTAATTAATAAAACTAGGATGAAATGAAATAAAAAAAACTGCTTGCCAGTTTTGGTTCTTAATCATAGTCCTTATTTTAGGTCCATTTCCCAGATAGTGCGACGCAATCTACACATTTTGCAAGATAATCCTGTCATTACAAGAATAGTGCCAAGGAAAGCAAAAACGCTAGGAAATGTATTATCACCTAGTTTGCATGTTCACCATCACAAAAAACCCACATCTCAAACATGGTTGTCATTAAAGGGTTATTTTAAGCGCGGACAAACTCAGTGCAAAACCTGCCCAGTGTCGTTCAAAACCAATCATCTTTACAGTTACGATCAGAGTTAAAAATTCAGTATAAAAAGCTTCTTATCTGCAACAGTGATCAGGTGGTTTATGCTGCACAATCTGTGACCTCAAATATGTTGGTTCCACTATCCGTAATCAGGGAGCACCTGTATGACATTGACGAGCCACAGAGAGAAACATCTGTAATATCTCACACCATCTTGTGGAATGTCATAATCGCAGTAATTGGTCTGCGTGTATACGCGATAGAACAAATACCGAAACATGTTAGAGGCGGCAGTCATACTGATGCGGTCCGCAACAAAAAAGCTTTCTGGATATTTTCTCTGAACACACATGCTCCATCAGGGCTTAATCTCAGACGAGAAATTGTTACATTATTAAAAGCATAATATTAAGCCCTGAAAGGAAAGAGAGAAAGGAGAAAAAGGAGAATTTTTTAATTTTTTTTCCAAACTCCTCCTCACTATGCTTCGCTCTATAGGCCTCAAGGAAACCGTTCTCTCCTGGTTCTCCTCCTACCTCTCTGACTGCTCCTTCACTGTATCTTTTGCCGACTCCTCTTCCTCTCCTCGTCCCCTTACTATCGGGGTTCCACAGGGCTCAGTCCTAAACCCCCTCCTCTTCTCTCTATACACTGCCCCTATTGGACAAACAATCAGCAGATTTGGGTTCCAGTATCCTCTCCATGCTGACGACACCCAATTATACACTTCTTCCCCTGACATCACCCCTACCCTAATACAAAATACCAAGGATTGTTTGTCTGCTGTCTCTAACAACATGTCCTCCCTCTATCTTAAACTGAATTTCTCCAAAACTGAACTTCTTGTGTTTCTCCCCTCTACTAACCTAACTCTACCTAACATCGAAATTACATTGAAGGGTTCAACTGACTCGCCCCCAGGGCCGTGGGGTGCTCGGCAGCCGGGCCTTATGGCTGCTTTTGGGGGAGATCACGGTGGCTGGCCCGGTCCGTGACCCAGAGCGGACAGTGCAAAAAGGGGATATTTATAGGGGATTTGTCGAGACGCCACCTGTGGTGTCTGGTGAGGATCACCAGCGCTGCAACAGTCCTCTGAGGCAGGTGTTAGGGCAGCTTGAGATGGAACTGCTCCCCATAGGTGGAGCAGGCCTCAGGGCAGTGAAAACGATGCAGGTTGCGCTGGGCGTTGTGGCGCAGGGGGAGCGATGGCGCAGCAGAAGTAACGGACAGAGACATGGGATTTGCTTCATTACCTTTACTGGTGCCGTTGTTAGGTACGGTCCAGGGTACTCCAGGTGAAGGGCGCACTTTTGGACTCTCCCCAGTGAGCGGGTATAGGGCCTCCTGATCCGTGTCAGTCTCTGTGTATGTTCCTGGCCAGCCTGCAACTGAGCCTAGACTATGTGTCCTGCTTTTACTTCACCTGTTGCTCAGAAGTAGGACCTCTGGTTGGTAACCACTTTCCCTGGACATCGGGGCCTTCGTGGTTCCTGGTCCTGTAGGTGTCTAGCTTCAGGTTTGCCAGGGACTTGTAGTCCTCCTGGGATTCCGGTTATCCCTACTGGGTGTAAAGGGTCCCTGTAGGCTCGGACCCGGTGTCCGGTTTGTATAATGGGGTGAGCTTACTAGGCTCCTCTGCCCCCTTAGCTTCACTCTCTTTTTCTCCTCGCCGTCGACCACACTCGGGACCCTCACTACTCGGCAGCTGGCGTGCTGTGTCTTCATCGCTCTCTGAGCGTCGGCACGCTCTCTCTGCTCACAGACTCACTTCTGTCTGAGCTGACAACTAACTTCTCACTGACTGAACTGAGCTGCCTGGCTCCATCCTCCCTTTATATGTCCCTAACGGGCTTCCTCTGGTGGTCTGAGGTGGTAGGGTGGAGGTGTGTGAATGTGTGAGGGCCTCTTGTGGAGAAGTCCATCCATGCACCCTTCTGGGTTCTGTGGCACCAATGCGCAGCAGGCGCCACACAACTATAACTCCCAAGCAGCATGCTCGCTTGGTCATATTTGACACTAAACTTTCCTTTATTCCCTATATCCGATCACTCACTCGCTCTTGTCACCTGCATCTTAAAAACATCTCCAGAATCCGACCTTTTCTCACCTTTGAAGCTGCTAAAACTCTTACTGTCGCTCTTCACTCTCGTCTGGACTACTGCAACTCTCTTCAGATCGGTCTCCATCTTACCAAACTTTCTTCACTTCAATCCGTCCTGAATGCGGCAGCCAGGGTCATATTTCTGCCTAGCCGCTTCACCGATGCCTCCATCTTGTGCTAGTCATTACACTGGTTACCCATTCGCTACAGGGTACAATACAAACTCATTGATCTCACCCACAAACTCTCCACAGTTCTGCACCGCCTTATATTTCCTCTCTCATCTCTGTCTATCTCCCTACACGTGCCCTCCGTTCTACAAATGACCTAAGACTAACAACCCTAACCTCACACCTCCGTTTCCAAGACTTCTCTCGTGCTGCGCCAGTTCTCTGGAATGCTCAACCCCAGACTATCCGACTGATGCCTAGCCCCCACGTCTTTACGCGCGCTTTAAAAACCCATCTCTTTAAACAAGCCTACCACTTCAACTCAGTAAACTAACTTTTCTCTGTTCCCTCCTTCTAAATATAATTCAGAATCTGCTCCCTACTATTCATCTGTCTCCACACCCTTCAAGCACACGATAACTGCACTCGATACTTGATTAATGCACTTAAACATACTGACTGATGACCGTATCATGCAGCCTTATATGAAAATCTCTATGTATTATAATTGCTAGACCTGAAATAACAAGCACTTCTCACTTATTGTGTCCCCCCATTTTCTTATAGATTGTAGCTTGCGAGCAGGGACCTCACTCCTGATGTAACTGTTTAAACTGTCTTACTTTGTATTGAATTTATTGTCTGTACATGTCCCCGCTTAATTGTAAAGTGCTGCGGAATATGTTGGCGCTATGTAAATAAAAATTATTATTATTATATTATTACACGAGGTATATAGATGACCTGCTCATCATTTGGGATGACAAATCATCCAATGTTCTGCTCTTTTTGGATTATCTGAATGATAACAACTATAATCTTCGGTTCATTCATTTTTTTTTTAATCAATAGTCAATCACATATTTAGATCTATAAGTCTCAGGCATACATGGTTCTTTAATCGAAAGTAGTACAGAAAAACAGCAGCAGGGGATACAATTCTTCATGCCTAGAGCTTTCATCCTCCACACAGCACACAAGCTATTCCAGTAGGAGAGCTAATCAGAGCAAAAAGAAACTGCAGTGCTATAAAGTCCTTTCACAATGAGTCACAATAGATTATCCTACTAATTCAAGTGTGGACGATTTATAATTGGTAAGAAAGAAAATTCCACTGACATTTTGCTGCATCCAACATCTTTCCCTCACCGGTGAGCACAGCAAACCGTGCACGGGGGAATTCTGTAACTCTTTAAGTAAGTCCTCCGCCTTAAGATTAGGCGTCAAAACAAGCATTGTCAGTTATCCCGGACTGAGGGAGAGTGACGGATTTCGTATAGTCCAAGGATCTCTGGGAATCGTCTATATCTGAATACAGGTAAGACCATTTAATTATAATCTTTATTATATTCGGTAATTTTCTTAATCCAGTATTAAAGTTATTCTAGAAATTGATTTGGGAGCTATGATTGTGAACATATGCAACTGGAGTTGTAAAACTCCTTTAAGTTGCAAAACTTCATAAATCTGATTGAAGTTTGTTAGTTCCGGAAAGAAATTTCGTAGAATGGGTACATAGCCGATGTGAGAAGGCTACTGTGGAATCAAAAACTCTGTGTGCACATTAAACTTATCTAGATGGTCAGGGTCGAGGACCCTCGGGAATTAAGGAATCCGCTGGATTAACCCAATATAAGAGCTCAATATAAGATTAATTTTTACCGATATTTTGTTTTTGTCTTCTGTAGTTTCTTGTCTGTTGATTCCTGTTAAATGTGCTGTTTTCATTTGTTTGTTTTTGAAGAATTAAAAAGCCATAAATATATATATATAAATATATGTTTTATGTTACATATGAGACTCCCTGAATGATCTCTTGAGTGAATGTATAAGGATTGAAATATAAAATTCTGTGTGTATAAGGGAGTCCAATTAGGTGTGGTCGACAGTCACTTCTGGACTGGAGACAACTCATAGATTATTGTAACGTTTAAAACACCTAGGTACATGCCATCTGATCCCTAAATAGAGAATATTTGCTGTTGTATTGTTATGTGTTTTTCTTTTAATAACATTGAGTGACTGAATCCTCCTAGTTTAAAAAGTGGACGCAAAGTCAGATTTGCGGCGGTCGAATGAGGCCTTATCACGATCATGAGGAGTTAGTAGAGTCCGCGCCGGAGGTGCTCTGAATACCTGATTTTAAGAATGGGAACTTTTCTGGAAATAAAGAGGCGATGTCAATAGACTTTATCTCAGCACTTCAGGTCTAGGAGTACGAGGGAACTTTTATCTCTTGTCTTATATGCTTTTCTTGTCTATTATACATTGTTGACAATATATGTCTGTGTCTGTGTATGTCCAATCCCTGACTGTGTATGTTGTTGTACATTGTGTTTGTACTGTTACTCTAGTCAAAAGTCCTTGTGAACATATATATCTATTCCTTATCAGCGACCACATTTGCCATCTGCAGCCCGTCCCTTGGGGACCTGTCTTGTTTATTACACTGTGTTGTCATATCTGTCCCCCACAAATCTTTATTGGACGAAGGTGGCAAGATATAGAGTTTCAAGCTGGTAAATATATAGGACATAGTGTAATCAGTGAGGATTATTTAGATCCTGGGTATTAGTAACAGTAATTGAATTTTTGTTACTGGTTTCTTATCTTCTTGATGACATATGAATTCCGCTGATATTTGTCAGACTTCTTACAAGTGGGTAGACATCCATTGTGCTCAAGGATTTGCATTGTGTGTAGTTCTTATCTTCTTTTTTGCCTTCTTCTTGTGTATAAGAATGTCACATAACATCCTTACGGGACGTAGACCCACAGCTATATTTTAATGTCTTGTCCACATTATAAGGCGGGATTGTTATTGTGCATTACATCTGACGGCTGGATACAATTGTACCCAGAGGGGACTACTGAAGCCGAACAAACAGTCTTGAATTTGGGATATAAGCTGTAAACATGGGGAATGTTCCAGGCAAACGTGTGGAACGTGGTTGTCTTTGGTGTTATGATAAGAAGGAACCACTAGATGGGGATAGTAAGTATATGCATAAAATAGACCCTGAATGTGGGAAGTACCTTGATTAATGGCAGAGAAAGTTTGGATTTGATGGTAAACTTACTTTGACAGAATGTGAAAATTTGGTACAAGAAATAGAACAAGGTAATGAGAAAGAGAAAAGAAAGTATGGTCATGACAGTGCAAATAAATGGTTGAGAGAGGCAAGGACGAGAGAAAAACGTAGACAAAAGAAAAAACAGGAGAAAAGGACTGAGATGATGCCCTTGTGTGATAAGGACCTTTTGGTCAGAAGGAAAATAAATAAATAAATTAGGTTCCTGAGGAAATATTACATTTAGCTGAAATAGAAATGTATTTACAGAACACTTTACCTCCAGAAGTGACCCTCCTCGTGGGGGGCCGTGAGGTCACTTTTCTTGTTGAGTCAGGAGCCATTAGAACCTTAGTGCATTCAGAAGAGATACCCACTATTGGACTGTCTGCTGCCTGCATAGTGGTAACAGGAGCAAATAGTAAGAGAACCATCATCTACACCACTGGAGGTACGGGACCCCGGAACAGGCAAAAGTGCACAAATTATATTATCAACTGTGTGGGTGGGATAAGATGCAAGCCCTGAGACCGGGAATAATCCCACCTGCTGCAGGACTTCAGGCAAAATCCATGGCGGAGACAATGGTGCTCCAAGGGTATGGGGAACCCAGATACCATTAGGCTATGTGCCCACGTATAGAGATGAGCGGTGTTCGACTAGAACTGTTCGCCAATCTCAAATTCGAGCTGTTTTGGGCGGTGTTCGAGTTGTTCGACGAACCCGAACGATTTGCAAAAAATTCGGCTGTTCGAGGTTATGTTCGATAACTGTTCGTGCACCAAAAGCGTGTCCTGCATGTCTGGTGCTATTTAGAGCACCAATCATGCAGGGATTGTCTGCCACTCACTGTAATGCCACAGCCATGGTGCTTGTGGCATTACAGTGATTGCCCAAATCGATGGGAACAGTGCCAACAGTGAAACATGAAAAGCCGGCAATTCAGCAGCGGCATACACCGGTACCCGACAATTTAGAACCGAAAGAATAGAGCTTCACACATAGATTAGATAGATATAAACATGTCAGCCACATATATACGAAGTACAGTGAAAGTGCTGCTTACTGTACTTGTCATTTAGCGTAAAGGATTTATCAAAAAAAATAATAGTGTTTTCATGCACCGTCTCTTTAAAAAAGCCGGCCGGCAATTCAGCAGCGGTACCCGACAATTTAGAATAGAAGGAATAGAGAATCACACATAGATTAGATAGATAGAAACATGTCAGTCACATATATATGAAGTACAGTGACAGTGTTGCTTACTGTACTTGTCATTTAGTGTAAAGGATTTATTAAAAAAAATAATAGTGTTTTCATGCACCGTCTCTTTAAGAAAGCCGGCCGGCAATTCAGCATCTGTACCCGACAATTTATAACAGACAGAATAGAGCTTCACACATAGATTAGATAGATAGAAACATGTCAGTCACATATATATGAAGTACAGTGATAGTGTTGGTTACTGTACTTGTCATTTAGTATTAAAATAAAGGATTTATTATTAAAAAAATTGGCGTGGGGTTCCCCTTAATTTTAGGCTCTAGCGGAGGTTAAGCAGACAGCTGGGGCAGATGTTTGAAGCCTGGGAAGGGGGTAATACCCACGGAGCTTCCCAGGCTACTAATATGAGCCCCCAGCTGAATACATAGCCTTTACTAGCTATTAAAATGGGGGACCCCCCCAAAAAAATGACGTGGGGTCCCCCCTAATTTAATAGCTAGCAAAGGCTAGGCAGACAGCTGGGGGCTGATATTAATAGCCCAGGAAGGTAGCCATGAATATTGGCCCCCTCCCAGGCTAGAAACACCAGCCGTCAGCCGCCCCAGAAATGGCGCATTCATAGGATGCGCCAATTCTGGCACTTAGCCTCGCTCTTCCACGCTGCCCTGTAGCGGTGGCAGGGGGTAATAGGGCTGGGGTTGATGTCAGCTTATAATGCCAGCTGACATCAAGCCCAGGTTAGTAATGGAGAGGCGTCTATAAGACACCCCCATTACTAACCCCATAGTCAAAGTTAAAAAAAACACAAACACCCAGAATAAAGTCCTTTAATTGAAATAAAGACACAATTCTTTATTGTTCTAAATTAAACCATACTTACCGTCACGCCCATTCCAGCTGAAGCCAACGATCTCCTGCAATAAAAGAAAAATAATAAAGCAACCTCATCCTTACCTTTCCATGGGAAAATTCTCACGCTGAAGTGCTGAGTGCAGGAGAATTTTCCCACGCTGTCAGTGAGGTGCATGAGGTGAGCTGAGTTCATTGGACATGAGCTCACCTCATGCACGTCACTGACAGCGTGGGAGAATTCTCCTGCACTCAGCACTTCAGCGTGAGAATTTTCCCACGCTGTCAGTGACGTGCATGAGGTGAGCCGAGTTCATTGGACATGACCTCGGCTCATCTGGATGCCGTCACAGCGAGACAATGTGGAGCGCAAGCATGCCTGCTCTTCTCAGTGTCTGCGGGATGACAGGCTGGATGGCAGCGTTCTGCTGCGGTCCAGCCTGTCATCTCGATGTAGCAGAGCTGAAGCTGTCGTGGGAACCATGGAAAGGTAAGGATGAGGTTGGTTTATTATTTTTCTTTTATTGCAGGAGATCGTTGGCTTCAGCTGGAATGGGCGTGATGGTAAGTATAGTTTAATTTAGAACGCTTCTATGAACGCGCCATTTTCCGGGGTGGCTGCGGACTGCAATTTGCAGCGGGGGGGGCCCAGAAAGCTTGGGCCTCCCTGCGCTGCAGAATCCAGCCCCCAGCTGCCTAGTTGTACCTGGCTGGACACAAAAATAGGGCGAAGACCCACGTATTTTTTTTTTAATTATTTCATGAAATTCATGAAATAATTAAGAAAAAAAGGCCTTCCCTATATTGTTGTGTCCGGCCAGGTACAAATAGTCAGCTGGTGGTTGGGGGCAGCCCGTTCCTGCCTGCTGTACCTGGCTGGACACAAATATAGTGCGAAGCCCCACTTCAATTTTTTTTAATTATTTCATGAAATTCATGAAATAATTAAGAAAAAAAGGCCTTCCCTATATTGTTGTGTCCGGCCAGGTACAAATAGGCAGCTGGTGGTTGGGGGCAGCCCATTCCTGCCTGCTGTACCTGGCTGGACACAAATATAGTGCGAAGCCCCACTTCAATTTTTTTAAATTATTTCAGGAAATTCATGAAATAATTTAAAAAAAATTGACGTGGGGCATCGCACTATATTTGTGTCCAGTCAGGTGCAGCAGGCAGGAACGGGCTGCCCCCAACCACCAGCTGACTATTTGTACCTGGCCGGACACAACAATATAGGGAAGCCCTTTTTTTCTTAATTTCATGAAATAATTTAAAGAAAATTGACGTGGGGCTTCGCCCTGTTTTTGTGTCCAGCCAGGTACAACTAGGCAGCTGGGGGCTGGAATCCGCAGCGCAGGGAGGCCCAAGCTTTCTGGGCCACCCCCGCTGCAAATTGCAGTCCGCAGCCACCCCGGAAAATGGCGCGTTCATAGAAGCGCCATCTTCTGGCGCTGTACCCAACTCATCCAGGGCCCTGATGCGGTGGCTCACTGGGTAATAAAGGGGTTAGGGCCAGCTTGGCATTATCAGCTGGCCCTAAGCCCAAAATTCATGGGGTCACGCCAATATTAGACATGACCACCATGAATTTCTAGTAAAGTATTTAAAAAAAACACAACACCCAGAAAAAAGTCCTTTAATTGAAATAAACACACAATTCTTTATTGTTCTAAATTAAACCATACTTACCGTCACGCCCATTCCAGCTGAAGCCAATGATCTCCTGAAATAAAAGAAAAATAATAAAGCAACATCATCCTTACCTTTCCATGGTTCCCATGACAGCTTCAGCTCTGCTACATCGAGATGACAGGCTGGACCGCAGCAGAACGCTGCCATCCAGCCTGTCATCCCGCAGACACTGAGAAGCGCAGGCTTGCTTGCGCTCCACAGTGTCTCTCTGTGAGGGCATCCAGATGAGCTGAGTTAATGTCCAATGAACTCGGCTCACCTCATGCACGTCACTGACAGCGTGGGAAAATTCTCCTGCACTCAGCGCTTCAGCGTGGGAGAATTCTCACACTGAAGCGCTGAGTGCAGGAGAATTCTCCCACGCTGTCAGTGACGTGCAGGAGGTGAGCTGAGTTCATTGGACATGAGCTCACCTTATGCACGTCACTGACAGCGTGGGAAAATTCTCCTGCACTCAGCGCTTCAGCGTGAGAATTTTCCCACGCTGTCAGTGACGTGCATGAGGTGCGCCGAGTTCATTGGACATGAACTCGTCTCATCTTTATGCCGTCACAGCCAGACACTGCAGAGCGCAAGCATGCCTGCGCTTCTCAGTGTCTGCGGGATGACAGGCTGGATGGCGGCGTTCTGCTGCGGTCCAGCCTGTCATCTCAATGTAGCAGAGCTGAAGCTGTCGTGGGAACCATGGAAAGGTAAGGATGATGTTGCTTTATTATTTTTCTTTTATTGCAGGAGATCTTTGGCTTCAGCTAGAATGGGCATGATGGTAAGTATGGTTTAATTTAGAACAATAAAGGATTGTGTCTTTATTTCAATTAAAGGACTTTATTCTGGGTGTTTGTGTTTTCTTTTAACTTTGACTATGGGGTTAGTAATGGGGGTGTCTTATAGACGCCTCTCCATTACTAACCTGGGCTTGATGTCAGCTGGCATTATAAGCTGACATCAACCCCAGCCCTATTACCCCCTGCCACCGCTACAGGGCAGCGTGGAAGAGCGAGGCTAAGTGCCAGAATTGGCGCATCCTATGAATGCGCTATTTCTGGGGCGGCTGACGGCTGGTGTTTCTAGCCTGGGAGGGGGCCAATATTCATGGCTCCCTTCCTGGGCTATTAATATCAGCCCCCAGCTGTCTGCCTAGCCTTTGCTAGCTATTAAATTAGGGGGGACCCCACGTCATTTTTTTGGGGGGGTCCCCCATTTTAATAGCTAGTAAAGGCTATGTATTCAGCTGGGGGCTGATATTAGTAGCCTGGGAAGCTCCGTGGGTATTACCCCCTTCCCAGGCTTCAAACATCTGCCCCAGCCGTCTGCTTAACCTCCGCTAGAGACTAAAATTAAGGGGAACCCCACGCCAATTTTTTTTAATAATAAATCCTTTATTTTAATACTAAATGACAAGTACAGTAACCAACACTATCACTGTACTTCATATATATGTGACTGACATGTTTCTATCTATCTAATCTATGTGTGAAGCTCTATTCTGTCTGTTATAAATTGTCGGGTACAGATGCTGAATTGCCGGCCGGCTTTCTTAAAGAGACGGTGCATGAAAACACTATTATTTTTTTTAATAAATCCTTTACACTAAATGACAAGTACAGTAAGCAACATTGTCACTGTACTTCATATATATGTGACTAACATGTTTCTATCTATCTAATCTATGTGTGAAGCTCTATTCTGTCTGTTATAAATTGTCGGGTACAGATGCTAAATTGCCGGCCGGCTTTTTTAAAGAGACAGTGCATGAAAACACTATTATATTTTTTAATAAATCCTTTACACTAAATGACAAGTACAGTAAGCAACACTGTCACTGTACTTCATATATATGTGACTGACATGTTTCTATCTATCTAATATATGTGTGAGGCTCTATTCCTTCTTGTCTAAATTGTCGGGTACCGGTGTATGCCGCTGCTGAATTGCCGGCCGGCTTTTTTAAAGAAAGCGTCTTCTGAGCAGTTTGTCAGCTTTTGGACACCTTTGAAGGTGTTTTCTATGTGTTTCTATGTGTTTTTGTTTGCCTGCCATTGGTTTTAACGGTGTTCGACGGTGTTCTAAGGTGTTCGATGAACAGTTCGACGAACAGTTCCTCGAACATCCCGGTGTTCGACGAACCGAACCGAACCCGAACACTACGGGGGTGGCTCAACACTACCCACGTAGCATATTTGATGCAGAGCGTTTTTGCCTCTCTCTGGCAGAAAAAAATGCGTGCAGATTTACATGCGTTTTTTTCTGCCAGAGAGAAGCGTTTTTTCAGCGTTTTTAGATGCGTTTTTTCAAGCAGTTTTTCAAGCGATTTTGAGCATCACTTGGAAAAGTGGTTAACAAGTTGGTCACACAATATAAATCCATGCAACCGGCATGGATTTATAATGTGTGAACAACTGATTCTTTAAATGCAGCATCTATAGTAAAAAAAAGAGAATTAAAATATTAAAAATAAAAAAAACCCTGTATACTCACCTCTCCGGTCTGCTCCCTGCCGCGTCTTCGCTCTTCAGTGTCCCACAGTGTACTGTCAGGACCTGCGGTGACGTCATTTAGTCAGTTGATGGTCACGCGACCATCACCTGACCGCCGACGTCAGCGGTCACGTGACCATCAGGTGACTAAATGACGTCACAGCAGGTCCTGACAGTACACCGTGGGACGCCAAGGAGAGAGGACGTGGGCGGGAGCAGACCGGAGGAGACCGGAGAGCAGATCGGGGGCCGCCGGAGAGGTGAATATACAGGTTTTGTTTATTTTTTACTTTTTTATTTCTTTTTTTCACCGCGTGGTAGCCGGGATGAGAGGAGTTGTAGTCTCCTCTTCATCCCGGGTACCACACACATCGCGATTATGCTGCAAATTCGCGGCCATTGAATTTAATTGAAACGCAGCAAATCCACACATACCTGCGGGTTTGCTGCGTTTCAGTGTTCCTCAATGGCCGCGAATTTGCAGCGTAATTGCTGTAGAAATGGTCATGCTGCGTTTTGCAACGCAATGCGAATTCGGTGCGCTAATTAGCGCATAATGTGCACAGCACATCCGAATTCACATTGCTATGCATGGCAGACTGTTTTACTAGAGTTTTCGCAGCCGTAAAAACGCTACATCTTACAGCCTTAAAACCAAGAAATGTGAACTGAGGTCTAAGATGGTAGACATGCAAGAAATAGGTGCATGTTCACACTTCTTGGTTTTTTGTCTTGTTTGCATTCTGTGCAATTTAAGGGTGTGGCATCCCCTTTGTTGAGCTGATTAGTATATATGTAGCTTACCACGGGCCTAGGTGGTCTAGAGTTGGGACCCGGTCCTATTTGTCTACCCTTTTATATGCATTACTTCAACTTTGATATACAGTAAGGTTTTTAATATAGGCAGTATAGGTACCGTCCCAATTTAGGGTCACCTTGCCGCTGGTGGGACGGCTTGTATACTTTTTTTGATCAAAAATAGTTCACTAAGTACCCTATATTTATTATGCAACTTTGCTTTACATTTATATATAATGATGGTAGGGTATGAGATATATTTTTGTCTTTTGTAGATCTTACAGCCTTAGTCTAATAACTGCAGGACCATCTTCAGTTACTGAGTCCTTAGAAGAAGAGATATAGGGGATCCGGGTGCAGATTTTCACAAACCTGAAGAACTACATTGCATCATGTATTACAAGTATTTTAAGGGTCCTGATTTAAAATACGAGAATAGGTTTTTCCGAGAACCCTGCTCTCGGCTGTTCTTGGACCCCCTATACTGGGATCAGAAAGGGAACTGTGCTGCCAGCGGTAAATTGTCGGGAACAATTTAAATTGCTTTATAAAGGTACCAAGCCACATGTTCCCTCTCCAGATATAAGGGTAGATCGTGGAAATCCCATGGTAATTTTGTGGATGAATGTAAGGAAAGTAAACAATGGGAGGATTTGGGTGATGGCTCATTTTGTAATGACAAACTGCAGGCATACTCCAAAGTGCTGAATCGGACACCATTTCTAAACCCAGTGTCCACATGCAGTAAGGCCGGGGAACTGGCTGAGAAATGATGATCCTCTCCCCAGAACTAGGGGAGGAATTCACCACATAGCCAGAATCTTTGTGGTCCACAGGTGCTGCAGATGTGATCCTTACTGAGCTCCGCTGCAGGAGACATGCACCCATGGACATGACACCCCTGTGAGTGAGTCAGCCTCTGGGGTGATCCTTACTAAGCACCGCTGCAGGTTACATGCACCCATGGGGATGACACCTCTGTGAATGAGACAGCCTCTGGGGTGATCCTTACTGAGCACCGCTGCAGGTGACATGCACCCATGGGGATGACACTAGAGATGAGCGGTGTTCGACTAGAACTGTTCGCCAATCTCAAATTCGAGCTGTTTTGGGCGGTGTTCGAGACGTGCGGCGAACACGAACAATTTGAAAAAAATTTGGCTGTTTGAGGTTATGTTCGATAACTGTTCGTGCACCAAAATCATAACTGGATTTTTTCTCAGTAATGCTGAAAATTAATGTTAATACGCAGTTTGAGTGTACAGCGGGGGGAGGGGCAGGGGATGGTCTCTGCAGGAATAATGAAGATCTCCATTTTTTTTCTCTTTCCTGCATTTACAGTGGGGAGGTGCAGTCTGTCAGCCTATCAGCAGCGCACACACGGAGCGAAGTACTTTTTTTCACACAAGCAAGGGCATGTGTCATTGGCAATGTATGTCACATGTCCTTGCCCTATAAGACCCAGCCATTTTCCCCGTCGTCACCATTTTCTCACAGCTGCAGCTGCGTGTTAGACGGCACCGCTGTTGCTGTGTGCGCTATACTTTGTTAATTTCAAGCCAATTTTTGCACAAATCTACAGATAGCTTGGGAGTAGGGAATAGTTGTGATTGCAGTCCTTTTAAGGACTAGGTTACATCATTTCCTAATACTTTTATCAGGCAGGTCTGTGCTCTTAAATAGATAGGTTGGGAGTAAAGACTAATTGTAATTGCAGTCCTTTTGAGGGCTAGGTTACATCAGTTCTTGCCAGGCAGGTCTGTGCCAGTGCTGTGCAAGTTTTTTTCACTGAATTTGGCTAAATCTAGCAAAGCAAATCCTTTTTGGCCTCTTGCAGTGTGTGTTAGTCAGTGGAGTAGCCTATTTGTGTTTCAAGCTACACCTCCTGTGTATAGAATACAATTTTTTTTTACTGCACCTAGTGAAGTAAAACCTTTTGGGCATAGCATCATTCTATTAGTTCATCTATACTAACCTCCACCAGGTTGCAAATTCAAAATAATTTTTATCTGCATCTAACCCAGCCGATACTTTTGGCCTAATACCACATTTTGGCCACTCAGCTCTGCTCGATTCCCATCCATTGTTTTTTGTGCAAACAACTCCAGAGTTGTGAATTAGTTAACCACCAAAATGAGTGGAAAAAGGCCTGCTGCTGGTGGAAAGGGGAATAGGCGTGTTGGGAAGTGAAAAAAAGGTTGTGTCCGTGTGGTAGGTGCTAAAGCAACAGTAACATCTGCAGAAGAAAGACCATCTTCCACCCAAACTAAGATGTCTACTTCTTTTAGCGGACAATGTGATAAGATCCCTTTCTTACGGCCACGCCAATCGCTACAAATTCCAGATGAGGCACAAAAACAGCAGGTGCTTCAACGGATATCAAGTGCTCCTTTAAGTGGGCTCTCCTCCACCTCACAACATCACAAATACTCCAGTCCTCAGAGGTGTCACCCCAATTGCACTTGCTTCCTCACAGCTCCCAAGTCTCCAGCTGCCCGTCTGAGTATGGGGTAGAACAGATGGTTGAGTCTGCAGAGCTGTTTACTCATACTATAGCCTGGGAATCAGAGGTCTGCTCCAGAGCTTCTGTGAATCCAGACGAGGAAATGATCTGCACTGATGCCCAGAATCTTTGAGTCGGATCCAGGACCAGATGAAGAAGGTTCTGAGCATAATGTAGACCCTCGTTCCCAAACTGTAACTCCTGTTGGTGGAGACAATGATGAAGACGATGATGAGACTCAAATAACTGATTGGAGCAACAACTTGACTTTTCGGTCAGGGCAGGAAGAGGTTGGCTCTGAGGACGATGGGTGTGAGAACACACAGGGTGATGATGACGAGGTTGGAGATCCCACTTACTGTCAACTCACAGTCAGCCAGTCGATGAGGTCAGCAGAGGAGGTGGAGGAGGATGCTAGTGACGACGAGGTCAGGTTGCGCCTTCCTGGATAGAGGCGTAGTACTGGAAGCACGTCAACAACTGCATCCTCAACCACAACTCTGCCTCTGACCACAAGTCGTGGTGGCTCTTCAGGTCGCATGGGTGCTAAGCCTTGCATAGCCTGGGCATTTTTTCAGATCGATAAGGATGACCCAACTCGTGTTATCTGTATCATTTGTCAGCAAAAGCTAAGTAGAGGCCAAAAAATACATAGTTTGAGTACTTCATGCATGAACCGGCACATGGATATGAAGCATAAGTTGCAGTGGGAAGCTCACTGTGCTACAATGCGGCCTAGCCGGCCAGGCCAACCACCGTCTGCCACATCTTGTGCATCCGCGGCCTCTTCATCCTCTGTGGGGGGACAGCAGTCACACCTGTTTTGGGACGCAGACCTGCCACCTCTTTACCCGCAACAGCCAGCGTGATTGGCAGGTCATCATTTTCTTTGGAGGTGGAAACACCAGCTGGTGTTCAGCGCTGTCCGACATCGATAGCACCACCTTTGGATCAAGGCAACCTAACATGTCCACCTGCATCTTCATCACAGACCGGCAGTTTGCCGAGGACACCCTTCTCAACCCCGTCTAAGCACAACAGCCAGCCCTCGGTCCCTCAGATGTGGACAAGTAAAAGACCATTTCCTCCTAGCCATGACAAAGCTAAGAGGTTGAATTTCACCATCTGCAAGCTCTTGGCTACAAAAATGCTGCCTTTCCGCCTGGTGGACACAGAGGATTTTCGAGACCTTATGTCCGTCGCAGTGCCCCAGTACCAGATGCCCAGTCGGCACTACTTCTCAAAGAAAGGTGTGCCTGCGCTCCACCAGCATGTCGCACACAACATCACCGCTTCTTTGAGAAACTCTGTGTGTGACAGGGTGCATTTCACCACAGACACTTGGACAAGTAGGCATGGACAGGGGCGTTACATGTCGCTGACTGGGCACTGGGTAACTATGGTGACAGCAGGACAAGGGGCTGCTGTCCAAGTCTTACCGTCCCCACAAGTTGTGCGTCAATCCTCTTTATCTCGAAGTTCCTCCACTGCTTCTGCCTCCTCAACCTCCTCTCGGTCCTCCACCTGCACCCAAAGCCTGTCTGGTCATGCCACAAGCTTTCTAACTGCGCAGAAGGGATCCTGCACACCTCCTTACTATGCTGGCAGCAGGGCTCAACGTCATCAGGCAGTTTTTACTTTGAAATGTCTGGGAAATGTGAGTCACCCAGCTGAGGAGTTTCATGAATGGCTGTCTCCACTGGACCTGAAACCAGGGAAGGCCGTGTACAACAATGCTGCAAACCTGGGTGTGGCCCTTCGCCGGGGCAATGTCACACACGTGCCTTGTATGGCTCACGTGTTGAACCTGGTTGTCCAGCAAATTTTAGCCCTCTATCCCGGACTAGATAGCCTTCTGCAGAGGGCACGGTCGCTGTGTGCTCACTTCCGCCGTTCACATCCCGCAACTCAGTGACTTACATCTCTACAGAAGTCGTTGGGCCTGCCACTTCACCGGCTAAAATGCGATGTGCCTATGACTCGCCCCCCTGGGCCTGTGCTGGGGAACCCGGAACCGGGCCTGTTGTAGGATGCTGGCGGTTGTAGTCTCCATGTGGCGGTGACCCGGTCCGTGGCTCAGGGTGGTCAAACCAGTGGCAGTCTATTGGTATTGTAATTGTCCGACTACGCCACCCGTGGATTGCGGTCAGTGCGGACCGCCGCTGCAAGGCCGACCGCTGGGGCTGATGGTATATGCAGCTTAGGTAGTGTAACTCCCCACGGGAAGAGTGCAGCCCCAGGGCAGTTAGTGTGGAAGATGGGAGTGATGGTGTGAGCATCCCAGTACTAATGGTGCTGGTGCGGCGATGAAACACAGAGACGTGTGGTTGCAGTTTCCAATGCTTTACTCACAGTTCTTTACTGGTCCTAGTCACCTCGGTACCGGCGGTTACTGCCCAAGCCGTGCTGCGTCCACCAGGCAAGGGGCTCGACCAACTCCCAGGCAATTCCAGAGAGTGGCACAGGGCCCCTTCCTTTCCTTTCTCTGGCCGTCCCCACCAGTGACCCACCTTTGTCCAGCTTCCTCGGGCCTTCTGTTGGCGAAATCTATCTCCGGTTTCCCTGGCCCTATGCGGTATGCTTTCCTGGTGGATGTAGTGAGGGGTCGCACCAAGATGTGGTCACAACCTCCGGTCTTTGGCTGAGGAATCTGTTGCCTCCACCAATTTGGGTTCTGGTACCCTGCTCTGCCAACCCGTCACCCGCAGTCTCCTGGGTCCTTAGGGTTCCCTCTGTCCTCGTGTCTCTGGGCCTTTCTTAATGTGCTGTTCCTTGTTTCCTTTCTGTTTCAGTTCCTTGCTGTTTCTGTTCCTCTCCTCTCTCTCTCTCTCTCTCTG
Source organism: Phyllobates terribilis (assembly GCF_046119375.1). Taxonomy (NCBI): domain Eukaryota; kingdom Metazoa; phylum Chordata; class Amphibia; order Anura; family Dendrobatidae; genus Phyllobates; species Phyllobates terribilis. Next base: position 178,071,020 of record NW_027362773.1, read on the forward strand.
GCTCCGGCCTCTGTGCTAGGCCTGCCCAGGGACCAGAGCCCATGCAGCAGCTCTGCTCCCTGCCTTCTCCTCTTCACAGAACTGAGCCCAGACTGAACACTGTTCTAAGATGGTGCCCACCTTTTATACCTCCCTCTGACCATGAGCCCAGGTGACTAGCAACCAATGGGCTCCTACCTATGCCCAGACACCCACCCCTATCTGCTCCTACACCACTGGGTGTACTTTCCCCTCCCCACTCCAGCCAGGGACATAGTCGGTCGTGCCTGCACTTCTGTCTAGTGGGAGCACTGTTGAGCTGTCCCTCGGAAATGGGGTGTGTGTGGTGCATGCAGCTTACTGAGTCCTGGTCCACACTCCATCCTTACCCGGGAGTGGAATATCACACCTCTGGTTTGAGGTGCAATACCCCTGTAGCAGCCGAGCCCTCGGGGTGCTACACCTACCTGGTGGAATTCAACTCTGCACATGTTGCAGCGACTGTGGCAGCACCGACAAGCCCTGGTGCAATACGTTCTGACGTATAGCCTGGGCCAACGAGATCCAGAGGTGGGGCAAATCACGCTGGAGGCGTGGTCTCAGATCAGGGACCTATGCACCCTTCTGCACAGTTTTGAAATGGCGACGAAGATGTTTAGTGCTGACGATGCCATTATCAGCATGACTATTCTGGTGATTTACATGCTGGAGCACATGTTAAACAGAATTCGGAGTCAGGTGGTGGCACAAGAGGAGGTGGAGGAAGTAGAGGAAGAGGAGTTGTATGCGGAAGGGCTAACATCTGCAAGGTCCAGACGGTCGGCAGCACCAAGGCGGCAGGCATGTGAGGGTGGGGGAGATGGTTTTACCAGGGCGCATGGTAGCAGCCAAACTAGTGAGGAAGGTGCAGGAGCCCAGGAAGAAGTGGAGGACGAACTGATGGAAGACTCATCAGATGAGGGAGACCTTGATCACATTTCTGTTGTGCGAGGTTGGGGGGAGAGGACAGAGGAAGGAAGCATGATTGTTACCTCGCCATCAACACAACAGGGACTTGGTGCTCCTGGATGCGCAAGACACATGAGTGCCTTCTTGCTGCACTACCTGCAACATGACCCTCGAATTGTGAGAATTAGAAATAATCCTGACTACTGGGTTGCCACACTGTTAGATCCCCGGTACAAAAGTAAATTTGCAGAAATTATTCCTGCCATAGAAAGAGATGCACGCATGCAGGAGTATCAGCAGAGACTGTTGCAGAATCTTACATGTGCTTTTCCCCAAAACACTAGTGGTGCACGTAGTGAATCTCACTGTTCCAACTTGCCAACCGTGGGACCGTCGAGTGTTCAGCACTCAAAACGTAACAGAAACACAGTATCTGCTGGTAACATCAATTTTGCGGAATCATTTCACCACCTTTTTAGCCCATCCTTTGCAAGGCCACAGGAGACAAGAAGTCTGGCACATAGTCAATGCCTAGAGACAATGGTACAGGAGTATCTCCAAGTAAACATTGAAGCCGTGACCGTGTCACTGGACCCTTGCTCTTTTTGGGCTTCCAATCTGAATAAATGTCCGGAGCTCGCCACTTACGCCTTGGAGATCTTGTCATGCCCCGCAGCCAGCGTTCTGTCTGAACATGTGTTCAGAGCTGCTGGTGGTGTGCTGACAGATATGCGCACACGGTTCTCCACTGAGAATGTAGACAGACTTGCGTTCATAAAGATGAACAAATCATGGATCCGAAACAACTTTTCTACCCCTGTGTCATCCTGGGGAGAGTAAAAGCTTGATGATTTGTTAAAATCACCTCACCAACCATTTTAAGCTTTCAAATTACTAATCATGTTTATCTGTATCTTGGCTGGAAAATAATTTGGGCCTTGTAGCAGTGTGCAGTACTGATTCTATTAGGCCATCTATACTAAGCTCCACCAGATTTAAAATTACTAATGTTTATCTGTATCTTGGCTGGAAAATAATTTGGGCCTTGTAGCAGTTTGCAGTACTGATTCTATTAGGCCATCTATACTAAGCTCCACCAGCTTTCAAATTAATAATAATTTTTAGCTGCATCTAGCCCGGAAAATAATTTTGGGGCTCCTAGATGCGCAAGACATATGAGTGCCTTCTTGCTGCACTACCTACAACATGACCCTCAGATTGTCAGAATTCGAAATAATCCTGACTACTGGGTTGCCACACCCTTAGATCCCCCACACTCTTCGATCAACCTTTTAATTTTAATAAAGAACAAAAAAATGGTCATTTTTGAAATTATAAGCATTAGCAGGTTATTAGAAACTGAAATCAAACAGTTTTCAACTGAAAACTTTATTTTAGGTGATGTTACATTTGCACATAGGACCCCTTGTTCGAAAGGAGCTTCTGAACTCTCTCGTCCATTGAATTTGTCAGGTTTTGGATGGTTTCTGCTTCAATTGTTTTGCATGAGGACAGAATACCCTCCCAGAGCTGTTGCTTAGATGTGAACTGCCTCCCGCCATCATAGACACTCCTTTTGATGATGCTCCAGAGGTTCTCAATGGGGTTGAGGTCAGGGGAGCATGGGGGTCACACCATAAGTTTGTCCCCTTTTATGCCCATATCAGCCAGAGATGCAGATGTGTTATGTGCAGCATGAGACGGTGCATTATCATGCATGAAAATGATCTTGCTGCGGAATACACGGTTGTTCTTCTTGAACCATGGCAGGAAGTGCTGTTTGAGAAACTCCACAAACATTATGGAGTTCATCTTTACCCCTTCAGGGATCCTAAAGGGGCCGACAATCTCTCTCCCCATGATTCCAGCCCAAAACATTACTCCACCTAGTCCTTGTTGGAGCCGTAGCCGTGTTTGCATGGTGTGTCCATCAACCAGCCATCCTCCACTCCATCCATCTGGACCATCGAGCGTTGCATGGCACTCATCGGTGAACAAAACAGTTTTGAAGTCAGTCTTCATGTATTGTTTGGCCCACTGGAGCCGTTTCTGCTTGTGTACAGTGGATAGAGGAGGTCGACAGGATGGCTTACGCACAGCTGCAAACCTCTGAAGGACCCTGCATCTTGTTGTTCGGGGGACATTGGAGGCACCAGCAGCTTCAAAAACTTGTCTGCTGCTTTGACAAGGCTTTTTTGCCGCTGCTCTTTTAACCTGACGTAATTGCCTGTAGGAAAGAGTCCTCAATTTGCCCTTATCAGCACGCACACGTGTGTACTGTGAATCAGCTACATACTTCTTGATTGTGCGATGATCAGGATGAAGTGTCTTGGCAATGTTGATTGTAGTCATGCCTTGACCTAAACACTCCACAATTTGTTGCTTCTCAGCAGCCGACACATCCTTTTTCTTTCCCATTTTTGGCAGAAAATGAAGGCTGCTTAATAATGTGGGACAGCCTTCTTAAGTAGTCTTGTCTTTCATTGGACACACCTGCCAAACTAATTAGCACAGGTGTCTGCAATTGCTTACAGTGATATAAAGAGCCCTGACACACATCACCATCAATGAGTTTAACTGACAAATAAACAAATTCTTCCCTTATCACTCCTAAACACTTTTTGCATAATAATTTGGAACACAGTGTACATGTGCTTTTCCACAAAACACCAGTGGTTCACGTAGTGAATCTTACAGTTCTAACTTGCCAACCGTGGTCTGTATGGAGTTGTTCAATAAAGGGCCCAAAATTAAGATAACATAGACGGGAGAGGTCTCTATGAATAGGAATTCCTAAGTATTTGATACCCTGTGAGGGCCAGGCAAAGGGAAAGTTGGACTGGATGGAATCCTATATGGATTTGGGGAGGGAGACATCGAGGGCCTCAGACTTCGCTGCATTGATTTTAAAATTTGACCATGTAACAAAGTGATCTAGTTCTGCCATAACAGCAGGGATGGATATATGTGATTGAGAGATATATACTAGGACATCATCAGCAAATGCAGAGCACTTGTACTCGGTGCCTCCCACCTCAATCCACCTAATATTGGGGTTATGGCGAATTGATGAGAGCAGGCGCTCCGTCACTAGGATGTATAAGAGAGGGGACAGAGGACATCCCTGCCTTGTCCCATTGGTGATTATGAAAGGTGATGAAAATGTTCCATTTATCTTCAGCGTAGGTGACGTATTGCGATACCGGGCCGTGATTTTGCCTATAAAAGGGTCCCCTAGACCCCTACCCCAAGCTTTTTAAGAGAATAATATATGGCGTGCCAGGAGACTCTATGGAATGCTTTCTCAGCATCCAACGAGAGTATCTAATTACAAATGTTTAACTGCATCTAGCCCAGGATATACTTTGTGCCTAGTAGCAGTGTCTGCTAGTCAGCGGATTATCCCAGCTGTTAAGCAAGCTACACCACCTGTAGTTTGGACACTTAATTTTTTCAAAGGAAATGCTTCAGACCCCCGGGACACTCGGTGAAGAGCAACCCAAGGCACAGGGGCTGGGACTGGCGGTAGGACGCCTTGTGGTGGACCGCCAAGCTCGATCCTTATAAAAGCTTTTTAACTGCAGCAGCTTTAGTGGACGCTACTGGAGCTGGAATTACCGCGGCCGCTGGCATGAGACTTGCCCTCCAATAGATCCTTGTAAAAGGATTTAAAGTGTACTTATTCAAATTAGAAAGACAATTTTAAATTAAAAATATTAGACCTGCCTCCTCCGCAGTGGGGCTCGCTCGACCCACCAGTGGGCAGGCACCAGTATTGGGAGAGGGGGGGGCTGGCCGTCAGGGTCCACCGCGGCTCTGGCACAAACCCAGCGACACGGAGGTCGCACGGGCAGGAACGGACTGGCCGTGTCGGCTTCGCACTTTTTTTCTTTTAGAAGGGCATGACATGCCTTTATCTGTGTCTCCCCCTCCTTTTACTCCTCCACCTCTTTTCTTTTCGCATGACTATATGTACTTGTCACTTTTCCATGTGTTAGTTGTGTCTTCTGAGCAGTTTGTCAGCTTTTGGACACCTTTGAAGGTGTTTTCTATGTGTTTCTATGTGTTTTAGTTTGCCTGCCATTGGTTTTAACGGTGTTCGACGAACAGTTCGGCGAACCGAACTCTAACACTACGGGGGTGGCTCAACACTAGATGACACCCCTGTGAGTGAGTCAGCCTTTAGGGTGATCCTTACTGAGCACCGCTGCAGGTGACATGCACCCATGAGGATGACACCCCTGTGAGTGAGTCAGCCTCTGGGGTGATCCTTACTGAGCACCGCTGCAGGTGACATGCACCCATGGGGATGACACCCCTGTGAGTGAGTCAGCCTTTAGGGTGATCCTTACTGAGCACCGCTGCAGGTGACATTCACCCATGGGAATGCCACCCCTGTGGGTGAGTCAGCCTCTGGGGTGATCCTTACTGAGCACCGCTGCAGGTGACATGCACCCATGGGGATGACACCCCTGTGAGTGAGACGGCCTCTGGTGTGATCCTTACTGAGCACTGCTGCAGGTGACATGTGTGACGCCTTGTGACGCTTCTACTCGTAAAGCCGTGTTTTACCCTGGGTGTTGGGGGACTCGGTGTGCAGGAGAGGTGGGATGCAGCCGTGGCCCGGGCCCAACCCGTGCTCAGGGCCATGACATTAGAAAGAGATGGTATGGGCTTGTCTGGGTTGAGTGGCTGATTAACGACTACGCCACCTGTGGTGCCTGGTGAAGGGTCACCAGCGCCGCTGCAGTCCGCTGAGGCATGGTGATATGGCGGCCAAAGTTATTACTACTCCCCACAGGCGGAGCAAGGCCTCAGGGCTAAGGGACAGGATGGAGGGGGGTAGTAGTAGAGGGAGACAGGCTCCACGTCTCACGGTGTGGTGCAGAATAAACAGTCCGGAGGCTATAGGGGTGAACTTCCAAGGCTTTACTCACTTTAGAGATGGCAGATGGAAGGCGACTCCCTGCTCCCCGCGGAGTCCTGCGGTCACCAGGGACGGGGGTCCGACAACCTCCGAGTAAGTCCAGCGTTCAGTTGGGACCCTACACCAGAGTGTTCCTGAACTACAGACCGAATCCTTTCCTGTCCGTGTGTGTGTGTGCGAAATAGGCCAGATCTCCCTCTGAGCTCCTCTCAGATAAAGGGCACAGGTGGCTGCGCCATTCCTTCTGATACCCGACGGGATCCTCAGGGCCTACCCGGGCTTCCCTGACAAGGACGTAGAGTAGCAAGATCAGGTGTCGGGGGCCGGTACCACTCTTTGCAGCCGGAATCCCTCTGACTAGATGAGCATAGAGAGGACAGGTGGCGTACTCTGCTCCGTCTGCATCCTCCCTGGGATCCATTTGCTATGGAGCCACACTCTCAACTTCCGGGCCTTCTTGGTCCTGGTCCTTGGCCGGGTTGAGACATTCCTTGTCTACAACCTACCTCTCGTCCCAAGGCCAGGGTACGAGGGCTATGTCCCTTGCCGGTGCAGGCCCACACAGGATCTGCGCTCCCGGAGGGAGGTCACATAAACACACAGTATATGACAGCACAGAGAACAGCCGAAGAACACCAACTCTCTCATCAAGGACCAGCGACAGACCAAGACCAAAGATGGCTAAACATTAAATACTAAATTTGAAGTGTAACTAAATTGTGAGTCCTCCACCCTCACCCACTAACTGGTTCCTACCACTTTGTGTTCCTCAGTCTCCCTGTAACCAGGGGAGCAGCACCTAGTACATACTAGCCCCCTCTGGTAGAGAAATGTGGTGTTGGATGCAAAGGTTGGGTCACGACTATCACACTGTTCTTACCTCAGAGGAGGAACACCACACTCCATTAAAGAAGTGCAGCATCCCTTTGGCGGTCGAACCCTCAGGGGCGCCACACATGCACCCGTGGAGATGACACCACTGTGGGTGAGTCAGCCTCTGGGGTGATCCTTACTGAGCAGTGCTGCAGGTGACATGCACCCATGGGGATAACACCCCTGTGAGTGAGGAAGCCTCTGGTGTGATCCTTACTGATCACCGCTGCAGGTAACATGCACCCATGGGGAATGACACTCCTCTGGGTGAGACAGCCTTTGGAGTGATACTCACTGAGCACCGCTGCAGGTGACATGCACCCGTGGGGATGACACCCCTGTGAGTGAGTCAGCCTTTGGGGTGATCCTTACTGAGCACCGCTGCAGGTGAAATGCACCCATGGGGATGACACCACTGTGGGTGAGTCAGCCTCTGGGGTGATCCTTACTGAGCACGGCCGATGCAGGTGACATGCACGCATGGGGATGACAACCCTGTGGGTGAGTCAACCTCTGGGGTGATCTTTACTGAGCACCGCTTCAGGTGAAATGCACCCATGGGGATGACACCCCTGTAAGTGAGTCAGCCTCTGGGGTGATCCTTACTGAGCACCGCTGCAGGTGACATGCAACAGTGGGGATGACACCTCTGTGGGTGAGTCAGCCTCTGGGGTGATACTTACTGAGCACCGCTGCAGGAGACATGCACCCATGGGGATGACACCCCTGTGGGTGAGACAGCCTCTGGGGTGATCCTTACTGAGCACCGCTGCAGGTGACATGCACCCATTGGGATGACACCCCTGTGGGTGAGTCAGCCTCTGGGGTGATCCTTACTGAGCACCGCTGCAGGTGACATGCTCCCATGAGGATGACACCCCTGTGAGTGAGTCAGCCTTTAGGGTGAAACTTACTCAGCACCGCTGCAGGTGACATGCACCCATGGGGATGACACCACTGTGGGTGAGTCAGCCTTTGGGGTGATCCTAACTGAGCACCGCTGCAGGTGACATGCACCCATGGGGATGACACCCCTATGAGTGAGACAGCCTCTGGGGTGATCCTTACTGAGCACTGCTGCAGATGACATGCACTCGTGGGGATGACACCCCTGTGGGTAAGACAGCCTCTAGGGTGATCCTTTCTGAGCACCGCAGCAGGTGACATGTGCCCATGGGGATGACACCTCTGTGGGTGAGTCAGCCTCTGGGGTGATCCTTACTGAGCGCTGCTACAGGTGACATGCACCCATGGGGATGACACCCTGTGAGTAAGTCAGCCTTTGGGGTGATTCTCACTGAGCACCGCTGCAGGTGACATGAACCCATGGGGATGACACCCCTGTAAGTGAGTCAACCTCTGGGGTGATCTTTATTGAGCACCGCTTCAGGTGAAATGCACCCATGGGGATGACACCCCTGTAAGTGAGTCAACCTCTGGGGTGATCCTTTCTGAGCACCGCTGCAGGTGACATGCACCCATGGGAATGACACCTCTGTGGGTGAGTCAGCCTCTGGGGTGATCCTTACTGAGCACGGCCGATGCAGGTGACATGCACGCATGGGGATGACAACCCTGTGGGTGAGTCAACCTCTGGGGTGATCTTTACTGAGCACCGCTTCAGGTGAAATGCACCCATGGGGATGACACCCCTGTAAGTGAGTCAGACTCTGGGGTGATCCTTACTGAGCACCGCTGCAGGAGACATGCACCCATGGGGATGACACCCCTGTGGGTGAGACAGCCTCTGGGGTGATCCTTACTGAGCACCGCTGCAGGTGACATGCACCCATAGGGATGACATCCCTGTGAGTGAGTCAGCCTCTGGGGTGACCCTTACTGAGCACTGTCACTGCAGGTGACATGCACCTAAGGGGGTGACACCCCTGTGGGTGAGTCAGCCTCTGGGGTGATCCTTACTGAGCACCGCTGCAGGTGACATGCACCCTTGGGGATGACACCCCTGTGAGTGAGACCGCCTCTGGGGTGATCCTTACTGAGCACAGCTGCAGGTGACATGCACCCGTGGGAATGACACCCCTGTGAGTGAGTCAGCCTCTGGGGTGATCCTTACTGAGCACTGCCGCTGCAGGTGACATGCACCCATGGGGATGACACCTCTGTGAGTGAGTCAGCCTCTGGGTGATCCTTACTGAGCACCGCTGCAGGTGACATGCACCCATGGGGATGACACCCCTGTGAGTGAGTCACCCTCTGGGGTGATCCTTACTGAGCACCGCTGCAGGTAACATGCACCCGTGGGAATGACACCCCTGTGAGTGAGTCAGCCTCTGGGGTGATCCTTACTGACAACCGCTGCAGGTAACATGCACCCGTGGGAATGACACCCCTGTGAGTGAGTCAGCCTCTGGGGTGATCCTTACTGAGCTCCGCTGCAGGTGACATGCAACAATGGGGATGACACCCCTGTGAGTGAGACAGCCTCTAGGGTGATCCTTACAGAGCACTGCTGCAGGTGACATGCACCCGTGGGGATGACACCTCTGTGGGTGAGACAGAATCTTGGGTGTTCCTTACTGAGCACCGCTACAGGTGACATGTGCCCATGGGGATGACACCCCTGTGGGTGAGTCAGCCTCTGATGTGATCCTTACTGAGCACCGCTGCAGGTGACATGCTCCCATGGGAATGACACCCCTGTGCGTGAGACAGCCTCTGGGGTGATCCTTACTGAGCACCGCTGCAGGTGACATGCAACAATGGGGATGACACCCCTGTGAGTGAGACAGCCTCTAGGGTGATCCTTACTGAGCACCGCTGCAGGTGACATGCAACAATGGGGATGACACCCCTGTGAGTGAGACAGCCTCTAGGGTGATCCTTACAGAGCACTGCTGCAGGTGACATGCACCCGTGGGGATGACACCTCTGTGGGTGAGACAGAATCTGGGGTGTTCCTTACTGAGCACCGCTACAGGTGACATGTGCCCATGGGGATGACACCCCTGTGAGTGAGCCAGCCTCTGATGTGATCCTTACTGAGTACCGCTGCAGGTGACATGCACCCATGGGAATGACACCCCTGTGGGTGAGACGGCCTCTGTGGTGATCCTTACTGAGCACTGCTGCAGGTGACATGTGCCCATGGGGATGATACCCCTGTGAGTGAGACAGCCTCTGGGGTGATCCTTACTGAGCACTGCTGCAGATGACATGCACTTGTGGGGATGACACCCTATGAGTGAGACAGCCTCTAGGGTCATCCTTACTGAGCACCGCTGAAGGTGACATGAACCCATGGGAATGACACCCCTGTGGGTGAGACAGCCTCTGTGGTGATCCTTACTGAGCACCGCTGAAGGTGACATGTGCCCATGGGGATGACACCCCTGTGGGTGAGTCATCTTCTGGGGTGTTCCTTACTGAGCACCGCTGCAGGTTACATGCACCCATGGGGATGACACCCCTGTGAGTGAGTCAGCCTCTGGGGTGATACATACTGAGCACTGCCGCTGCAGGTGACATGCACCCATGGGGATGACACCTCTGTGAGTGAGGAAGCCTCTGGGGTGATCCAAATTGAGCACTGCCACTGCAGGTGACATGCACCCATGGGGATGACACCCCTGTGAGTGAGACAGCCTCTGGTGTTTTCCTTACTGAGCACCGCTGCAGGTGACATGCACCCATGGGGAGGACACCCCTGTGGGTGAGACAGCCTCTGTGGTGATCCTTACTGAGCACCGCTGAAGGTGACATGTGCCCATGGGGATGACACCCCTGTGAGTGAGACAGCCTCTGGGGTGATCCTTACTGAGCACCGCTGCAGGTTACATGCACCCATGGGGATGACACCCCTGTGAGTGAGTCAGCCTCTGGGGTGATACATACTGAGCACTGCCGCTGCAGGTGACACGCACCCATGGAGATAACACCCCTGTGAGTGAGTCAGCCTCTGGGGTGATCCTTACTGAGCACCGCTGCAGGTTACATGCACCCATGGGGATGACACCTCTGTGAGTGAGGAAGCCTCTGGTGTTTTCCTTACTGAGCACCGCTGCAGGTGACATGCACCCATGGGGAGGACACCCCTGTGGGTGAGACAGCCTTTGGAGTGATACTAAGCACCGCTGAAGGTGACATGCACCCTTGGGGATGACACCCCTGTGAGTGAGTTAGCCTCTGGGGTGATCCTTACTGAGCACCGCTGCAGGAGACATGCATCCATGGGGATGACACCCCTGTTGGTGAGTCAGCTTCTGGGGTGATCCTTACTGAGCACTGCTACAGGTGACATGCACACATGGGGATGACACCCCTGTGAGTGAGTCATCCTCTGGGGTGATACAACTGATCACCGCTGCCGCAGGTGACATGCACCCATGGGGATGACACCTCTGTGGGTGAGTCAGCCTCTGGGATGATCCTTACCGAACATCGCTGCAGGTGACATGCACCCGTGAGGATGACACTACTGTGGGTGAGCCAGCCTCTGAGGTGATCCTTACTGAGCACTGCCGCTACTGGTGACATGCACCCATGGGGATGACACCACTGTGAGTGAGTCAGCCTCTGGGGTGATCTTTACTTAGGTCTGCTACAGGTGACATGCACCCATGGGGATGACACCCCTGTGATTGAGTCAGCCTTTGGGGTGATCCTCACTGAGCACCGCTGCAGGTGACATGTGACGCGCCCCCTGGGCCGAGTGTACACGTGTGTGGGTTACCCGGAGCCGGGTCTCTGGGGATTATAGTCTCCGTGGCCAAACCAGGGTGGTCAAACCAGTGGCGGTCGTGTATGAGTTTTAGGTTAATTGTCCGACTACGCCACCCGTGGATTGCGGTCAGGGTGTACCGCCCCTGCGAGGCAGTCCACTGAGGCTAGTGTGGTATGCGCAGCAAAGGATGGAATAACTCCCTACGGGAAGAGTATAGCCTCAGGGCAGTGAATGTGGATGATGGGAGTGATGGTGCACAAGCGCAGCAGGAACGACTCTTTGCAGTGCAGTTAAGGGTCTTTACTGGTGATAATAAGGCAGACTCTCCCGGGAGTACTGGCTAGCATAAGAGGCCTGGTCAGTCTGTGAGCAAGCAGGAGCTCCCCTGGCCAGGTGGAGTTGTAGGCCTCCCCGTCTGTCTGCACTCTTCCTGGCTACCTTGCTGTAAGCGAGTGGAAGTAGCCCACGTCCCTGAGTGTACCGTGTGGTGCTCACCCGTATGGCTGGTGACTTTGGGCCTTCTGATAGCCTCCGCTCCTCGATGGCGGTGCTGGTCCCTTCCTTGTGACTGAGCCTCCGGGCTTCTATGGCCAGAGGACCTGGAATCCCCTGCCGGCTGGTTTCTGCTGTTGGACTTAGAGATCCTTACAGCCTCGGACTCCGGTGTCCGGTTCTTAAATTCTTATGTCAGGCCAGGCTCTGCTTAGCTCCAGCCACTGGCACACAGCTCCTGCTCCTACAGAGCTCCTAGCTGTTGCTTTCCCTGTGTCTTTCTCCTAACCCCACCCCAGATCCAGTTTATATAGGGCAGGTTCCTCCCCTATCTGGCCTGGGACAGGAGGTTTTGCATGTTTAAGGGCTCCTGACCAGGAAACCTCCCACTTGCTCTCAGACGTGATATTTCTATCACTGTGGTAACCAGACCCCTGGGGTGCCACATTCCCCCCTAGTGAAATTTAGTACTCCGGGACTAAATACATTTTTAAAACCTACACGAATACAAGGGTATAAACAATAATACAACAACATATGTACAAGAAGTTTTAGTCTTTAGAGGTCACGGCGTGTCCGTGACCGGGTGTCCATGTCACCCAACAAGGTGAAGTCTTGGAACAAAGTAGGGGACCTGTCCAAAGCAAACCCCAAACGTTGGCCCTGGGCATGGCTGCAAGGCTGAGGCTAGCTACTTTGGGCCACAAGGAGGCCACGCCAGACAGGTTTTTCTCTTCCGCGGCCATCTTCGTAAGAGGCACCAAGTGCAATTATCTACATTGTAGTTCCGGTTATTCAGCGTCCATAACCTGTCAGTCCAAATAAACCTGAAGGGTAACTAGAGAAACATAATCATTGAACAGGCAACAAAAACATAAACCATTTTCAGCATTTGCAATTTACAGGTAAATTCACATTACATTTTTGACTCTCCAGCAAGCGGGCATCTGTCCTCTAGTGCTCCTTGTGGACCTACGTAACCCACTATCTGGTTCTGCACTACAGGGTGTAGAAGGTGTTGCGGGTAGGCCTGGCAGCTTTCTGCATACTCTTTGGCTTACTAGGGGCACGGCAGGCTCACTACTAGCAGAGGGTTGATTCTCCTGGGCTGCTGGTATGGATTCTTCTGCCTCCTGGGCCGGCTGCTCTTCTGACACTCCCTGTTCTACTGTAGGCCCTTGAGGGGCTGGCTGGAGAAAGGTGAGGACGGGTACCACGACTGCGTTGTTGATTTGAGTCCAGGACCGGGGAAAGTCTCCGAGTACGGTACTGATCATTTTTTCCCTTTCCTCTGCGGGTTGAGGGTTCTCTCGATCTTCGTCAGGGCTTTGCAGCTGCTCGGGACCCTTTTTCAGGTGGTCTCTGGAGACAATGGCTGTGGTCTCTCCTCCATCCTTACTGATTACGCAGACTTTTGGATTATCATGACTTGAAGGCAGTACTGTGTACGGGTCCTTCTCCCATTGGTCGTCCAACTTGTGGAGCCGCCTCTTTCTCTTCAAGACCTGCTCTCCAGGTACCAGGGAAACAGCGGGAGCATGCTGGTTATAAGCCTTCTCTTGCCTTTCTCTTGCTTGAGACAGACTTCGCTCGACGCTCTCCTGTACTTTCCGGTACTGCTGCTGCCGTTCTGTATCCCAGTCTGCCTCTGGCGAGGTGTCCTCAGGTGTCAGGACTCCCATATCCAGGTCAATAAGCAGCTTACTAGGTCTTGCTCTCATTAGGTAAGCCGGGGTACAGTTGGTGGAACCTACGGGGATGTGATTATACAAGTCCACCAGATCAGGCAGTTTTTCAGGCCACAGACTGCTTTCTTCCAGGGGCAACGTTTTTAGCAAGTCTATCACCACCTGGTTCATTTTCTCACATAGTCCGTTGGTCTGAGGGTGATAGGGCATTGTTCTTATCTTCCTGCAGCCATACAGGTTGCAGAACTCCTGGAAGACCTCCGCTTCGAAGGCTGGTCCTTGGTCCATCAGCACTTGCTCCGGATACCCGTGTGGACGTGTGGATATTAGTCCTGAGAAGGACTGTTTGTTTGATTTGGCAGGCTTTACAGACCCTACACTACCTATTTTGCACTATATATCTCTCCCTAACTCAGCAGCACTGACCCTACACTGTCTGATCCTGGGCGACTGTGTCCAAGATGGTTTTAAATACTCGAGGTGACGCTGTGCGGCCAGCCAATCACAGTAATGCCCACAACCAACATGGCTGCGGCATTACAGTGACTGGCTGGCAATCCCTGCATGTTCATTAGCTCTGTAAAGAGCACCAAACATGCAGGGCGGAGACCCGAGCTCCCTCCCGAGTAACCCGGAAATGCTCGGTGCTCGCTGAACATCCCGAGTAGTGAGATGCTCGGGCGAGTACCGAGCAGTGTCGGGCATGCTCGCTCAACACTAGTCAGGACCTGTTGCATGAGAGGTCAGGATAAAGGGAGCTGAATGAGAAGCTTACCTCATGTGTTAACGCCTGAGGGTATCAGATGGTTTAACAAAGGCCTTGCCAGTACAGGTTACAAAGAATTTTTCGATGGAGTCGTTACCAGAGGTATGAGTGGTCCTGACCCATTCTGCATAGACACCAAACCACTATAAAAGAAAAATCCTGTCAACCCAATTGAGCCTGAGGGAACCACTCAGCTTTTGCATAGGGACAACCGGTGGGTGGCATCCAGGTGAACTCACTGCTTCTTCTTCCTCTGAGAGAACGAAGAAGGCCACTAGAGTGGATGAGCACTTGTGAGTCTTCACATCAATAATAGCCCTGCGACGGCCGCCAAGCTCATAATGTGTTCTCTCATTCCACTCTGAGACCTGTGGGGTAATATATGGGAAATCAGTATAATTGTACAGCAATGGCAGATGACCGACAGAGTGGGACATCACTACTTAGTCATGTGGGCCACTGCATCGGGCCTTTGGAGGTGTTGGAAATTGATGAGAGGTAGTAGATAGGAGGTGACTTCTAAGCGGTCTGCAGTTGTTCTTCCGTTTTGTTCAGCCTGTATGCACTGCAAAAATTTTGGTCTTTCCACCTCCTGTAGTCTTCTGCGCTTTGAGGGTGTCTTTGAGGGGCGCATCAATGAATCGTACCTGTGGAGCAAAAGTCAACAAATGTTAGCCATTAGTGTTGAGCGAGCATGCTCGACACTGCTCGGTACTCACCTGGGCATCTCACTACTCGGGATGTTCGGCGAGCACCGAGCATTTCCAGGTTACTCGGGCGGGAGCTCGGGTCTCCGCCCTGCATGTTTGACGCTCTTTAAAGAGCCAATGAACATGCAGGGATTGCCAGCCAGTCACTGTAATGCCGTCGCCGTGTTGTTTGTGGGCATTAGAGTGATTGGCTGGCTGCACAGCTTCACCTCGAGTATTTAAAACCGGGCGCCGCCATCTTGGACACAGTTGCTCCGGATCAGACAGTGTAGGGAGAGTGCTGCTGAGCTAGGGAGAGATTTATACTGCGAAATAGGTAGTGTAGGGTCTCTAAAGCCTGCCAAATCAAACAAACAGTCCTTCTCAGGACTAATATCCATCCCAGATATCAGGCAGGCAAACTGTATAGGAGACGCAGTGGTTATACCAACAAACACTGCATTACAGTCCTGTGTGCTCCTGCTGGTCAAATTGCTAGACTTATCCCCAGGTCTCAGGGGCCAGGAAAAATCCTTTTTTTTTTTTTCATCTAAATCCTGTTTTGTTTCTTTTCCTCAGTCAGGCTGTACAAATACACATCTTATTAACCTTTTGGTATTTAGCCCCCCCCCCAAAAAAAAAAAATTGAGTGTGTCTGTGAGTGTTCAGACACAAATATATCTGTTTAAAAGAGTCTAGTGTAGGCCAGATAACTAGAACTGTGTTCTTCCTCTTCCACGGTTCAAATCTGGGTGTTATTAAACTGCTTGCCTTTTTTCCCTAAAAAAAACAGTTTGAGTGTGTCGCTGACTGTTCAGACACAAATATATCTATTTTAACAAGTCTGGTATACACCAGGAAATTATAACTGTGGTTTTCCTCTTCCACAGTTCAAATCTCCTTTTTATTACCCTTTTGCCATTGATAGTGCGAGTGTAAGCTATTTTACTTCATTTACAATGAGCAAGGTGCGTGGCAAGGGACGTGGAACTGGACGTTCTGGTGATGGTACGTGCAGAGGACGGGGCCGTGGCCAAGGTGAAAATGTGCCACAACCAACAGCCACATGTTCTTGACCGAATTACTAGGGAAGCACACAACAAGACCACTATTGCGAACTGATCAGTGTGAACAGGTTATTAATTGGATAGCAGATAATACTTCCAGTCACCTGGGCACCACCACCTCCGGTCTGTCTTCCACACGGTCAAGTGTTAGTAGCCGTGAGTATCGACCGCATACTCCTCCTCACCCTGATGCTCCCTCCTCCCACAATGCCGAGTGTCGTCAGACAGCAACTGATCCCACACTTGGACACTCTGAAGAGCTGTTCACTGGTCCATTTTCATATTTGTGTCCCTCGTCTGCTCCGCTTGAAGTGGTGGAAGAGGAGATCCCATGTAGCGATGGCTAAATATTTGAACAGCCACGGCCACAGGAAGGCGACGCTGGCAATTTGTCACAAGAGGTGGACGATGACGAGACACAATTGCCACGAAGTGAGGAGGAGGAGGACCGTGGTGCGGAAGTGGAAGAGGAGGAGGTGGTGGATGATCTAGTAACTGACCCAATGTGGCAGGAGGACATGCAGAGTGAGGCCAGAAGCACATAGGGGGAGGGAGGCAGAGTACCCGAACAGGCAGGAAGAAGCAGTGTGGTGGCCTCAGACAGAAGGGGGACAACCGGTTCCCGTAACACCAACACGAGGGACGTTGTCAGTACAACCGGTAGGTCTTCCAGAGTCTGGAATTTTTTTAAAGACTCTGCTCTCCAAAAAGGCCATTTGTACCACCTGCCAGGCCAGCATCAGCAGGGGTGACAAAACTACCAGCCTGACCACCACCAGCATGATCAGGCACATGGCAGCAAAGCACCCGACTTTGTGGGGTGAACCCCAGGGTCCACGACCAGTGTCAGCGGGTGTCACCACTGCTTCTTCCGTTGTTGTGCGTGTAAGAGAACCCCCTGTTGTGCGTGCAAGGCAATCCCCTGTCCATACTGCATGCAAAGATGCCCCCTCCGCTCATTCTTCACTTGTTATGGCAGTTTCTCAAGAAACAACATCAACGTCCATGTCCCACCACAGCGTTCAATTGTCCATATCCCAGACCTTTGAACGAAAGCGCAAATTCGCAGCCAATGCCCCACAGGCCACAGTCCTAAATTCGCACATTTCACGACTGCTTGTGTTGGAAATGCTGCCTTTTAGGCTAGTGGAGACGGAATCCTTCCGCAACCTTATGGCGGTGGCCGTCCCTCGGTACTCGGTCCCCAGCCGACACTATTTTGCCCGTTGTGCCATCCCCGCACTACACAAGCACGTGTCCCAAAACATCTGCCGTGCCCTCAACAACGCAGTTACTGGGAGAGTCCACCTGACAACGGACACTTGGACAAGTGCTCGTGGCCAGGGACGGTACATCTCCCTGATGGCACACTGGGTAAACGTAGTGGAAGCCAGGACCCAGTCGGACCTTGGGACGGAACACATCCTCCCCACACCGAGGATTGCGGGCCCTATGTCAGTCAGAGTTGCCCCTACAGTGTACAGCTCCTGCGCATCATCCTCCTCCTTCTCCTCATGTTCGGCCTCCATCTCAGATATCACCACATCAGTTACAAGCTGGAAGCACTGCAGAACTGCCTCGGCCAAGCGGCAACAGGCTGTGCTGAAACTCATAAGCTTTGGTGATAAATCTCACACTGCTTGTGAGTTGTGGACAGCTGTGAAAGAGCAGGCAGATCTGTGGCTGAGACCGATGAACCTACATCCAGGTATGGTAATGTATGACAATGGCTATAACCTGGTGGCGGCTCTGAGGCGAGGCAAGATCACACACGTACCATGCCTGGCTCATGTGCTTAACCTCGTGGTTCAGCGGTTTCTTAAATCGTACCCCGAGTTGCCAGATCTGCTCGTCAAAGTACGCCATCTGTCAGCTCATTTTCGCAAGTCGGCTACAGCTTCCACCGCCCTTGCTGTGTTGCAGCAGCGTTTGCAGCTTCCGGCACACCGACTGGTGTGTGATGTCCCCACACGTTGGAACTCAACCCTCCACATGTAGCAAAGGATTTGTGAGCAGAAGAGAGCAGTTATGGAGTACCAGCTGCAACAAGGCAGTCGATATTCAGGTCAGACTCCACACATAAGACCTCAGGAGTGGACCTGGATGTCTGACATATGTACCATCCTGACAAACTTTGAGGAGTCCACCAAGATAGTGAGTGGCGATGACGCTATCATTAGCGTCAGCATCCAACTTGTCTGTCTTTTGCAACGCTCTCTGCAGAGAATTAAAGAGGAAGCATTGCAGCCAGAGTATGATGAGATGGATCAAGAAGCCGTAGCGGGCGATTACACACAGCCCAGCCTCCTCTCATCCCAACGTGCATTGGGGGACAATAAGGGAAAGGAGGAGGAGGAAGAACAGGAGCTGGTATCATGCGCTGTAGACGGTAGTACCTGTACAACTGTCATACCGTCTGTTCAGCGTGGGTGGCCTTAGGACAGGGGGGGGAGGAGGAGAGCATAGTCAGTCGTCATCTTGGTGAGGACATGTAAGTCTTGCCCGTTACCAGTCTGGCACGCATGGCTGACTGTTATGTAGCGCCCCGAGGGCTCGGCCGCTACAGGGGTATTGCACCTCAGACCAGAGGTGTGATATTCCACTCCCGGGTAAGGATGGAGAATGGACCAGGGCTCAGTTAGCTGCATGCAGCACACACACCCCATTTCCCAGGGACAGCTCAACGGTGCTCCCACTAGACAGAAGTGCAGGCACGACTGACCATGTCCCTGCTGGAGTGGGGAGGGAGGGGTGGAACACCCAGTGCTGTAGGGGCAGATAGGGGGCGGTTCCTGAGCGTAGGAAGGAGCCCATTGGTTGCTGGTCACCTGGGCTCATGGCTAGAGGGAGGTATAAAAGGTGGGCACCATCTTAGAACAGTGTTCAGTCTGTGAGGAGAGGAGAGCTGACAGGGAGCAGCAGCTCAGGCTGAGTGCTGCTCCAGAGGCAGGCCTAGGGAAGAGGCCGGGGCCTGAGAGGAGAAGGAGAAGTGGGCCTAGAGAAGAGGCTGAGGAGGAGGTGAAGGGGAGCTGAGATTCTAGCTCATCTCAGCTCCAAGAGAAAGGAACAGAAAGGAACAGAACAGGAAAGAAAGAGAAGAAGAGACAGAGAAACAGAAGGGCTCAGGAACAAGAAGGTGGAAGGGACCCTAAGAACCCACGAGAATCCAGGGTGCAGGGTCAGGCAGATTAAGGGTACCGGATCCCAAGTTGATGGAGGAGAAACAACCCTCAGCCAAAGACCGGTCGTCGTGATCATATATTGGTGCGACACCTCATCAAACCTGCTAGGAAGGCACCATATAGGACAGCGGAGGACGGGGCCCACGTTTAACCGCACAGGTCCGCGGCAGCTGGACAAAAGTGGGTCACTGGTGAGGCAGGCCAGAGAAAGGATAAAAGGGGGTCCTGTGCCATGCTCCTGAACTGCCTGGGAGTTGACCGAGCTCCACACCTGGTGGACGCAGCACGGCTCGGGCAGTCATTGCCAGCTGAAGTGACTTGGATATTAACCGTGAGTAAAGACGCTGGACTGCAGTACATTATCTGTGTGCTTTTTCGCTCCTCCGGCACTACAGGTACTGGGACTCTCACTACCATCCCTCCCAGCATCCACTACACTGCCCTGGGGCTGCACTCTTCCCGTGGGGAGTCACATCACCTCAGCTGCACCCATCATCAGCCCCAGCGGACTGCCTTGCAGCGGCGGTTCCTAATAACCGCAATCCACGGGTGGCGTAGTCGGACAATTATCTAAAGTACGTAGCAGACTACCATTGGCCTGACCACCCTGAGCCGCGGGACCGGGCCGCCACCACTACTACCCCCAACATCTCCCTATCGCCCGGTTCCGCGTGCCCCACGGCCCAGGGGGTGAGTCAGTTACACTGCCTTAACCGTGACCCTCTTGTTGTCAAAATGTTGGGTGACAGTCATTACTGGTTGGTGACATTTTTAGACCCCCGCTACAATGAGAACTTTCACTCTCTTATTCCTGAGGTGGAGAGGTCTACAAAAATGGGGCAGTACCAGAAGGCCCTTGCTGCAGAACTGTTAAAAAAATTCCCATCTGAACACGCTAGCGGCAGAGGTCACAGTTAGTTGACCAACCAAGGTGTAGAGGCAAGAGAGACGCAACTCCAATCCAGCAGTGACAGGGGAACACTATCTTCGTTCTGGGACAGTTTTCTGAGACCCGCCCAGCTTACAGGCCCTGAGGCGCGGGGTACTCTCACAAGGAGTGGAAAGTTTCAAAAGATGGTGAGGGAGTACCTTGCCGACCGTACCAGTGTCCTCCGTGATTCCACTGTGTTGTTTCGGGAGGTGTATTCCCATGCACCGCTTCACACCCACACATGGGTATACTCTTCCTCATTTCGGCTGTTTTTTGCTCTTCTCCTTATCCTCCGCCTCCACCACCACTATACCACCAGGGTGCCCGTGGTCCGTGTTGCCAGCATTGCAAGTTCCTCCGTCCTAATTTTTGGAAGCTTTTGCTTGGAAGGTATAGGCAAAGACTATGGGAGACCCACTCTCCCAGAATGGGAATAATGGTTTTAATATGCTGTACTGCATGGCTCTTGTAAGGGGCATTAAAATCGTCTTGTTAAGCTACTGTGACCTCCACATCGCATTGATATTGTCTTTTTATTCCACTGCGACCTCCACCACTCTTCCAAGGGGCATTAAAACCGTCTTGTTAAGCTACTGTGACCTCCACGTCTCTTCCACGGGGCATTGATATTGTCTTTTTATTCCACTGCGACCTCCACCACTCTTCCAAGGGGCATTGGTATTGTCTTTTTATTCCACTGTGACCTCCACCACTCTTCCAAGGGGCATTGATATGGTCTTTTTATTCCATTGCGACCTCCACCACTCTTCCAAGGGGCATTAAAACTGTCTTGTTAAGCTACTGTGACCTCCACGTCTCTTCCACGGGGCATTGATATTGTCTTTTTATTCCACTGCGACCTCCACCACTCATCCAAGGGGCATTGATATTGTCTTTTTATTCCACTGCGACCTCCACCACTCTTCCAAGGGGCATTAAAACCATCTTGTTAAGCTACTTTGACCTCCAAGTCTCTTCCACGGGGCATTGATATTGTCTTTTTATTCCACTGCGACCTCCACCACTCTTCCAAGGGGCATTAAAACGGTCTTGTTAAGCTACTGTGACCTCCACGTCTCTTCCAAGGGACATTAAAACCGTCTTGTTAAACGACTCTGAACTCCACAGATCTTCTAAGGGGCATTGAAATGTTGTTTTTAATTACCTCTAACCTCCACGACTCTTCCAACGGGCATTGCATTTCCTCCTAATTTTATTCATCTTTTTTTTTTTTTCAATGCATAGGCGAGCACTAAGGGAGACCCACTCCCCAATAATGGCTAGAAGGTTTTTAGTATGCTGTAATCCACGTCTGTTTCAAGGGGCATTGCAGTTCCTCATAATTTTTGGAAAGCCTTCCATTCACTGCTTAGGCCAACAGTGTACAGGAGACCCAGTTGCTATAAATGGAAAAAATGGTTTAGTTAAGGCCCTCTAACCTCCATGTCACTTCCAAGGGGCATTGGAGTGCTTCAAAAGTTTTGGTAGGCATTGCACTCACTGTATGCCCTATAACTGTGTAGCTGAACCGCTCTTTTTGGTACAGAAACATATCCTACAAGACATGTGTGGTTGACTGGCCTGATATTGATGTGAATGGTCCCTGTTCCTCCTGCTCTTTCTCCTTTGCCACCACCTCATCCATCATTCATCACCTGAAGCTTTGTTTTAACGGGAGTCATAGAACTGGGATAGTAGCAGAAAAACATCCAGCAATCCTCGGAGGAGGTAGGATATGCGCCAAAACGCTGACCACCTCAGGCCTAGCCACTACTACATACATGCGCTTGCATTCCAAGGAACAGAAAGCTAAGGAGATGGATGGCCACATGATCATGAATAATTTACTTGTTGTGCAGGAGGCCGACCACTGCTGCTGTCTACCTTCTGAACTTTGTGTGAAGCCTGATTGACCCAGGACCCGTAATCCTCTATGTCTGCATCCCAGTGTCCAACTGTGTCCCGGCTTCCACAATATTAACCCAGTGTGAAGGCGTCAGTGAGATGGACCATCCCTGGCAACATTCACTTGTCCACGTGTTTGTGGTTAGGCTGTCCTTCCCACTAAATGCACTGGGGAGGGCACAGGTAATGTTTTGGTATGCGCGCTTGTGTATAAGCTGCACCGGGACAAATAGGGGCGGCTGGGGACCGTTTATGGACACCTGGCCGCCCCCAGGCAACTGGGGACTGTGTGTGGGCACCCGGCCGCGGGGCAGCTGGGGACCGAGTGTGGATACCAGGCAGCCAACGCAGGCATGACACTTGTTTTTGGTTATTTCTTTTACCTTATACACAAGTCTTTACCCTGGAAAGGATGTTCCTTAACATATTTCACAGGAAAGCAGTTTCAGTTTTGTTTTTGATCGTTTTATTGTGAGCCCGTAAAAGTGGCTTAACACCTCTGACCACGTCGTTGACAGCAGTGACCTGGGAGTCAGAAATGCTTCCTGGGGCGATCCCCATGCTGTCCCCATGTCATTTGAGCACTGTCACTATTGTTTTGGGCACTTTTAAGGCTTTCTACAGACTGCTGGAGGTGCCGCCGCAAAAATGCTCGGGTCTCCCATAGACTAACATTGGGCTCGTTGCTCGGGTCGAGCACCCGAGTATCACGGTGAGCTCGGCCCGAGCTTCGAGCAACCGAGCATTTTAGTGCTTTCTCAACACTATTAGCCATGCATTTTACATGACCCAGCATCCAAGGCTGGTCAAAATTGGTCTACCTCTTGCACCATGTACCTCTTGCCGAATATCTCACAGCTGACTGATTTTTTTGCAGATCCGTCGTATAATTTATGAAGGCCTCACAGGCCTTATACAGTCGAGGTCTCTCTATACTCAATTGTGTGCCTCTCATCTGGAATAGGGTGAATCTCCGAACATGTTTCAATACGTTGAGGCTGGTCCGTTTACACAGAGGTAGGCTGGCCAGCTTTCTGAAAAACGCTCTGACCTCTGACCTTGCTCGGTCTTGTTAGGTACTCGAGACTGGCACATCTAGGGTTCAAGTAGTAAAGAAACCTTGCAGCGCTCAAAGCCACCCTCTGAAACTCGGGCACCTCCATGACATCCTTCAGATATGAGGAGAATTTCTTCAGCAAGGGATGATTCAGTGAATGACGCTTGTACAAGCCTGCAGCCCTTGTAGCCGCACAGGCTGATGACTTCCATCAGGTTTTCTTAATCCATAACGTGCTGCCATCAGTGGCCTCCTCGTCTGCACTGTGCACTGCATTCACCTGTGAATCCAGCTCAACCGGGGAAGTGGAGATCGGGCAGCGCCCCAACTGGGCAGACGTTACCTGTCCTTGAGTTTCAGAGGTAGATGTCCTGTTTTGCTGATCACACCCAGGCTTGTCCCTGACAAAATATCCATGTCCTTCCATAAAGGTGATGATCTGCTCCACGGATTGTATGTTCTGTAGATCGCTGTACTGAATGGTGGTGCCTTTACCAGCTATCTGCTGAAGGAGACACCTTGATCGTAGGGCTGCCCTCAAACCTCATGCACACCCTCCTCAAGTTCGTGGACAGATATTTGGTCACAAGGTGACATACCGGGCACGTTAGAGAGGTCTATTGGTGCCTGTGGAGTAAAAAGAGCGGAGTGACATGACAATTTGGGGGCAACAGAGATATACATTAGGCTTAATTCACACAGCAGCATATCTATGCCTAGATCAGGAGTTTCTCCAAAAACACAGAACAGGTGTCACTTTCAAGCATAGTTTTTTTTTCTCTAAAATCCTTACGAAGGGCTTACAGAGGCTGGGGTGATCCTTACTGAACACCGCCGCTGCAGGTGACATGCACCCGTGGAAATGACACCCTTGTGGGTGAGTCAGCCTCTGGGGTGATCCTTACTGAGCACCGCTGTAGGTACCCTAACCCTAACGTACCCGTACCCTAACCACCCTAACCCGCTTCTAACCCTAACACCTTAACCCTCTAACCCTTAACCCTCTAACACCTAACCCTAGCCCTAACTCTAACCCTAAAACCCTAACGTACCCTAACCCTCAAGCGCCAGAACTCACGCATTAAGCCCAGTCTCACGGTTATCCCTCAAGCGCCAGAACTCGCACATTAAGCACAGAACTCACGCATTAAGCTCATTAAGCACATAGCTCGAGCATTAAGCGCATTAAGCACCAGAACTCGTGAATTAAGTGCATTAATCACAACCTCGCACATGCAGCGCATTAACCCCTCGCGCGTTAGAACTCGTGCATTAAGACCAACTTTGCACATTAACCCGTCAAGCACCAGAACTTTAGCATTAAGCTCAGCCTCGTGGTTAACCCCTCGAGCGCCAGAACTGGCACATTAAGCACATTAAGTGAAGGACTCACACAATAAGTGCAACCACGCACATTAAGCAAGGAATTTGTGCATTAAACGCAACCTCTCGGTTAAACGCTCAAGCTCCAGAATTTGGGAATTAAGCACAACCTCGTCGTTAACCACTCGAGCGTCAGAACTAATGCATTAAACCCAACCTCGCGGTTAACCCCTCGAGTGCCAGAACTCGTGCATTAAGCGCAAACTCCCGCATTAAGTGCATTAACCCCTCAAGCGTCAGATCTCCCGCATTAAGCCAAACCTCACGGTTAACCTCTTGAGCCCCAGAACTCACACATTAAGCGCAGAACTCACGCATTAAGCGCATTAAGCGCAGAACTAGCACATTAAGCGCATTAAGTGCAAAACTAGCACATTAAGCGCATTAGGTGCAGAACTTGCGTATTAAGCTCAAAACTAGCACATTAAGCGCATTAGGTGCAGAACTCGCGCATTAAGCGCAACCTCACGCATTAAGCACATTAATCGCAATCTCGCGCATTAAGCGTATTATCCTCTCGAGCTCCAGAACTAACGCATTAAGCCCAACCTCGCTATGAAGATGGGGTCTTCCGTGGGCATAATACCACTCAGACAACACAGGGTGAGGGTAAAACAGCGTGGCATTACTTTATTGAACCACAAAGCGGACAATAAACACACAGAACAGTCCCAGCAAATACCCAAGATGGTACAACATTACACAGTCTCACCCTTCCACTGGCCCGCCAGGAATAGAAAGTCAGATATGTGGCCAGGTGACCTGATTGACCCAACTTGGATTTCTTCATAGTGTCTTCCAGAGTTCAGTGATTTTAAATGGAGCAGATCTTTATTTCCTCTTGATGAAGCCATGTGTTCTCGCTTCTGTCCTCAATAGTCTAACTTGGCTGTGTCTTTTTCAAGTCTGTCTGCTACAGAGGCCTTGTCCCTTAAATAGTTCACAATTGTTTTTTGAAACAAACATTCACAGGTCAAGGATTAGGAATGATATTATTCCACAGGGCTCCAGTATCCACAGCTAATCCCCCACAAGACTGACTGGCAAACAGGTATTTAACATATCTAACAAACCTTCATTATTCAGACTCCCTGTGTGAGGACCTGGCCACTTTCTAAATACAGGCCACCTGGGCAAGCTGAAGATATGGATGAACTCTTTATGTATCAAATGACCAAGTTCTCCAAAAAATATGACGTAGTGGTCATGGGAGATTTCAACTATCCAGACATTTGTTGGGAATCTCTCTTAAGTAAAACTAACAGGTCAAGCAAATTCTTATCCTCTCTTGCTGACAACTTTATCTTCCAAAAGGTAGGGGAGAAAACAAGGGGATCTGCTACTTTGGATCTAATCCTTATAACCAGGGAGGAAATGGTTGAGGAGGTAAAGGTGGCTGGGACCCTAGGAGGCAGCGATCATGCTATTATAGAATTTTGGATAACTAGAGGAGGAAGACATGTGAAGACTCAAACTTCAAGGTTAGATTTTCGAAAGGCAGATTTTAAGAGACTCAGAAAGAGAATAGGAGGGATCCAATGGCTGTCCAGGAAGGATGGGAAATTTTTAAAAATGAGATTCTCAAAGCACAATAGTTAACAATCCCGAAAAGTAGGAAGAATGGGAAGCATTTAAGGAAACCAGGATGGATGAACACAGAACTTAAACACATGCTAAAAAGAAAGAAAGAAATGTTTATTAAATGGAAAGAGGGAGGCATATCTAAAGAAGATTATAATGCAGCCTGCAGATCCTGCAGGGCACGTATCAGGTTAGCTAAAGCTGACAATGAATTAAGGCTTGCAAGAGATGTCAAAAGCAAAAGATGTCAAAAGTAAAAGAAAAGTCAAAGATGCTATAGGATTTTTACAGGATGAAAATGGAGAAATGGTAAGAGAGGATGTTGAGAAGGCCGAACTTTTTAATTCCTATTTTGCATCTGTTTTCTCTCAGAAAGAAAATGTAACATCAACTGATCTTCACTGTCCTTTTAAAGGAATAGAGGAATCCAAGTTATCTGTAAACAGAAAGATTGTGAGGGAATATTTAGCTAACATAAATGAGTTCAAGTCTCTAGGTCCAGATGAATTACACCCCAGAGTACTGAAGGAGATCGTAGAAGAAATTTTAGAACCACTCTCCATAATCTTTGAAAATTCTTGGAGAACAGGAGAAGTCCCAGAAGACTGGAGAAGAGCAAATGTTGTTCCTATCTTCAAAAAGGGGAAGAAGGTGGACCCAGGGAACTATAGGCCGGTGAGTCTGACTTCTATACCAGGAAAGATCTTTGAACAAATTATTAAACAACATGTATGTAAGTACATGGATAAGAATGAAGTGATTAACCAGAGTCAGCATGGGTTTGTAACTAACAAGTCATGTCCGACTAACTTAATTTCCTTCTATGACAGAATCACTGACTGGGTGGATCAGGGAAATGCTGTAGATATGGTATATCTTGACTTCAGCAAAGCATTTGACAAAGTATCTCACACCATCCTTATTGAAAAAATGACCAAGTATGCAATGGACCAGGCAACTGTTAGGTGGATTCATAACTGGTTTAGTGATCGGACTCAAAGGGTGGTTGTAAATGGCTTCACATCCAGCTGGATGAATGTCTCAAGTGGGGTACCACAGGGCTCCGTCCTGGGACCTGTATTGTTCAACATCTTTATCAATGATTTAGATGAAGGAATTGAGGGTAAACTGATTAAATTTGCTGATGACACAAAGCTAGGAGGGATAGCTAATACTAGAGAAGAGCGAGAGAGGATTCAAAAAGACCTAAATAAACTGGAGCAGTGGGCAGCAACCAACAGAATGGTTTTTAACAGGGAAAAATGCAAAGTACTACATCTGGGCAATAAAAATGAAAAAAGCATATACAGAATGGGAGGAATAGAGCTAAGCAACAGTACATATGAAAAAGACTTAGGTATACTAATAGATCATAGACTGAACATGAGTCAACAGTGTGATGCAGCAGCAAAAAAGGCAAACACAATTCTGGGATGTATTAACAGAAGCATACAGTCTAGATCACGTGAAGTCATTATCGGTCTTTACTCCTCTTTGGTCAGACCTCATCTGAAATACTGTGTACAGTTTTGGGCACCACATTTTAAAAAAGACATAGACAAACTGGAGCAAGTTCAGAGAAGAGCGACCAGAATGGTGAACGGTCTGCAAACCATGTCCTATGAGGAACAGTTGCAGGATTTGGGAATGTTTAGCTTGCAAAAAAGAAGACTGAGAGGAGACTTAATAGCTGTCTACAAATATGTCAAGGGCTGTCACATTGTAGAAGGATCATCTTTATTCTCATTTGCACAAGGAAAGACTAGAAGCAATGGGATGAAACTAAATGGGAGGAGACACAGATTAGATATTAGAAAAAACTTTTTGACAGTTAGGGTGATTAATGAGTGGAACAGGCTGCCACGAGAGGTGGTGAGTTCCCCTTCAATGGACGTCTTCAAACAGAGGCTGGACAGACATCTGTCTGAGATGATTTAGTGAATCCTGCTTTGAGCAGGGGGTTGGACCAGATGACCCAGGAGGTCCCTTCCAACTCTACCATTCTATGATTCTATGTGTTATGTTCTGCTACCAGAGCTAAGGAAAGAGAGGAGATCTGTCCCTACGATAGAACTCAGCTTAATCCCTACGATGTAACAGGGAACCTGATCCTGCGATCAGACCTGCTAAAGTCCTAAGCTAGTCTGTACGGAGACCTATAGATGTGGGGAAGGAATCCCTACAAGTACTAAGGACTGGGAGGAATATGGGACACCTCCTAACAGAAATAGTAGCAGACAGACGAACAAACAAAATATATAGAACATAGAGGTCAGTAGACCAAGCAAACTAACAGAGCAAGACACAGAGCACAGGCTAGCTAGAAAGTAGATATACAATGAAGTCCAGCAAAGCCAGAAGGGCGGAGCAGGATTAAATAGGCCAACAAGGTCATGTGACCAGCAAAGGAAAAAAAACCTAAGAGCAAGGTTCTAACAGTACCCCCCCTTCTAAGAGGATCCTCCGGATCCCCTAGGACCAGGCTTATCAGGAAATCTCCTGTGAAACGCTCTGATAAGTCTGGACGCGGAAACATCATCCGACCTCACCCAAGAGTTATCCTCGGGACCGAAACCTTTCCAGGCCACAAGATACTGCAAACTACCTCTATACCGTCTAGAGTTAAGGATGCGAGAAATTTCATATTCCCCGTCCTCCACCACCGGAGGAACAGAGGCAGAGGTGTCACAATCCGATACAACAGCTTTTTTCAACAGAGAGACATGAAATACCGGATTAATTCTCCAGGAGGTAGGAACCTCCAACCTAACAGCAGATTGGTTGACAACCTGAAGCACCTTAAAGGGCCCTACAAACTTGGGACCCAATTTCTTTGAAGGAATCCTCAACCGCAGATTCATAGAGGACAACCAAACCATGTCACCAACAGCGAACAAAACCTCCTGTCGTTTCCTATCAAAGTAGTCTTTAGATTTTCTGTTGGCCTCCTGAAGATTACCACGCACATCCGTCCAAACTCTCTCCAAATCACTGGAAAAATTCTCCTCCTCAGGCACAGCAGATCCCAACTTGGAGAACGACCCAAACGACGGATGTCTCCCAGAACAACAAAAAAAAGGCGAACAACCAGCAGAAGAAGATGTATGATTGTTCAGAGCAAATTCAGCAAGTGGCAGAAACTCAGACCACCCCTCTTGATTGTCTGCCACAAAATAACGCAAGAACTGCTCAACATCCTGGTTTTTCCTTTCTGTCTGGCCATTGGATTCAGGATGATATCCGGACGAGAACGACAAATGAACTCCCAACCTATCACAAAAGGCACGCCAAAAACGAGCCACGAACTGAGGACCCCTATCAGAAACAATGTCAGTAGGAACGCCATGAAGTCTGACAATTTCCTTGACAAAGGCCTTAGCGAGAGTTTTAGCACAGGGCAGTTTGACGAAAGGAACCAAGTGACACATCTTGCTAAAACGGTCCACGACCACCCAGATGACAGTAAAACCCTCAGAGGGGGGAAGGTCAGTTATAAAGTCCATAGCCAAATGTGTCCAAGGAGCACTGGGAACCTCCAAAGGACAAAGCAACCCCGCAGCAGGAGTATGTGAGGACTTAGATCTAGCACATATAGTACATTGACGCACCCACTTAATGACTTCCTTCTGCCATCCAGGCCACCAAAAACTGCGACCCACCAGTCTCTTGGTCTCAGAGATTCCGGGATGACCTGCCAACCGAGATTCGTGACACTCAACAAACAAATCTCTCCTAAAGGTCCCAGGCACAAACAACCTCCCATGAGGAGTGTTAGAAGGGGCATTCTCCTGTGCTTTAAGAATCTCATTTTCCAAAACGGAGTCCAAAGCAGCTATCACAACACCTTCTTGTAAAATGTTCTCCTCTTTCTCAGCACCGACTATGGGAGAAAAACTGCGAGACAAGGCATCCGCCTTAACATTCTTAGTACCAGGGATGTAAGTAACGGAGAAATTAAACCGCGAGAAAAACAGTGCCCACCTAGCCTGACGGGCATTCAGGCGCTTGGCAGCATCAAGATATATCAGATTTTTATGATCCGTAAGAACCTGAACGGGAAATTCCGCACCTTCCAAGAAGTGGCGCCAGTGTTCAAATGCGAGTTTAATAGCCAATAATTCCCGATTACCAATATCGTAATTCAGTTCAGTCTCCGAAAATTTTTTTGAAAAAAAGGCACAGGGATGTAATCCATCCCCGTTATCCTGAGACAATACTGCGCCAACCCCCACAGAGGAAGCATCAACCTCAACCAAAAACGGCCTAGTAACATCAGGCTGCATAAGGATGGGAGCAGAGGTGAACCTCTCCTTGAGATACACAAAAGCTTCAATGGCCTCAGAAGACCACTGAACCGCATCAGCACCTTTCCTGGTGAGATCAGTCAGAGGTTTGACAATACTAGAAAAAGTTTTTATGAATTTTCTATAGTAATTGGCGAAACCCAAAAACCTATGTATCGATTTCAAACCAATAGGCCTAGGCCATTCCTGCACAGCCTGAACCTTAACCGGATCCATCTCAAAACCTTTGCTAGAGATAATGTAGCCCAAAAAACTAATTCTCTGTACAGCGAACTCACATTTCTCCAGCTTAGCAAAAAGCGAATTGTCCATTAATAACTGTAATACCTCACGCACGCTCCGCCAATGAGACTCCAGATCCGGCGAATAAATCAAAATGTCATCCAAATACACAACCACATTTTTACCGATCAAAGGTCTAAGGATGTCATTAATCAGATTCTGAAAAAATGCAGGAGCATTAGTAGGACCAAAAGGCATAACCAGATTCTCAAAATGACCCACAGCAGTGTTAAAAGCAGTCTTCCATTCGTCACCCTCCTTCATGCGCAACAGATTGTATGCCCCCTTAAGGTCAATTTTAGAGAACCACTTGGCCCCCATTAACTGGTTAAACAGATCAGGAATCAATGGCAGTGGGTAAAGATTGCGTACAGTAATTTTGTTAATCTCACGAAAATCCAGACAAGGACGTAAACCGCCGTCCTTTTTTTTTACAAAAAAAAATCCAACCGCCACAGGAGACTTAGAGGGCCTAATGTGACCGGCGGCCAAACTTGTCTGTATGTATTCCTCCAAACCCTTCCTCTCAGGAATAGTAAGGTTAAATAAACGACTTTTAGGAAGAGTCGCTCCAGGGACAAATTCAATAGAACAATCATAGTCTCTATGGGGAGGCAAAACCTGCGATTCCTTCTCAGAAAAAACTCTCCAAAAATCCTGAATAGGAACAGGCAATTCTCCCCTATCCAAAGCTGCAATACGCCCATTACAACACTTGTCATAACATTTATGGCTCCAGGATTTAATTTCACTGGTAGACCAATCCAGTACAGGATTGTGAAATTTTAACCAGGGCAATCCCAATATTACTGGAGAAGGCAAGTTATTCAACACTACCAAATCCAATTTCTCATGGTGAACACCATTAATAGTGAGAGGAAATTCACAGACCTTGAGAGTAATATTCTTCAAAGGGGAACCATCCACAGAAACCACAGCAATGGGGGATGATAAAGGTTCAGGTTTTAAATTGAGTCTTTCCACGAATCCCCCATCAATAACATTCAGAGTAGACCCACAATCGACAAACACCCGAAATTCCATTAATTTTTCCTGAGCAATCGTGGAAGCAGCTAAAAATACACCCTTGGAATTTAAACAGGCAATACGGGCATGACTGACCATTTTTTTTTCTTTCTTCATACGAAGCTCACAGCCTTTAATCAAATGACCAGATTTTCCGCAATAGAAACACAAGCCTTCAAAAAATCGACGGTCTTTTTCTTGAGAGCGAGGTGCCACCGATCCAATCTCCATCGGTTCACCACTGTTAGTACACACATTCTCATAACCAGAAACTGACATAGCAGAGGATTTGCTCTCATTAACCCTTGCACGCAGTCTTCTATCCACCCGTATAGCTAATTGCATAGCCTGTTGCAAATCTTCAGGTGTAGGATAAGCAATTAGCAGGTCTTTAACCCTTTCACTGAGCCCAGCAAGAAATAGACTTTTCAGAGCAGAATCGTTCCACCCTGTTTGAGTAGACCAACGACGGAAATGAGTACAATATTTTTCCACATTACCTGATCCCTGTTTCAAACGTCTCAACTCAGTCTCAGCTGATGCGACACGGTCAGGATCATCATATAATAGTCCCAAAGCAGAAAAAAAACTATCCACTGATCTGAAGCATGTATCACTAGGTTGCAAAGAAAAGGCCCACTCCTGAGGCTCTTTGCGCAAAAGTGACATTATGAACCCTACGCACTGGGATTCATCCCCAGAGGACTTAGGTCTCAAACGAAAATACAATAAGCAAGCATTTTTGAATGAAAAAAATTCTCGGTGTTCACCAAAAAATAAATCCGGCAAACATACCTTAGGCTCCAAGAAATGTGCTCCAGGACAGTTACTCACGTGCTGACGGAGCTCGGCCACCTCCAGAGAGAGTCCCTGCAGGCGATGAACCAAATCCTGAACCGACACCATGATGGAACAGAAAAATCTTTCCTTAGAGAATTTGCTGGCTGGACTTACTGTTATGTTCTGCTACCAGAGCTAAGGAAAGAGAGGAGATCTGTCCCTACGATAGAACTCAGCTTAATCCCTACGATGTAACAGGGAACCTGATCCTGCGATCAGACCTGCTAAAGTCCTAAGCTAGTCTGTACGGAGACCTATAGATGTGGGGAAGGAATCCCTACAAGTACTAAGGACTGGGAGGAATATGGGACACCTCCTAACAGAAATAGTAGCAGACAGACGAACAAACAAAATATATAGAACATAGAGGTCAGTAGACCAAGCAAACTAACAGAGCAAGACACAGAGCACAGGCTAGCTAGAAAGTAGATATACAATGAAGTCCAGCAAAGCCAGAAGGGCGGAGCAGGATTAAATAGGCCAACAAGGTCATGTGACCAGCAAAGGAAAAAAAACCTAAGAGCAAGGTTCTAACACTATGATTCTACTTTTCCAGCACTGAGCACCCCTTTTCGTCAATCTTAATTTTGTGTTTTGTTAGAAATTTGCTTGCTGTGTTTTGTTAGTGATTTGTTTGCTCATCAGTTGAACCTCAGGTATCTATTCCCTTCACTGACCATATCTCCGAGACCTTGGGCCATTGTTCTCTCCGTCACCACAGGTAGTCTCACATGCAAACCCAGGGGATGGGCTCCACCTGAGAAAATATCTCCACTAAGGCACAGTAAGCTGGGGGAGGGAGGGGTGAGCTCTTCTGCCAATTCAGGGGGCTGAACCCTGTGAAGGAGAAAGGGAAGATTCATTGCTAGTCGCATTGAGAGCTGGGTGGTATCACGGGCTGCGGTCGTGATATCCATCATCCGAAGGAGCATATGCTGTGACTGCCAACATACCAGCGGGAGATACAAAAAGCTGTGGGCCAACCAAAAGTTTGGGGACAGTGGGTATCACCTGGTACGGGGTAGTGGAACTACTGAGTCCAGGTTGGAAACTCGAAGGACTAAGAGAATTGCCTGTTGGACATTTACCTGGAATTGCTGTTCACCGTGGTCAGAAGGAATAAAACTAATTGCATCAATAACCTGCCTAGGTGATTATTAAAATCCACAACCGCACATCTTTACAAGTCCCTGTATGTCAGATGACACATTGTAAGAGCTGATATAAGATGTACATAACAGCCATTCATCAATTACCAATATCACCTCAAGTGATCAGCATCCAAGTTTATACAAACAACTAGCTATTGAACCCGTTCTACGCCCGAGTGGCGAGTATTTTTATTGGTATATGGTCTCCCATGCTGTTATGTGCTGCCCCCCTCCTGGTATTTGTGCTGCCCCCATCATTTCCCCACCATCCATCGTGGCTCCCCTCATCCCCGATCCCGGTATGCGTGGCTCCCCTCATCCCTGATCCCGGTATGCGTGGCTCCCCTCATCCCCGATCCCGGTATGCGTGGCTCCCCTCATCCCC
Source organism: Phyllobates terribilis (assembly GCF_046119375.1). Lineage (NCBI taxonomy): Eukaryota > Metazoa > Chordata > Amphibia > Anura > Dendrobatidae > Phyllobates > Phyllobates terribilis. Next base: position 178,105,157 of record NW_027362773.1, read on the forward strand.
GATCTCGGTATGCGTGGCTCGCCTCATCCCCGATCCCGGTATGCGTGGCTCCCCTCATCCCCGATCCCGGTATGCGTGGCTCCCCTCATCCCCCCAATCCTGGTATGCATGTTACCCCTCATTCCCCCAATCCTGGTATGCGTGGTACCCCTCATCCCCCCAATCCTGGTATGTGTGGTACCCCTCACCTAACAATCCTGTTATATTTCTTGTCCCCTCACCACTTTCACACTCTACACACATACAAAAAAAAACTAAACAGTTATACTCACCTTTCTTCCCTGAACCCGTTCTACGCCCGGGTGGCGAGCATTTTTCTTGGTATATGGTCTCCCATGCTGTTATGTGCTGCCCCCATCCTGTCCCCACTATACTATCCCGGTATGCGTGGCTCCCCTCATTCCCGATCCCGGCATGCGTGGCTCCCCTCATTCCCGATATGCGCGGCTCCCCTCATCCCCGATCCCGATATGCGCGGCTCCCCTCATCTCTGATCCCGGTATGCGCGGCTCCCCTCATCCCCGATATGCGTGGCTCCCCTCATCCCCGATCCCGGTGTGCATGGCTCCCCTCATCCCCGATCCCGGTATGCGTGGCTCCCCTCATCCCCGATCCTGGTATGCGTGGCTCCCCTCATCCCCGATCCCGGTATGTGTGGCTCCCCTCATCCCCCCAATCCTGGTATGCGTGGTACCCCTCATCCCCCCCAATCCTGGTATGTGTGGTACCCCTCATCCCCCCAATCCTGGTATGTGTGGTTCCCCTCATCCCCCCCCAATCCTGGTATGTGTGGTACCCCTCACCTAACAATCCTGGTATATACATGGTCCCCTCACCACTTTCACACTGTACACACATACCAAAAAAAAACTAAACGGTTATACTCACCTTTCTTCCCTGTGCTCCAGCGCTGCAGCGTCCTGTTCTGCCGGAGGCCGGGGAGGAGTGTGGCGTCGGAGCACCGCGCTGTCCGGAGCCATTTTGCTGAAGACACACTGTAAATGTGTCTTCAGTAAAATGGCGCCGGATAGCGCTGTACGCACGCGCCGGTTCGACGCCTTCACTCCGCCCCCGGTCTCCAGCGAAGAGAGGCGCCGCGGCAACGCTCCTACCGGTCAGGTAAGTTTGTAAGTATGGCGCCGGAGATGGCGGTATGCGTTCAGTGTCTACGCATACCGCCATCACCGGCGCCATACCTCCTCTTACCTGTAACGGCTGGATGCCTGCTTCTGTCTGGAGCCGGACTGCGCGTCACGCATGCGCAGTCTATGGAGGTTTCGGACAGAGACACGCTTAGCCGGTTATATTATAGATAGCTTGTGTTGAGCAACCAAATAAGAGCAGAAGTTAAAAAGTCAACATAAAAATAAAGGTATATTGCTCTTGGCCATCAGAAAGTATGCCTGGCATAATTTAGAAGAAAAGCCGGGTTGTCACATACCTCCCCCTTCTTAATTAGCCAGAAGTGATAGGTTTCCCATCACCCTTATTGGGATCAGTCCATGTGAAGACCTGGGGCCTTCCGTGGGCGTAACGCTACTCAGACAACACAGGGTGAGGGTAAAACAGCACGCCAATGCTTTTTTGAACCACAAAGCGGACCGTAAACACATAGAACAGACCCAGCAAATACCCAAGATGGTACAACATTACACAGTATCACCCTTCCTTCTCCACCCACCTGGGATAGAACAGCCGTGACTAGAGACTTCCATGGCCGACTACCTCAACCAGTGGCCCCCCGCTTCTAGGGGGCCAAAACAGAGAGAAGATAGCAGCAAGCTTAGGAAACTAGCAGTCCATCGAGGTACAAGGCCAGGAGACCCGAGCATCCCAACCTGGCCGACTACCTCAACCAGTGGCCCTCTGCTTCTGGTGGGCCTCCCCAGAGGATAGGTAGCAGCAAGCTTAGGAAGCTAGCATTCCATCGAGGTACAAGGCCAGGAGACCAAAGGGTCCCAACCTGGCCTCTCTGAGAGTTTCCATGGGGCAGGCAACCGGTGGGTCCCTCTTGGCAAGTCCAAATGTATCCATGGGTTCTAGGCGACCGGTGGGTCCCTCCCAGCAACCCCAAAACAACATATCCATGGGACCAGGTGACTTTTTTGTCCTCTCCTGGACACCCCAAAATGTATCCATGTCTCTCTGATGGTTAATGGAGCAGATCTGAATCTTTCAAGTCAGGGCCGGTACCCTTAGGCTAGAATCATATACAATTCAAATCTGTGTCTCTTTGGATGCCATGCAATCCATCTGTTGTCCTGAATGATTCCTCATTCTCCTTCTAAAGTCTTTCTGATGTTCCTTGATTCTCTGTCTCAAGTCTCATTCTGTCTCCAGCACTACAGACATCCCTGTTTATATTTACATCTGTGTGAGGTCATCAGGCACAGGTAAGAGGTAAAGGTGCAGGGCTCTTATTGTTTGAGCTAATCTATTTACATAGTTGGTATCATAGGGGCTGTTGTAAATAGCTGGCTTTTAGTACAATTTGTCATTAGCATAGTAAACATGATTGTTTAAAAAAAGAATAGAATTCAACATTCAGGGTTATACAAATACTGGTCTGTTCTTATTGACCAGACACAACTACACAAAGATAATAGGGTATTTCTTTTGGATTAACAAATCTAAACGTCTGGCTTTTTAAGATTTTACTCTTTATCGTCACATGGGGTATCAGCATACTCAGGAGACATTGTATAACAAATTGTGTTGTGAAATTTCTCCTGTTACCCTTGTGAAAATGCAAAACTTGGGGCTAAAAAAACATTTTTGTGGGAAAAATGTGATTTGTTTATTTTCACATCTCAATGCTGTAAACTTATGTTAAGCACTGGGGGTTAAAGGGATTCACCACTAGAGATGAGCGTTGTTCTACTCGAACTGTTCGCCAATCTCAAATTTGAGCTGTTTTGGGCGGTGTTCGAGCCGTTCGACGAACACGAACAATTTGAGAAAAATTCGGCTGTTCGAGGTTATGTTCGATAACTGTTCGTGCACCAAAATAATAACTGGATTTTTTCTCAGTAATGATGAAAATTAATGTTAATACGCAGTTTGAGTGTACAGCGGGGTGGGGGGAGGGGCAGGGGATGGATCTCTGCAGGAACAATGAAGATCTCCATTTTTTTTTTCTCTTTCCCGCATTTACAGTGGGGAGGTGCAATCTGTCAGTCTATCAGCAGCGCACACACGGAGCGAAGTGCTTTTTTTCACACAAGCAAGGGCATGTGTCATTGGCAGTGTATGTCACATGTCCTTGCCCTATAAGACCAAGCCATTTTCCCCGTCGCCACCATTTTCTCACTGCTGCAGCTGCGTGTTAGACGGCACCGCTGTTGCTGTGTGCGCTATACCTTGTTAATTTCAAGCCAATTTTCACACAAATATACAGATAGCTTGGGAGTAGGGAATAGTTGTGATTGCAGTCCTTTTAAGGACTAGGTTACAGCATTTCCTACGACTTTTATCAGGGAGGTCTGTGCTCTTAAATAGATAGGTTGTGGGAGTAAAGACTAATTGTAATTGGAGTCCTTTTCAGGACTAGGTTACATCAGTTCCTATCAGTTTTTGCCAGGCAAGTCTGTGCCAGTGCTGTGCAAGTTTTTTTCACAGCATTTGGCTGAATCTAGCAAAGCTAATCCTTTTTGGCCTATTGCAGAGTGTGTTAGTCAGTGGAGTAGCCTATCTGTGTTGCAAGATATACCACCTGTGTATAGAATACCAATTTTTTTACTGCACCTAGTGAAGTAAAATCTTTTGGGCATAGCATCATTCTATTAGTCCATCTATACTGACCTCCATCAGGTTGCAAATTGAATATAATTTTTTTCTGCATCTAGCTCTGAAAAAATATTGGGCTTCTAGCTGTGTGTGGGACTTGTTGTATTAGTCCATCTATACTGACCTCCATCAGGTTGCAAACTGAATATATTTTTTTCTGCATCTACCTCTGAAAAAATATTGGGCTTCTAGCTGTGTGTGGGACTTGTTGTATTAGTCCATCTATACTGACCTCCATCAGGTTGCAAACTGAATATATTTTTTTCTGCATCTACCTCTGAAAAAATATTGGGCTTCTAGCTGTGTGTGGGACTTGTTCTATTAATCCATCTATACAGACCTCCATCAGGTTGCAAACTGAATATATTTTTTTCTGCATCTACCTCTGAAAAAATATTGGGCTTCTAGCTGTGTGTGGGACTTGTTGTATTAGTCCATCTATACTGACCTCCATCAGGTTGCAAACTGAATATATTTTTTTCTGCATCTACCTCTGAAAAAATATTGGGCTTCTAGCTGTGTGTGGGACTTGTTCTATTAATCCATCTATACAGACCTCCATCAGGTTGCAAACTGAATATATTTTTTTTCTGCATCTACCTCTGAAAAAATATTGGGCTTCTAGCTGTGTGTGGGACTTGTTGTATTAGTCCATCTATACTGACCTCCATCAGGTTGCAAACTGAATATATTTTTTTCTGCATCTAGCTCTGAAAAAATATTTGGCCTTCTAGCAGTGTGTTGGACTTTCTCTATTAGTCCATCTATACTGACCTCCATCAGGTTGCAAATTAAAAATAATTTTTATCTGCATCTACAGTACCTCTGAAAAAATATTTTGGGCTTCTAGCTGTGTGTGGGACTTGTTCTATTAGTCCATCTATACAGACCTCCATCAGGTTGCAAACTGAATATATTTTTTTCTGCATCTACCTCTGAAAAAATATTGGGCTTCTAGCTGTGTGTGGGACTTGTTGTATTAGTCCATCTATACTGACCTCCATCAGGTTGCAAATTAAAAATAATTTTTATCTGCATCTACAGTACCTCTGAAAAAATATTTGGGCTTCTAGCTGTGTGTGGGACTTGTTCTATTAGTCCATCTATACTGACCTCCATCAGGTTGCAAATTGAATATAATTTTTATCTGCATCTAGCTCTGAAAAAATATTTGGCCTTCTAGCAGTGTGTGGGACTTTCTCTATTAGTCCATCTATACTGACCTCCATCAGGTTGCAAATTAAAAATAATTTTTATCTGCATCTAGCTCTGAAAAAATATTTGGCCTTCTAGCAGTGTGTGGGACTTTCTCTATTAGTCCATCTTTACTGACCTCCATCAGGTTGCAAATTAAAAATAATTTTTATCTGCATCTACCTCTGAAAAAATATTTGGGCTTCTAGCTGTGTGTGGGACTTGTTCTATTACTCCATCTATACTGACCTCCATCAGGTTGCAAACTGAATATATTTTTTTTCTGCATCTACCTCTGAAAAAATATTGGGCTTCTAGCTGTGTGTGGGACTTGTTGTATTAGTCCATCTATACTGACCTCCATCAGGTTGCAAATTAAAAATAATTTTTATCTGCATCTACAGTACCTCTGAAAAAATATTTGGGCTTCTAGCTGTGTGTGGGACTTGTTCTATTAGTCCATCTATACTGACCTCCATCAGGTTGCAAATTGAATATAATTTTTATCTGCATCTAGCTCTGAAAAAATATTTGGCCTTCTAGCAGTGTGTGGGACTTTCTCTATTAGTCCATCTATACTGACCTCCATCAGGTTGCAAATTAAAAATAATTTTTATCTGCATCTAGCTCTGAAAAAATATTTGGCCTTCTAGCAGTGTGTGGGACTTTCTCTATTAGTCCATCTATACTGACCTCCATCAGGTTGCAAATTAAAAATAATTTTTATCTGCATCTACCTCTGAAAAAATATTTGGGCTTCTAGCTGTGTGTGGGACTTGTTCTATTAATCCATCTATACAGACCTCCATCAGGTTGCAAACTGAATATAATTTTTTTCTGCATCTAGCTCTGAAAAAATATTTGGCCTTCTAGCAGTGTGTGGGACTTGTTCTATTAGTCCACCTATACTGACCTCCATCAGGTTGCAAATTCAAAATAATTTTTTTGTCTGCATCTAGCTCTGAAAAAATATTTGGCCTTCTAGCAGTGTGTGGGACTTTCTCTATTAGTCCATCTATACTGACCTCCATCAGGTTGCAAACTGAATATATTTTTTTTCTACATCTACCTCTGAAAAAATATTGGGCTTGTAGCTGTGTGTGGGACTTGTTCTATTAATCCATCTATACAGACCTCCATCAGGTTGCAACCTGAATAAAAAATTTTTCTGCATCTACCTCTGAAAAAATATTTGGGCTTCTAGCTGTGTGTGGGACTTGTTCTATTAGTCCATCTATACTGACCTCCATCAGGTTGCAAATTGAATATAATTTTTTTCTGCATCTAACCCAGCCAATAGTTTTGGCCTAATACCACAGTTTGGCCACTCAGCTCTGCTCGGTTCCCATCCATTGTTTTTTTGTGCAAACAACTCCAGAGTTGTGAATTAGTTAACCACCAAAATGAGTGGAAAAAGGCCTGCGGCTGGTGGAAAGGGGAATAGGCGTGTTGGGAAGGGGAAAAAAGGTTGTGTCCGTGGGGTAGGTGTTAAAGCAACAGTAACATCTGCAGAAGAAAGACCATCTTCCAGCCAAACTAAAATGTCTACTTCTTTTAGCGGACAATGTGATAAGATCCCTTTCTTACGGCCACGCCAATCGCTACAAATTCCAGATGAGGCACAAAAACAGCAGGTGCTTCAACGGATATCAAGTGCTCCTTTAAGTGGGCTCTCCTCCACATCAACTTCAACATCATAAATACTCCAGTCCTCAAAGGTGTCACCCCAATCGCACTTGCTTCCTCACAGCTCCCAAATCTCCAGCTGCCCGTCTGAGTATGAGGTAGAATAGATGGTTGAGTCTGCAGAGCTGTTTACTCATACTATAGCCTGGGAATCAGAGGTCGACTCCAGCGCTTCTGTGAATCCAGACGAGGAAATGATCTGCACTGATGCCCAGAATCTTTATGAGTCGGATCCAGGACCAGACGCAGAAGGTGCTGACCATAATGTAGACCCTCATTCCCAAACTGTAACTCCTGTTGGTGGAGACAATGAGGAAGACGATGATAAGACTCAAATACCTGATTGGAGCGACAACTTTAGTTTTTTGTCAGGGCAGGAACAGGTTGGCTCTGAGGACGACGGGTGTGATAACGCACAGGGTGATGATGATGAGGTTGAAGATCCCACTTACTGTCAACCCACAGTCAGCCAAGAGATGAGGTCAGCAGAGGAGGTGGAGGAAGATGCTAGTGACGACGAGGTCAGGTTGCGCCTTCCTGGACAGAGACGTAGTACTGGAAGCACGTCAACAACTGCATCCTCAAACACAACTCTGCCTCTCGCCACAAGTCGTGGTGGCTCTTCAGGTTGCATGGGTGCTAAGCCTTGCCTAGCCTGGGCATTTTTTCAGATCGATAAAGATGACCCAACTCGTGTTATATGTAACATTTGTCAGCAAAAGCTAAGTAGAGGCCAAAAAATACATAGTTTGAGTACTTCATGCATGAACCGGCACATGGACATGAAGCATAAGTTGCAGTGGGAAGCTCAGTGTGCTACAATGCGGCCTAGCCGGCCGGGCCAACCACCGTCTGCCATATCTTGTGCATCCGCGGCCTCTTCATCCTCTGTGACTGGGGGGACAGCAGTCACACCTGTTTTGGGGCGCAGACCTGCCACCTCTTTACCCGCAACAGCCAGCGTGATTGGCAGGTCATCATTTTCTTTGGAGGTGGTAACACCAGCTGGTGTTGAGCGCTGTCCGACATCGATAGCACCACCTTTGGATCAAGGCAACCTAACATGTCCGCCTGCATCTTCCTCACAGACCGGCAGTTTGCCGGGGACACCCTTATCAACCCCGTCTAAGCACAATAGCCAGCCCTCGGTCCCTCAGATGTGGACAAGTAAAAGACCATTTCCTCCTAGCCATGAGAAAGCTAAGAGGTTGAATTTCACCATCTGCAAGCTCTTGGCTACAGAAATGCTGCCTTTCCGCCTGGTGGACACAGAGGATTTTCGAGACCTTATGTCCGTCGCAGTGCCCCAGTACCAGATGCCCAGTCGGCACTACTTCTCAAAGAAAGGTGTGCCAGCGCTCCACCAGCATGTCGCACACAACATCACCGCTTCTTTGAGAAACTCTGTGTGTGACAGGGTGCATTTCACCACAGACACTTGGACGAGTAGGCATGGACAGGGGCGTTACATGTCGCTGACTGGGCACTGGGTAACTATGGTGACAGCAGGACAAGGGGCTGCTGTCCAAGTCTTGCCGTCCCCACGAGTTGTGCGTCAATCCTCTTTATGTCAAAGTTCCTCCACTGCTTCTGCCTCCTCAACCTCCTCTCGGTCTTCCACCTGCACCCAAAGCCTGTCTGGTCATGCCACAAGCTTTCTAACTGCGCAGAAGGGATCCTGCACACCTCCTTACTATGCTGGCAGTAGGGCTCAACGTCATCAGGCGGTTTTTACATTGAAATGTCTGGGAAATGTGAGTCACACAGCTGAGGAGTTGTGGTCAGCTCTGGAGAACCAATTTCATGAATGGTTGTCTCCACTGGACCTGAAACCAGGGAAGGCCGTGTGCGACAATGCTGCAAACCTGGGTGCGGCCCTTCGCCGGGGCAATGTCACATACGTGCCTTGTATGGCTCACGTGTTGAACCTGGTTGTCCAGCAATATTTAGCCCACTATCCCAGGCTAGATGGCCTTCTGCAGAGGGCACGGTCGCTGTGTGCTCACTTCCGCCGTTCGCATCCCGCAGCTCAGCGACTTACATCTCTACAGAAGTCGTTGGGCCTGCCACTTCACCGGCTAAAATGCGATGTGCCTACCCGGTGGAATTCAGCTCTGCACATGTTGCAGTGACTGTGGCAGCACCGACAAGCCCTGGTGCAATACGTTCTGACGTATAGCCTGGGCCAACGAGATCCAGAGGTGGGGCAAATCACGCTGGAGGAGTGGTCTCAGATCAGGGACCTATGCACCCTTCTGCACAGTTTTGAAATGGCGACGAAGATGTTTAGTGCTGACGATACCATTATCAGCATGACTATTCCGGTGATTTACATGCTGGAGCACATGTTAAACAGAATTCGGAGTCAGGTGGTGGCACAAGAGGAGGTGGAGGAAGTAGAGGAGGAGGAGTTGTATGCGGAAGGGCTAACATCTGCAAGGTCCAGACGGTCGGCAGCACCAAGGCGGCAGGCATGTGAGAGTGGGGGAGATGGTTTTACCAGGGCGCATGGTAGCAGCCAAACTAGTGAGGAAGGTGCAGGAGCCCAGGAAGAAGTGGAGGACGAACTGATGGAAGACTCATCAGATGAGGGAGACCTTGATCACATTTCTGTTGTGCGAGGTTGGGGGGAGAGGACAGAGGAAGGAAGCATGATTGTTACCTCGCCACCAACACAACAGGGACTTGGTGCTCCTGGATGCGCAACACACATGAGTGCCTTCTTGCTGCACTACCTGCAACATGACCCTCGAATTGTGAGAATTAGAAATAATCCTGACTACTGGGTTGCCACACTGTTAGATCCCCGGTACAAAAGTAAATTTGCAGAAATTATTCCTGCCATAGAAAGGGATGCACGCATGCAGGAGTATCAGCAGAGACTGTTGCAGAATCTTACATGTGCTTTTCCACAAAATACCAGTGGTGCACGTAGTGAATCTCACAGTTTCAACTTGCCAACCATGGGACCGTCAAGTGTTCAGCACTCAAACCGTAACAGAACCACAGTATCTGCTGGTAACATCAATTTTGGGGAATCATTTCACCACTTTTTTAGCCCATCCTTTGCAAGGCCACAGGAGACAAGAAGTCTGACACATAGTCAACGCCTAGAGACGATGGTACAGGAGTATCTCCAAGTAAACATTGAAGCCATGACTGTGTCACTGGACCCTTGCTCTTTTTGGGCTTCCAATCTGGATAAATGGCCGGAGCTAGCCACTTACGCCTTGGAGATCTTGTCATGCCCCGCAGCCAGCGTTCTGTCTGAACGTGTGTTCAGCGCTGCTGGTGGTGTGCTGACAGATAAGCGCACGCGGCTCTCCACTGATAATGTAGACAGACTCACGTTCATAAAGATGAACAAATCATGGATCCGAAACGACTTTTCTACCCCTGTGTCATCCTGGGGAGAGTAAAAGCTTGATGATTGGTTAAAATCACCCTACCAACTGTTTTAAGCTTTCAAATTACTAATCATGTTTATCTGTATCTTGGCTGGAAAATAATTTGGGCTTTGTAGCAGTGTGCAGCACTGATTCTATTAGGCCATCTATAATAAGCTCCACCAGATTTAAAATTACTAATCATGTTTATCTGTATCTTGACTGGAAAATAATTTGGGCTTTGTAGCAGTGTGCAGCACTGATCCTATTAACCCATCTATACTAAAGCTTCACCAGATTTAAAATTAATAATAATTTTTAGCTGCATCTAGCCCGGAAAATAATTTTGGGGCTCCGAGATGCGCAAGACACATAAGTGCCTTCTTGCTGCACTACCTGCAGCATGACCCTCATATTGTCAGAATTCGAAGTAATCATGACTACTGGGTTGCCACACTCTTAGATCCCCCAAACTTTTCGATAAACCTTTTCATTTTAATAAAGACCAAAAAAATGGTCATTTTTGAAATTATAAGCATTAGCAGGTTGTTAGAAACTGAAATCAAACAGTTTTAAACTCAAAACTTTATTCTAGGTGATGTTACATTTTCACATAGGACCCCTTGTTCGAAAGGAGCTTCTGAACTCTCTCGTCCATTGAATTTGTCAGGTTTTGGATGGTTTCTGCTTCAATTGTTTTGCATGAGGACAGAATACCCTCCCAGAGCTGTTGCTTAGATGTGAACTGCCTCCCGCCATCATAGACACTCCTTTTAATGATGTGACGCGCCCCTGGGCCTGTGTCGCGCTGCGTTGCGCACGCGGGAGCTTACCCGGAGCCGGATCTGTTGAGGGTTGTAGTCTCGTGGCGGTGACCCGGTCCGTGCCCAGGGAGTCAAACTGAGCGGCGATGTATCAGCGGTAGATGTTGGACGACTACGCCACCCGTTGAGTACAGCTAAGGAGCTGCTGCTGCAGGGCAGACCGCTGAGGCCGGTGGTAGGATTGTGCAGCGTGATAGTATAACCCCCAACGGGAGGGGTATGGCCTCAGGGCAGCCGACGTGGATGATGGGGGTAGCAGGAACCACTCGGAGACGGTACGGTGTAGTTCAGGGTCTTTACTGGTGACAACGATAGACCCTCCCGGAGTACTGGCTAGCGATTGGGGCCTGGTCATTCCTTGAGCAGATGGGATCTCCCCTGGCCAGGCGGAGTTGTAGGCCTCCCAAACTAACTGTACTCTTCTGGCTACCTTGCTAGAGGCGGGTATAAGTAGCCCACGTCCCTCAGTGTACCGTGTGGTGCTCACCCGTATGGCCGGTGACTCGGGGCCTTCGGGTTTCTTGGCCAGAGGACCTGGAATCCCCTGCCTGACGGATTCTGCTGCTGGGTAGGAGTTAGTCCCCACAGCCTCGGACTCCGGGTCCGGTAAGAAATCTTCTCAGTCAGGGCGAGCTCTGCAGCTGCCAGCCCCTGACTCCTTGTAACACTGCTCCCACAGAGCTCCTGATGTTCTGTTCCTATATTTGCTTCTTTTCTCTGTCTCTGCTTCTTCTCTACTCACTAACCCTGCCTCAGCCCTAGGTTTATATAGGGGAAGTTCTTCCCCTCCCAGGACTGGGTAGGAGGTGTGGCATGCATAGGATTCCTGACCAAGAGACCTCCCACCTGCTCTCAGACGTAATATCTCTATCACTGTGGCAACCAGAACCCTGGGGTGTCACATTCCCCCCTAGTGAAATTTAGTACTCCGGTACTAAACATATTTTAGAAAAACATAACAAGATATAACAATAACAATACAATAAAGAAACACATAAAGGTGGTCACGGCATGTCCGTAACCGGGTGCAGTCTTTGAAGAAAGCAAGGTGTCCATTTCACCAAAACAGGGAGACGTAACCAGGTAGGGGTCTGTCCTGCCCCGAGTCCTTAACGGTCTTTAGTCCGTCCTGGGTTACGCTCCAACTATGTACACAGGATTCCCGGTAAATCCACCAAAGACTCCTATAAACAACTAGAAACACATAATTATACACAAGCAACAAGAAAAACAGGTAACCACAAATAAAACAATTTATACACTTCAAATCCTCCAACGTGCGGGTAACTGGCCTCTAGTGGCCCTAGTGGACCTACGGAGCTGACTGTCTGGCCCTGAACTACAGGGTGTAGGAGCTGTCAAGGGTAAATTGGGCAGCTGTCTACGGGCCCTTTGGCTCACTAGGGTTATGGCAGGCTCACTGCAAGCAGAGGGTTGATCCTCCTGATCTGCTGGTGTGGGGTCTTCTGCCTCCTGGACCGGCTGTTCTTCCAGCTCTACCTGTTGCTCCGTAGGTGCTTGGGATGCTGGTTGGAGGAAGGTGAGTACGGGTACCACAACTGCACCATTGACTTGAGTCCAAGACCGAGGGAAGTCTCCGAGCACAGTACTAACCATATCTTCCCTTTCCTCTACGGGTCGATGGTCTTCTTGTTCCTCTTCAGGGTTCCGTAGCTGTTCAGGACACTTCTTCAGGTGATCCCGGGATACAATGGCTGTGGTCTCCCCTCCGTCTTTACTGATGGTACAGACCTTCGGGTTCTCGTGGCTTGAGGGCAGTACGGTGTACGGGTCCTTCTCCCACTGGTCGTCCAACTTGTGGAGCCGTCTTTTCCTCTTCAAGACCTGCTCTCCGGGCACCAGGGGAACAGCGGGAGTATACTGGTTGTAAGTTTTCTCTTGTCTCTCCCTAGCCTGACAGAGACTTCGCTCCACGCTCTCCTGTACTTTCCGGTACTGCTGCTGCCTCTCTGTGTCCCAGTCTGCTTCTGGTGAAGTGTCCTCGGGTGTCAGGACTCCCATTTCCAGGTCAACAGGAAACTTACCAGGTCTCGCCCTCATTAGGTAAGCCGGGGTACAGTTGGTGGAACCTACCGGGATGTGGTTGTATAGGTCCACCAGATCGGGCAGCTTCTCAGGCCACAGACTGCGTTCTTCCAGGGGCAACGTTTTCAGAAGATCCATTACCACCTGGTTCATTTTCTCACAAAGTCCATTAGTTTGCGGATGATAGGGTGTCGTCCTTATCTTCCGGCAGCCATACAGATTGCAGAATTCCTGGAAGACCTCCGCTTCAAAGGCAGGTCCCTGGTCCGTCAGCACTTGGTCCGGGTACCCGTGTGGACGGCAGAAGTGCTGCTGGAAGGCTCTAGCTGCTGTTTGAGCCGTTAAGTCCTTGACGGGGACGACAACCAAGAACCGGGAGTAATGATCCACGATGGTTAACGCGTAGACGTAGCCACTTCTGCTTGGGGTCAGTTTTACATGATCCAAGGCTACCAGTTCCAACGGCTGCCGGGTGACGATGGACTGCAGGGGAGTCTTCTGGCTGGCACGGTCCTTCCTCCTCAGGTTGCACGGGCCACAGTCTCTGCACCACCTCTCGATGGTTCCCCTCATGCCTACCCAATGGAACCGCCCGCGCAGCAGGAACTCCAGCTTCTTCCATCCGAAATGCCCAGCTCCATCGTGGTATGCCTCCATCACCATGGCTGCGTCTCGTCGTGGCACCACTACTTGCCAGATTAGTTCATGCGTCCGGGAGTTAACCATCCTGCGGCACAACTTCCCCTTGTAAAGGAACAGTCTACTCTTTTCTGCCCACAGTTGCTTGGCTTCCTCCGGAGCGTCTGGGTCAAGGCGAGCCTCTGGCCGAGTCAGCATCTCCTTCACCAGCCGGACGGCAGGGTCACTGTCTTGCGTTTCCGCCCAGTTGTAGTGAGGTAAGGGGTTAAGCGTAGCGCCTTGCTTACTCCTTACCCGATGGGAATACTGGATAGTCCCATGACGGTGAAACGCGGGGAGTTCGACTTCTTCCAGTCCCTCTGGATCTTCTCCTACGTCTGGTAGGTTTGGCATCCTGGACAGGGCGTCCGCGTTGGTATTGGAGCGTCCTGCCCGGTATTTGATGGTGAACTCGTAGTTGGACAGGCGGGCCATCCATCTCTGCTCTAGGGCACCGAGTCTTGCCGTGTCCAGGTGTGTCAACGGGTTTTTATCCGTGTACACGACGAACCGGGAAGAAGCGAGGTAGTGCTTAAAGTGTTCGGTGACTGCCCACACCACTGCCAGGAACTCTAGCTTAAATGAGCTGTAATTCTCAGGGTTTCTTTCGGTGGGTCGCAGTTTTCGGCTGGCGTAAGCGATTACTCGCTCTTTCCCCTGCTGGATCTGGGACAGCACGGCTCCTAGCCCGATGTTACTTGCGTCGGTGTAGAGGATAAAGGGCTGGCTGTAATCCGGGTACGCCAGGATTTCATCCCCCGTGAGGGCCATCTTCAGCTGGCGGAAGGACTCTTCTTCCAACTTCTCCCATCTGAAGGGCGGCTTCTGGTTCTTGGCCTTCCGGGACTGGCCTATCAGGAGGTCCTGCATAGGAGCTGCCTTTTTGGTGAAACCGGGGATGAACCTGCGGTAGTAGCCTACCAACCCGAGGAACTGCCGCACTTCCTTTATACTGGAGGGACTTGGCCATTCCTTAATTGCGGTGATCTTATCAGGGTCGGGAGCCACTCCGTCAGCGCTCACCACGTGTCCCAGGTACTGCACCTTTGGTTTCAGGAGGTGACACTTGGAGGGTTTCACCTTTTAGGCCGTAGCTTGCCAGAGCTTCGAACACTTCCGCCAGGTGTTTCAGGTGGTCCTCATAAGTCTTAGAATATACGATGACATCGTCCAGGTACAACAGGACCGTCTCGAAGTTTCTGTGGCCCAGACAGCACTCCATTAATCGTTGGAAGGTTCCTGGTGCGTTGCAGAGTCCGAACGGCATACAGGTAAACTCGCTAAGTCCCATCGGGGTGGTGAATGCGGTCTTCTCCCGGTCCGCCTCTGCTACAGGAACCTGCCAGTACCCACTAGTGAGATCCAAGGTAGAGAAGAAGTTAGCAGATCTTAAAGCAGCCAAAGACTCCTCTATCCTTGGTAAGGGGTACGCATCCTTGTGTGTGATACGGTTGATTTTCCGGTAATCTACACACATCCTCATGGTGTTGTCTTTCTTTTTGACTAAGACTAGTGGAGCTGCCCAGGGGCTACAGCTATCCCTGATCACCCCAGCCTCCTTCATGTCTCTAAGCATCCCCTTGGCGTGTTGGTAGTGTGCAGGGGGTACGGGTCGATACCTCTCTTTTATGGGAGGATGGTCTCCCGTGGGGATGTGGTGTTCTACCCCCTTGACTCGCCCGAAGTCTAACGGGTGTTTACTAAACACTCTCTCGTACTCTTGAACCACCCGATAGACTCCCTGTTTCTGGTGTGAGGGAGTGGAGTCAGTACCCAAATGTAGTTGCTGACACCAGTCCTCCATTGTTTTCTTAGAGCCGTTACCTTCCTCCGGGTGAGATGGAGGCAAGGGTTCCACAGATTGTATAGCATTTTGGTTAATGGTATATAATTTGGCTAGCGTGGCATACCGGGGCAGGTACACTTCCCTCTTCCCGATATTGATTATGCGAACGGGCACCCTCCCATGGCGTACATTAACCACCCCCCATGCTGTCAAGATGGTGGGCCTACTGTCTGAGTAAACTGGTTCTACCATTGCCTGGTAATCTCTACCTCTCAGACCAATAGCTGCCCGGCACCAAATCATCATTTCACTTTTTGGGGGCATGGCAATAGGGAAAGCGTCACACATTCTCACGCTACCAATCTCACCGCCGGAGAGTTCCACCTGTTGCCGTCGCATCAGTGCCCGGATCTCTTTTTGGAGCACTCGCTGCTCGCCGGAGCTGGCGTTCTTGGCAACCTGCTGTAAAAGGAAAATCACCTCTGCAAGACAATTTTCAATTACATTAGTTCCTAGAGTTATCTTTGGGTGACTCTCGTGTTTGTCAATGTCTACAATGATCAGTCCCTGTGCTGCCAGTTCAACTCTACCAATTTTAATGGTCACCTCTTTAAATCCAATCTGTGGCACGGGCTGACCATTGCTGGCGATGATACTCAAGTCGTCGTCAGGGTAGCGGGTGATATCAGAGTCATTCCAGTACTGCTTGAAGAGCACGTACGGGATGGTGGTGACCTGTGACCCGGTGTCCAGTAGGGCACTCATAGGAATGCCATCCAGTACCACGGGTAAGACTGGACGTCCTCCCACATATTTGTTGCGCCAGTTCGATGGGCCTGGTGATCTTTTTCCTGGGGGTTGGCCCTCTACCCCAGGTTGTGCCAGTTTAAAGGACAGTACCTTGCCATATGTCCGGGTTGATTGCAGCGGCGGCAGATGGGTCGTCCGTCCTCGTTGTATCGGTCGCTGGGTCTTCCTCTGGCCGGTGGGGTCCTCCTTGGTCGACGCCACGGGATGTCCTCCGGTCCGGATGCCAGCTGGATCTTCCCTGGAGTGGAAACCTGTAAAGACTGCACAGTTCGGGTTAGCGCAGCAACGCTTTTAGCTAGCTCTTGGACCTGATGGTGCAGGTCTGGAGCCGGGTCATTGTTCAAAGCCTGCGCATCAGCTCCCACAGGCCCTGCCGACAAGGGCGCCGCCTCCTGGTGGTAAGTGGTAGTGGGGCGTCTGGGGGTCACAACGCCACTTGGTGCCGGTTCTCGAAGCACCCGGATGGCTCTGTCCTTGAACTGTGCAAATCCCAGATGAGGGTCCTGTAAGGCCATTGCCCGCAACTGGGTTCGGTGGGCATTGCAATATAAACCCTCTATAAATTGTTCAGTCAACAGCCTGTCCTCGTCTCCCACGCCGTCAGGGTCGGTCTGCTTAATGGCTCTCAGGGCCTCTTGTAGGTTCAGGGCATAGTCCCTTATACTCTCATGTGCCCGCTGTTTGCACCCGTAGAATCTAAGCTTGATCTCGGCTGAGGTGCGGGTATCAAAGGTGTCCCTCAGCCGGGTTAGTATCCCTGCGACAGTCCTCCCCCCAGGTGGCCAGGACTTTACCTCCCTTCGGGCTGCCCCAGTTAATTGGGCCACCAGGATGCTCACTTTTTGCTCTTCTGTGAGGGGGTACACCTGGAAGAGGCTATCCAGCTTTTCTCTAAAGTCATGCAGGGTATGTGACTCCCCTGAGTACTGGGGTAGCCAGGCCGCTCCCGGGATATAGGGCATGGTGAAAGGCATGACTGCAGCAGCGGTGGCGCTGGCGGAGGTTGAGGCAGTGAAGCTCTCCTCCGTATCCGACATCCTCCTCCACCCTAGTGGACCGTGGCCTACCTTGCGATGATCCTCTTCCGTAGGCCGCGGCTCCGCAGTAGATCGTCAGGGTTGAGGACCTTCCGTCGCGCTCCTGTGACGTCGGCGTCTGCTGGGCTCCTTCCAGGACCTTACGCAACGTCCGGACGTGAGGCGGGGCTTCAGTTCTCGCGCGCTTTCGGAGTCCACGCCCCTCTTCTTCCCGCGCGACGTCTTCAAGATGGCGTCCAACGGCGGGAAAACTCCACGGAGGCGGGAAGAAGGCTGGAAATGGCGCCGGATGGCGGGAATCTTCACCGATGGCGGGAAGAAGGCTGAAGATGGCGCCGGATGGCGGGAATCTTCACCACAGGTAAGTTTGAACAGTCTTTTTCAGGCACGCAGTACCCGGTGGTTGCGGGCACGAGATCCTGCCGACTACGCCAAAAGTTGACGCGCCCCTGGGCCTGTGTCGCGCTGCGTTGCGCACGCGGGAGCTTACCCGGAGCCGGATCTGTTGAGGGTTGTAGTCTCGTGGCGGTGACCCGGTCCGTGCCCAGGGAGTCAAACTGAGCGGCGATGTATCAGCGGTAGATGTTGGACGACTACGCCACCCGTTGAGTACAGCTAAGGAGCTGCTGCTGCAGGGCAGACCGCTGAGGCCGGTGGTAGGATTGTGCAGCGTGATAGTATAACCCCCAACGGGAGGGGTATGGCCTCAGGGCAGCCGACGTGGATGATGGGGGTAGCAGGAACCACTCGGAGACGGTACGGTGTAGTTCAGGGTCTTTACTGGTGACAAAGATAGACCCTCCCGGAGTACTGGCTAGCGATTGGGGCCTGGTCAGTCCTTGAGCAGATGGGATCTCCCCTGGCCAGGCGGAGTTGTAGGCCTCCCAAACTAACTGTACTCTTCTGGCTACCTTGCTAGAGGCGGGTATAAGTAGCCCACGTCCCTCAGTGTACCGTGTGGTGCTCACCCGTATGGCCGGTGACTCGGGGCCTTCGGGTTTCTTGGCCAGAGGACCTGGAATCCCCTGCCTGATGGATTCTGCTGCTGGGTAGGAGTTAGTCCCCACAGCCTCGGACTCCGGGTCCGGTAAGAAATCTTCTCAGTCAGGGCGAGCTCTGCAGATGCCAGCCCCTGACTCCTTGTAACACTGCTCCCACAGAGCTCCTGATGTTCTGTTCCTATATTTGCTTCTTTTCTCTGTCTCTGCTTCTTCTCTACTCACTAACCCTGCCTCAGCCCTAGGTTTATATAGGGGAAGTTCTTCCCCTCCCAGGACTGGGTAGGAGGTGTGGCATGCATAGGATTCCTGACCAAGAGACCTCCCACCTGCTCTCAGACGTAATATCTCTATCACTGTGGCAACCAGACCTCTGGGGTGTCACAGATGCTCCAAAGGTTCTGAATTGGGTAGAGGTCAGGGGAGCATGGGGGTCACACCATAAGTTTGTCACCTTTTATGCCCATATCAGCCAGAGATGCAGATGTTTTATGTGCAGCATGAGATGGTGCATTATCATGCAAAAAAATGATCTTGCTGTGAAATACACGGTTCTTCTTCTTGAACCATGGCAGGAAGTGCTGTTTGAGAAAATCCACATACATTATGGAGTTCATCTTTAGCGCCTTCAGGGATCCTAAAGGGGCCGACAATCTCTCTCCCCATGATTCCAGCCCAAAACATTACTCCACCTCCTCCTTGTTGGCGCTGTAGCCGTGTTTGCGTGGGGTGTCCATCAACCAGCCATCCTCCACTCCATCCATCTGGACCATCGAGCGCTGCATGGCACTCATCCGTGAACAAAACAGTTTTGAAATCAGTCTTCATGTAATGTTTGGCCCACTGGAGCCGTTTCTGCTTGTGTGAAGTGGATAGAGGAGGTCGACAGGATGGCGTATGCACAGCTGCAAACCTCTGAAGGACCCTGCATCTTGTTGTTCGGGGGACGTTGGAGGCACCAGCAGCTTCAAAAACTTGTCTGCTGCTATGACAAGACTTTTTTGCCGCTGCTCTTTCAACCTGACGTAATTGCCTGTAGGAAAGAGTCCTCAATTTGCCCTTATCAGCACGCACACGTGTGTACTGTGAATCAGCTACATACTTCTTGATTGCCAAGACACTTCATCCTGATCATCGCACAATGTTGATTGTAGTAATGCCTTGACCTAAACACTCCACAATTTGTTGCTTTTCAGCAGCCGACACATCCTTTTTCTTTCCCATTTTGGCAGAAAATGTAGGCTGCTTAATAATGTGAGACAGCCTTCTTAAGTAGTCTTGCCTTTCATTGGACACACCTGCCAAACTAATTAGCACAGGTGTCTGCAATTGCTTACAGTGATATAAAGAGCCCTGACACACATCACCATAAATGAGTTTAACTGACAAACAAACAAATTCTTCCCTTATCACTCCTAAACACTTTTTGCATAATAATTTGGAACACAGTGTACATGTGCTTTTCCACAAAACACCAGTGGTTCACGTAGTGAATCTTACAGTTCTAACTTGCCAACCGTGGTCTGTATGGAGTTGTTCAATAAAGGGCCCAAACTTAAGATAACATAGATGGGAGAGGTCTCTATGAATAGGAATTCCTAAGTATTTGATACCCTGTGAGGGCCAGGCAAAGGGAAAGTTGGACTGGATGCAATCCTATATGGATTTGGGGAGGGAGACATCGAGGGCCTCAGACTTCGCTGCATTGATTTTAAAATTTGACCATGTAACAAAGTGATCTATTTCAGCCATAACAGCATGGATGGATATATGTGATTGAGTGATATATACTAGGACATCATCAGCAAATAGAGAGCACTTGTACTCGGTGCCTGCCACCTCAATCCACCTAATATTGGGGTTATGGCGAATTGATGAGAGCAGGTGCTCTGTCACTAGGATGTATAAGAGAGGGGACAGAGAACATCCCTGCCTTGTCCCATTGGTGATTGTGAAAGGTGATGAAAATGTTCTGACGCGCCCCCTGGGCCTTGGGACACCCGGAGCCGGACCCTTTTTGGTGGATGCTGGTGGTTGTAGTCTCCGTGGCGGCGACCCGGTTCCGTGGCTCAGGGCGGTCAAACCAGTGGCGGAACTATTTATGTGGTTTTTATGTTTAAATGTCCGACTACACCACCCGTGGATTGCGGTCAGAGTGAACCGCCGCTCCAGGGCAGACCTCTGAGGCTGGTGTTGTGGGTGCAGCAGAGCGTAGCATAACTCCCCACGGGAGGAGTATAGCCTCAGGGCAGTGTATGCGGAGGATGGGGGTGATGGTGCAGGGCAGCAGCAGTAACGACACGGAGTCAGTGATGCAGTCCAGGGCCTTTACTCACAGTTCTTATTATCCAGACCACGTCTGCAGGTAACGGCTGCCCACGTCGTACTGTGCTCACCAGGTGAGGGGCTCAGACAACTCCCAGATAACTTTGGAGCGCTTCACAGGACCCCCTTTGTGTGTCCTTTGTCTGGCCTTTCTTACCAACCCTTCTGTCCGGCTGCCTCGGGCCTCCTCTTGGTAAACTTGGCGCCAGTTTCCCTGACCCTATGTGGTGCCTTCCTAGCGGGTGTAGCAAGGGGCTGCGCCACATAAAATGTCACAGCCTCCTGTTTCTAGCTGAGGGTCGTTTCCTGCCTCCACTAGTTTCGGGGACCGGTCTCCCCCTTTGGCCTGACCCCTCCACGCAGGTGGATTCGGGCGTGCGGTGGCGACTCGCCCGTCCGCACCCCTGGGATCCCTTCGTTCCTCGTTCCTTGAGCCTTCTCCGCTCCTCTTCCTTCCTTCTCCCTCTTCCAGGCCTGGGCCTCTGTTACTAGGCCCGCCTCCGGAGCAGAGCTCATGCAGAGCCCCTGCTCCCTGCCACTTCTGCTCAGACTTCTCTGCACTGAACTAAGATGGTGCCCACCTTTTATACTCCCTTCTCAATGCACCCAGGAACTGCTTCCTCCCTGCTCCTGCACTACAGGGTTCCCCTTCCTCAGTGTTCCCTCCCCCCACTCCAGCCAGGGACAGGGACTGTCGTGCCCATCTCAGGGGCATATTGGTCGCCCTGCCCCACGGCAATGTGGTGTAATGCATGCAGGTGTCGGGTCCTGATCCACACTACATCCTTACCTGAGAGTGAGATATCACACCTCTGGGTGAGGTGCAATACCTCTGTAGCAACCGAGCCCTCAGGGTGCTACAGTTCCATTTATCTTCAGCCTAGGTGACGTATTGCGATACAGGGCCGTGATTTTGGCTATAAAAGGGTCCCCTAGACCCCTACCCCAAGCTTTTTAAGAGAATCATATATGGCGTGCCAGGAGACTCTATGGAATGCTTTCTCAGCATCCAACGAGAGTATCTAATTACAAATTTTTAACTGCATCTAGCCCAGGAAATACTTTGTGCCTAGTAGCAGTGTCTGCTAGTCAGCGGATTATCCCGGCTGTTAAGCAAGCTACACCACCTGTAGTTTGGACACTTAATTTTTTCAAAGGAAATGCTTCGGGACCACGGGATACTCAGTGAAGAGCATCAGGAGGCACCCCAAGGCATAGGAGCTGGGACTGGCAGTAGGATGCCTTGCGGTGGACAGCCGAGCTCGATCCTTATAAGAGCTTTTTAACTGCAGCAGCTTTAGTGGACGCTACTGGAGCTGGAATTACGCGGCTGCTGGCATGAGACTTGCCCTCCAATAGATCCTTGTAAATGGATTTAAAGTGTATTCATTCAAATTAGAGAGACAATTTAAATTAAAAAGCTTAGAGCTGCCTCCACCACAGGGGGGCTCGCTCGACCCACCAGCGGACAGGCACCAGTATTGGGAGAGGGGGGCTGGCCGTCAGGGTTCACCGCGGCTCTGGCACAAACCCGGCGACGCGGAGGTGGCACGGGCAGGAGCGGACTGAACGTGTCGGCTTCTCCCTTTTTGGATTTTAGAAGGGCATGACATGCTTATATCTGTGTCTCCCCCTCCTTTTACTCCTCCACCTCTTTTCTTTTCGCATGACTATATGTACTTGTCACTTTTCCATGTGTTAGTTGTGTCTTCTGAGCAGTTTGTCAGCTTTTGGACACCTTTGAAGGTGTTTTCTATGTGTTTCTATGTGTTTTTGTTTGCCTGCCATTGGTTTTAACGGTGTTCGAAGGTGTTCGGCGAACACATGGGTGTTCGACGAACCGAACCGAACTCGAACACTACGGGGGTGGCTCAACACTACTCACCACACATCTAGATACATTCCTTGAGGGCTCTAGTTTCCAAAATGGGGTCACTTGTGATGGGTTTCCACTAGTGATGAGCGAGCATGCTCTACACTATTTGATACTTGCCTGAGCATCTCAGTGCTCAAGATGCTCGGTGCTCGTCCTGTATTTTTTAAATGCTCGGGCGTCAGCTCGAGTCACCACCCCACATGTTTGGCGCTGTTTAGACAGCAAATTAACATGCAGGGATTGACTCCCAGTCACTGCAATGCAGCAGCCATGTTGGTTGTGGCATTACAGTGATTAGCTGGCCGCATAGTGTCATCGGGTCTATATAACACCCAGACACTAAGCTCGTCACAATCTACCTGTCAGACAGGCAGAGTAGGGAGAGGTGCTGCTGAGTCAGGGAGAGAATTGGCGTTTATTCTAGTGAGGTGTTCCACACTATTATAAATCTAAACTAACAGTCTTTCTAAGGACTAATTCTGATGCATATTAATCCTGGTGATAGAAGTAGTTAGGTAGGCAGAGTTTGTGGAGAGCGTATTGTAATGCAGCGGCTTGCGGCATTACTATAATGGTCCAGGGTGTGTTCTGGCTGACCATGTACCTCTCCCTCAGGTGACTGATCACATGACTGTGACATCAGCACAGGTCCTATGCACACAGAAGGACTGATCACATGACTGTGACATCAGCACAGGTCCTGTGTGCACTGGAGGATATATAAATCTTGGTGCTTTTGAAACAAGGCGGGTGTGAAAGGCGTGAGGCCTGTTCCCCGTGTGTGGGACACCGTTAGAGTGTGAGGCCTCGTGAAGCCTGAAACGCAGAGACTGGATCCCCCTGTGTTTAGGATGACAGTAGCTTTGGAGGGCGAAAGGCCTGGTCCCTGTGTGGGCTGGATCTTCCCTGTGTTTTGAGATACCAGTAGCCTTTGAAGGTACGAGGCCCGGAGGCCCATCTAGGAAGCTGTGAAGCCACAGCGGTGGCAGAACTGAGCTGAGAGAAGCAGCTAAAACCCGGCAAAGGTAAAAACGCTGCTTGATGTGGACATTTATATTGTTACCTTGCTGAAGGCTGTAACTGGAGCCGAGTGGACATATCTGTCACTGTAAAAGCTCTTGGACGTTATATGTGTAATATGTCGGCGAGCCACTGAGATGGACTCGGTTATGAGCGGTTTATGATAAATAATAAACTGCTGGATTGTGAAATACCGGAAAGACGTTGCATGTGTGCTTTAATTGACCCGATGAAGCGAGTGCCCCTCAGCATGATGACTAGTGCTGCCTTACAGTATACAACAGAATAGGGTCCATTGCACATTCTTTCTGCTGCTGTTGCTCATATCCATAGCCCTAGAGATGTGGCGCCCAGGGGATGGGGACTACTCGGCGCCCGGTCCTTGATGCCTGGTCTTGGGGGATGCCGCGGTGGTCGGCTCCCGGGCCCATACCCTGGGGTCTCTGTTACAAAAGGGGGAAATCAAATGTCAAAGTTCGTGACGCCACCCTAAGGTTCACCAACGCTGCGGCAGTCCACTGAGGCCGGTGTTAAAGCAGCTTGGGTGGTATAGCTCCCCACAGGTGGAGCTGGGCCTCAGGTAAGTGTACGAAGGGGGGATGCAGGACAGAGGGGACCCAGCCGGGTGAGGGCAAGAATGGGAGCACACAAGAAAGTCGCTTCTATACCTTTACTGGGATTAGTTCAGGAACACCCCGGAGCACACTAGGGTGAGGGGTGCACGTCCCGATTCTCCCCAGTGAGTGGGTGTACGGCCTCCTGTTTCTTGCCTCTCTGTAGTAAGTTTCTGACCTGCCTGGAGCTAGGCCTAACTTTGTTTCTGTCCTGCACCGGCTGATCCTGTGGTAGGGCCTTCTGTTGGAGTACGCACTCCCTGGTATATGGGGCCTCGGTAACTACTGACCCTGGTATAACAGTCAGCGTTTGGTATTCCTGGGACATGTAGTTCGCGGTTTCCGGTTGTCTTCTGCTGGGTGTAAAGAATCCCTGAAGACTCTGACCCGGTGTTCGGGATATGGTTTCTGGGGTGAGCTGGTAAAGCTCCTCTGCCCCCAATGCTACTCACTCCTCTAGCCTTCGGCCTACTCGGGCCCTCACTAGGCTATACACACTGGCAGTTGGCTGGCTGCCTCTTCTGCTCTCTGAGCGTCAGCAACGCTCCTAGCTCACTTAACTCGAGCTGCTTGAGTCTGACTAAGCTCCACTGCAGACTGACCTGTTTCTCTGTCTCACTCTGCAGGAACTGGCTGTGGACTCCAGACTGTTCTGTCTGAACTCGCTTCCTGAGGAGAACTAACTAACTCTCTAACTCCACCCTCCTTTATATATCCCTATCCGGGCTCCCTCTGGTGCACTGAGGTAGGGTGGAGGTGTGTGTATGCTCTGAGGGCCTCTTGTGGAGAAATCCTTTAATGCACCCCTCCAGGATCTGTGGCTCCATGCACAGCAGGGCGTCACATTCCCCCCGAGTTGAACTCAGCACTCCCGGGCTGAAGCACATTTTGTAACAATAAACATTATCAATCTTCCCTTTATGGGAGGTTAGGACACTTTGAACGTTGCATAACCAAAACATGGATAAATATGTATATATAGTTCAATAAACAGTAGGCCGTGAGCAACCAGAAAGTCCAAGTCTCTTCCGGAAAGGTTGCTCAAAAGGGGCACTCCAGGGAGTGCAAATATGTACAAAGGAAGTCTTTGGGCTGCACAAAGTCCTCAGCCACAGAGTTTTTAGATACCCAAGCGGGTAAGGGGAAGCAAATAAGTAAGTGTCCATTTCACTTGGATTGTCCATTAGAGGGGCAAAATATAAGTTAAAGGCATATAAAAGGCAATAAATACATAGCAATACATACACAGGATAATGCTATAATATACAGTATTATACAATACAATATCCCAGGGGTAACTATTAGTGTTAAGCGAGCCTGCTCGACACTGCTCGGTACTCACCCGAGCATCACGCTACATGCAGGGATTGCCAGCCAGTCACTGTAATGCCGCAGCCATGTTGTTTGTGGGCATTACAGTGATTGGCTGGCCGCACAGCGTAACCTCGAGTATTTAAAACCGGACGCTGCCATCTTGGACACAGACGCTCCGGATCAGACAGTGTAGGGACAGCGCTGCTGAGCTAGGGAGAAATTTTTCCTGCGAAATAGTTAGTGTAGGGTCTGTAAATGCTGCCAGAACAAACAAACAGTCCTTCTCAGGACTAATCTCCATCCCAGATATCAGGCAGGCAGGCTGTATAGGAGACGCAGTGGTTATACCAGCAAACGCTGCATTACAGTCCTGTGTGCTCCTGTTTCTGAAATTGCTGGACTTAGCTGCAGGTCTCTGTGGCCAGTAAAAATCCTTTTTTTTCATCTAAATCCTCCTTTTTTTTTCTTCCTACACACTGTACAAATACCCGTCTTATTAACCTATTGGTGCCCCCCCCCACCCCAAAAAAAAAAAAAGTGTGTCTGATTTTTCAGACACAAATATATCTGTTGAAAAGAGTCTGGTATAGGCCACAGAAGCAGAAGTGTGGTTTTGCAGTTCCTTTGGTATCTAAAAAAAAAACAGCTTGAGTGTGTCGCTCACTGTTCAGCCGCAAATCTGTATTTTTAAAAAAGTCTGGTATATATACCAGTAAATTAAAACTGTGGTTTTGCTGTTCCATGGTAAAAAATCTCTATTATCCTGCTTTTCGCATTTTTTGCAGTAAAAAAAAACAGTAGTGTCTCCTGAGTGTTCTGACACAAAAATATATCTGTTGAAAATAGTCTGGTGTACGCCTGACAAATCCCAGTGTGGTTTTGCAGTTCTACGGGTAAAATCTCTGTAGTATCCAGTTTTGGGCCTTTGGGATCTAAAAAAAAACAGAGTGTGTCGCTCACTGTTCAGCTGCAAATCTATATATTTTAAAAAGTGTGGTATACACCAGTAAACAATAACTGTGGTTTTGCCATTCCACAGTAAAAAATCTCTATTATTCAGGTTTTGGTATTTTTTCTGTAAGGAAAAACAGTAATAGTTTCTCCCTGATTTCTCTGATTGTTTAAAAGAGTCGGGTGTAGGCCAGAGAAATAGAACTGTAGTTTTCCTCTTCCACGGTTCTAATCTACTTTTTATTACCCTTTTTCCATTGATAGTACGAGTGTAAGCTATTTTACTTCCTTTACAATGGGCAAGGCGCGTGGCCAGGGTCGTGGAACTGGACGTTCTGGTGATGGTGCGTGCAGAGGACGGGGCCGTGGCCAAGGTGAAAATGTGCCACAACCAACAGCCACATCTTCTCGCTCCCACTTCTTGACTGAATTACTAGGGAAGCACAGAACAACACCAGTATTGCGAACTGATCAGTGTGAACAGGTTATTAATTGGATAGCAGCTAATACTTCCAGTTACCTGGGCACCACCACCTCCGGTCTGTCTTCCACACGGTCAACTCTTAGTAGCCGTGAGTCTCGACCGCATACTCCTCCTCACCCTGATGCTCCTTCCTCCCACCATGCCGAGTGTCGTCAGACAGCAATTGATCCCACACTTGGACACTCTGAAGAGCTGTTCACTGGTCCATTTCCATATTTGTGCCTCTCGCCTGCTACGCTTGAAGTGGTGGAAGAGGAGATCCCATGTAGCGATGCCCAAATATTTGAACAGCCACGGCCACAGGAAGTCGACGCTGGCAATTTGTCACAAGAGGTGTACGATGACGAGACACAATTGCCAGGAAGTGAGGAGGAGCATCGTGGTGCGCAAGAGGAAGTGGAGGAGGTGGTGGATGATCTAGTAACTGACCCAACGTGGCAGGAGGACATGCAGAGTGAGGCCAGAAGCACATAGGGGGAGGGAGGCAGAGTACCCCAACAGGCAGGAAGAAGCAGTGTGGTGGCCGCAGACAGAAGGAGGGCAACCGTTCCCCATAAAACCAGCACGAGGGACGTTGCCAGTACAAGCGGTAGGTCTTCCAGAGTCTGGAATTTTTTAAAGACTCTGCTGATAACCCCAAAAAGGCCATTTGTACCACCTGCCATGCCAGCATCAGCAGGGTTGACAAAACTACCAGCCTGACCACAACCAGCATGATCAGGCACATGGCAGCAAAGCACCCGACTTTGTGGGGCGAACACCAGGGTCCACGACCAGTGTCAGCGGGTGTCACCACTGCTTCTTCCGCTGTTGTGCGTGCAATAGAACCCCCTGTTGTGTGTGCAAGGCAATTCCCTGTCCATACTGCATGTAAAGATGCCCCCTCCTCTCAGTCTTCACTTGTTATGGCAGTTTCTCAAGAAACAGCATCAACGTCCACGTCCCACCGCAGCGTTCAATTGTCCATATCCCAGACCTTTGAACGAAAGCGGAAATTCGCAGCTAACGCCCCACAGGCCACAGTCCTAAATTCGCACATTTCACGACTGCTTGAGTTGGAAATGCTGCCTTTTAGGCTGGTGGAGACGGAATCTTTCCGCAACCTTATGGCGGTGGCCGTCCCTCGGTACTCGGTCCCCAGCCGACACTATTTTGCCCGGTGTGCAGCAGCCCTTGCTGTGTTGCAGCAGCGTTTGCAGCTTCTGGCACACCGACTGGTGTGTGATGTCCCCACACGTTGGAACTCTACCCTCCACATGTTGCAAAGGATTTGTGAGCAGAAGAGAGCAGTTGTGGAGTACCAGCTGCAACAAGGCCGTCGATATTCAGGTCAGACTCCACACATAAGACCTCATGAGTGGACCTGGATGTCTGACATATGTACCATCCTGACAAACTTTGATGAGGCCACCAAGATGGTGAGTGGCGATGACGCCATCATTTGTGTCAGCACTTCTCTGTCTTTTGCAACGCTCTCTGCAGAGAATTAAAGAGGAGGCATTGCAGCCAGAGTATGATGAGATGGATCAAGAAGCCGTAGTGGGCGATTACACACAGCCCAGCCTCATCTCATCCCAACGTGCCTTGGGGGACAATGAGGAAGAACAGGAGCTGTTATCTTGCGCTGTAGACAGTAGTACCTGTACAAGTGTCATACCGTCGGTTCAGCGTGGGTGGCCTGAAGACAGGGGGGAGGAGGAGAAGGAGAGCATGGTCAGTCGTCATCTTGGTGAGGACACGGAAATCTTGCCCGTTACCAGTCTGGCATTCATGTCTGACTTTGTTACGCTGCTTTAACCGTGACCCTCGCGTTGTCAAAATGTTGGGTGACAGTCATTACTGGTTGGTGACACTTTGTAGGCCCCCGCTATAAGGAGAACTTTCACTCTCTTATTCCTGAGGTGGAGAGGTCTACAAAAATGGGCCAGTACCAGAAGGCCCTTGCTGCAGAACTGTTAAAAAAAAATTCCCATCTGAACACGCTAGCGGCAGAGGTCACAGTTCGTTGACCAACCAAAGCGTACAAGCGAGAGAGAGGCAACTCCAATCCAGCAGAGGCAGGGGAACACTGTCAACATTCTGGGACAGTTTTCTCAGACCCTGCCTTCGGACAGACCCTGAGGCGCTGGGTACTCTCACAAGGAGTGGAAAGTTTCAAAAGATGGTGAGGGAGTACCTTGCCGACCGTACCAGCGTCCTCTGTGATTCCTCTGTGCCTTTTAATTATTGTGTATCCAAGCTGGACACTTGGAATGAACTCGCTCTGTACGCCTTGGAGGTCCTGGCCTGCCCTGCCGCTAGCGTGTTATCGGAGCGTGTTTTTAGTGCCGCTGGGGGAATTATAACTGATAAGCGCACTCGCCTGTCAACTGACAATGCTGACAAGCTGACCCTTATCAAAATGAACAAGGGCTGGATTGGGCCAGATTTCTCATCACCACCAAATGACAGCAGAGTAACATAAAGTCAAATACACTGTGTTATTTCGGGAGGTGTATTCACATGCACCGCTTCACAACCACACATGGGTATACGCTTCCTTATTTCGGCTGTTTTTTGCTCTTCTCCTTATCCTCAGCCTCCACCACCACTATACCACCAGGGTGACCGTGGTCCATGTTGCCATTATTGAAAGTTCCTCCGTCCTTATTTTTGTCAGCTTTTGCTTGGAAGGCATAAGCAAAGACTGTGGGAGACCCACTCACCAATAATGGGAATAATATTTTTAAGATGCTGCACTGTATGGCTCTTGTAAGGGGCATTAATAGCATCTTGTTATACCACTCTGACCTCCACGTCTCTTGTAAGGGGCACTAAGAGTTTTTAGATACCCAAGCGGGTAAGGGGAAGCAAATAAGTAAGTGTCCATTTCACTTGGATTGTTCATTAGAGGGGCAAAATATAAGTTAAAGGCATATAAAAGGCAATAAATACATAGCAATACATACACAGGACAACGCAATAATATACAGTATTATACAATACAATACCCCAGGGGTAACTATTAGTGTTGAGCGAGCATGCCGGACACTGCTCGGTACTCGCCCGAGCATCACGCTACATGCAGGGATTGCCAGCCAGTCACTGTAATGCCGCAGCCATGTTGTTTGTGGGCATTACAGTGATTGGCTGGCCGCGCAGCGTCACCTCGAGTATTTAAAACCGGGCGCCACCATCTTGCACACGGACTCTCCGGATCAGACAGTGTAGGGACAGCGCTGCTGAGCTACGGACAGATTTTTCCTGCGAAATAGTTAGTGTAGGGTCTGTAAATGCTACCAGAACAAACAAACAGTCCTTCTCAGGACTAATATCCATCCCAGATATCAGGCAGGCTGTATAGGAGACACAGTGGTTATACCAGCAAACGCTGCATTACAGTCCTGTGTGCTCCTGTTTCTGAAATTGCTGGACTTAGCTGCAGGTCTCGGGGGCCATCCACGTCTCTTGTAAGGGGCATTAAAAGCGTCTTGTTATACCACTCTGACCACCACGTCTCTTCTAAGGAGCATTAAAACCGTCTTGTTATTCCACTCTGACCTACACATCTCTTGTAAGGGGCATTAAAAGCGTCTTGTTATACCACTCTGACCTCCACGTCTCTTCTGAAGGGCATTAAAAACGTCTTGTTATACCACTCTGAACTCCACGTCTCTTGTAAGGGGGCATTAAAAGCGTCTTGTTATACCACTCTGACATCCACGTCTCTTGTCAGGGGCAATAAAAACGTCTTGTTATACCACTCTGACATCCATGGCTCTTTAAAGGGGCATTAAAAGCGTCTTGTTATACCACTCTTACCTCCACGTCTCTTCTGAAGGGCATTAAAGGCATCTTGTTATACCACTCTGACCTCCACGTCTCTTGTAAGGGGCATTAAAAGGGTCTTGTTATACCACTCTGACATCTACGTCTCTTGTAAGGGCCATTAAAAGCGTCTTGTTATACCACTCTGACCTCCACGTCTCTTGTAAGGGGCATTAAAAGCATCTTGTTATACCACTCTGACCTCCACGTCTCTTGTAAGGGGCATTAAAAGCATCTTGTTATACCACTCTGACCTCCACGTCTCTTGTAAGGGGCATTAAAAGCATCTTGTTATACCACTCTGACATCCACATCTCTTGTAAGGGGCATTAAATGCATCTTGTTATACCACTCTGACATCCACGTCTCTTGTAAGGGGACTTAAAAGCGTCTTGTTATACCACTCTCACCTCCACGTCTCTTGTAAGGGGCATTAAAAGCGTCTTGTTAAAGCACTCTGACCTCCACGTCTCTTGTAAGGGGCATTAATAGCGTCTTGTTATACCACTCTGACCTCCACGTCTCTTCTGAAGGGCATTAAAAGGGTCTTGTTTACCTCTCTGACCTCCACGTCTCTTGTAAGGGGCATTAAAAGCATCTGGTTATACCTCTCTAACCTACACGTCTCTTGTAAGGGGCATTAAAATAGTCTTGTTATACCTCTCTTACCTACACGTCTCTTGTAAGGGGCATTAAAAGCATCTTGTTATACCACTTCGACCTCCATGTCTCTTGTAAGGGGCTTAAAAAGCATCCTATTATACCTCTCTGACCTCCACGTCTCTTATCAGGGGCATTAAAAGGGTCTTGTTATACCACTCTAACATGCACGTCTCTTGTAAGGGGCATTAAAAGGGTCTTGTTATACCACTCTAACATGCACGTCTCTTGTAAGGGGCATTAAAAGCATTTTGTTATAGCACTCTGACCTCCACGTCTCTTGTAAGGGGCATTAAAAGCATCTTGTTTTACCACTCTGAACTCCACGTCTCTTCTGAAGGGCATTAAAAGGGTCTCGTTATACCACTCTGACATCCACGTCTCTTGTAAGGGGCATAAAAAGCGTCTTGTTATACCACTCTGACCTCCACGTCTCTTGTAAGGGGCATTAAAAGCGTCTTGTTATACCACTCTGAACTCCACATCTCTTCTGAGGGGCATTAAAACCATCTTGTTATACCACTCTGACCTCCACGTCTCTTGTAAGGGGCTTTAAAAGCGTCTTGTTATACCACTCTGACCTCCACGTCTCTTGTAAGGGGCATTAAAAGCATCTAGTTATACCTCTCTGACCTACACGTCTCTTGTAAGGGGCATTAAAAGCGTCTTGTTATACCTCTCTGATCTACACATCTTTTGTAAGGGGCAACAAAAGCGTCTTGTTATACCAAACTGACCTCCACGTCTCTTGTAAGGGGCTTTAAAAGCGTCTTGTTATACCACTCTCACCTCCACGTCTCTTCTGAAGGGCATTAAAATCGTCTTGTTATACCACTCTGACTTACAAGTCTCTTGTAAGGGGCATTAAAAGCGTATTGTTATACAACTCTGACCTCCACGTCTCTTGTAAGGGGCATTAAAAGAGTCTTGTACCACTCTGACCTCCACATCTCTTGTAAGGGGCACTAAAACAGTCTTGTTATACCTCTCTGACTTACACGTCTCTTGTAAAGGGCATTAAAAGCGTCTTGTTATACCACTCTGACCTCCAGGTCTCTTGTAAGGGGCATTAAAAGCGTCTTGTTATACCACTCTGACCTCCACGTCTCTTGTAAGGGGCATTAAAAGCGTCCTGTTATACCACTCTGACCTCCACAACTCTTCTGAGGGGCATTAAAACCATCTTGTTTTACAACTCTGACCTTCACATCTCTTCTTAGGGGCATTAAAAGCATCTTGTTATACAACTCTGACCTCCACGTCTCTTATAAGGGGCATTAAAAGCGTCTTGTTGTACCACTCTGACCTCCACATCTCTTGTAAGGGGCATTAAAACCGTCTTGTTATACCACTCTGACCTCCACGTCTCTTGTAAGGGGAATTAAAAGCATCTTGTTATACCACTCTGACCTCCACGTCTCTTGTAAGGGGCATTAAAACAGTCTTGTTATTCCACTCTGACCTCCACGTCTTTTCTAAGGGGCATTAAAAGCATATTGTTATACCACTCTGACCTCCACGTCTCTTGTAAGGGGAATTAAAAGCATCTTGTTATACCACTCTGACCTCCACGTCTCTTGTAAGGGGCATTAAAACAGTCTTGTTATTCCACTCTGACCTCCACGTCTCTTGTAAGGGGCATTAAAAGCGTCTCGTTATACCACTCTGACCTACACGTCTCTTGTAAGGGGCTTTAAAAGCGTCTTGTTATTCCACTCTGACCTCCATGTCTCTTGTAAGGGGCATTAAAAGCATCTTGTTATTCCACACTGACCTCCACGTCTCTTGTAAGGGGCATTAAAAGCGTCTTGTTATACCACTCTGACCTCCACGTCTCTTTTAAGGGGCATTAAAAGCGTCTTGTTATACCTCTCTGACCTACACGTCTCTTTTAAGGGGCATTAAAAGCGTATTGTTATACCTCTCTGACCTACACGTCTCTTGTAAGGGGCATTAAAAGCATCTTGTTATACCACTCTGACCTCCACTTCTCTTGTAAGGGGCATTAAAAGCGTCTTGTTATACCACTCTGACCTACACGTCTCTTGTAAGGGGCATTAAAAGCGTCTTGTTATACCCCTCTGACCTCCACGTCTCTTGTAAGGGGCATTAAAAGCGTCTTGTTATACCACTCTGACCTCCACTTCTCTTGTAAGGGGTATTAAAAGCGTCTTGTTATACCACTCTGACCTCCACGTCTCTTGTAAGGGGCATTAAAAGCGTCTTGTTATAGCACTCTGACCTCCACGTCTTTTCTGAGGGGCATTAAAACCATCTTGTTTTACCACTCTGACTTCCACGTCTCTTGTAAGGGGCATAAAAAGCATCCTGTTATACCTCTTTGACCTCCAAGTCTCTTGTAAGGGGCATTAAAAGCGTCTTGTTCTACCACTCAGACCTCCACGTCTCTTGTAAGGGGCATAAAAAGCATCCTGTTATACCTCTCTGACCTCCGTCTCTTGTGAGGGGCATTAAAACAGTCTTGTTATACCACTCTGACCTACACGTCTCTTGTAAGGGGCATTAAAAGCGTCTTGTTATACCACTCTGACCTCCACGTCTCTTGTAAGGGGCCTTAAAAGCGTCTTGTTATACCACTCTCACCTCCACGTCTATTGTAAGCGGAATTAAAAGCGTCTTGTTTTACCACTTTGACCTCCACGTCTCTTGTAAGGGGCATTAAAAGCGTCTTGTTATACCACTCTGACCTCCACATCTCTTCTGAGGGGCATTAAAAGCGTCTTGTTATACCACTCTGACCTCCACGTCTCTTGTAAGGGGCATTAAAAGCATCTTGTTATACCACTCTGACCTCCACGTCTCTTGTAAGGGGCATTAAAAGCATCTTGTTGTACCACTCTGACCTCCACATCTCTTCTGAGGGGCATTAAAATCATCTTGTTATACCACTCTGACCTCCACATCTCTTCTGAGGGGCATTAAAACCATCTTGTTTTACCACTCTGACCTGCACATCTCTTCTTAGGGGCATTAAAACAGTCTTGTTATATCAATCTGACCTCCACGTCTCTTGTAAGGGTCATTAAAAGCGTCTTGTTATTCCACTCTGACCTCCACGTCTCTTGTAAGGGGCATTAAAAGCGTCTTGTTATACCTCTCTGACCTACACGTCTCTTTTAAGGGGCATTAAAAGCGTTTTGTTATTCCACTCTGACCTCCACATCTCTTGTAAGGGGCATTAAAAGCGTCTTGTTATACCACTCTGACCTACACGTCTCTTTTAAGGGGCATTAAAAGCGTCTTGTTATTCCACTCTGACCTCCACGTCTTTTGTAAAGGGCATTAAAAGCGTCTTGTTATACCACTCTGACCTCCACGTCTCTTGTAAGGGGCATTAAATGCGTCTTGTTATACCACTCTGACCTACACGTCTCTTGTAAGGGTTAATAAAAGCGTCTTGTTATACCACTCTGACCTCCACGTCTCTTGTAATGAGCATTAAAAGCATCTTGTTATACCTCTGACCTCCACGTCTCTTCTGAGGGGCATTAAAAGCGTCTTGTTTTACCTCTCTGACGTCCACGTCTCTTCTGAGGGGTATTAAATGCGTCTTGTTATACCACTATGACTTCCACGTCTCTTGTAAGGGGCATTAAAAGCGTCTTGTTATACCACTCTGATCTCCACGTCTCTTGTAAGGGGCATTAAATGCGTCTTGTCATACCACTCTGACCTCCACGTCTCTTATAAGGGGCATTAAAACCGTCGTGTTATAACTCTTTGATCTCCACGTCTCTTGTAAGGGGCATTAAAAGCGTCTTGTTATACCACTCTGACCTCCACGTCTCTTGTAAGAGGCATTAAAAGCGTCTTGTTACACCACTCTGACCTCCACGTCTCTTGTAAGGGGCATTAAAAGCGTCTTGTTATACCACTCTGACCTACACGTCTCTTGTAAGGGGCATTAAAAGCGTCTTGTGATACCACTCTGACCTACACGTCTCTTGTACAGGGCATTAAAAGCGTCTTGTGATACCACTGTTAC
Organism: Phyllobates terribilis; assembly: GCF_046119375.1. Classification (NCBI taxonomy): domain Eukaryota; kingdom Metazoa; phylum Chordata; class Amphibia; order Anura; family Dendrobatidae; genus Phyllobates; species Phyllobates terribilis. The sequence goes on from NW_027362773.1 coordinate 178,140,445, forward strand.
CTCCACGTCTCTTGTACAGGGCATTAAAAGCGTCTTGTGATACCACTCTGACCTCCACGTCTCTTGTAAGGGGCGTTAAAAGCGTCTTGTTATACCACTCTGACCTCCACGTCTCTTGTAAGGGGCATTAAAAGCGTCTTGTTATACCACTCTGACCTCCACATCTCTTGTAAGGGGCATTAAAACCGTCTTGTTATACCACTCTGACCTACACGTCTCTTGTAAAGGGCATTAAAAGCGTCTTTTTATACCACTCTGACCTCCACGTCTCTTGTAAGGGGCGTTAAAAGCGTCTTGTTATACCACTCTGACCTCCACGTCTCTTGTAACGGGCATTAAAAGCGACTTGTTATACCACTCTGACCTCCACATCTCTACTGAGGGGCATTAAAAGCATCTTGTTATACCACTCTGACCTCCACGTCTCTTGTAAGGGGCATTAAAAGCGTCTTGTTATACCATGCTGACCTTCACATCTCTTCTGAGGGGCATTAAAAGCGTCTTGTTATATCACTCTGACCTCCACATCTCTTCTGAGGGGCATTTAAACAGTCTTGTTATACCACTCTGACCTCCACGTCTTTTGTAAGGGGCATTAAAATCGTCTTGTTATACCATGCTGACCTCCACGTCTCTTGTAAGGGGCGTTAAAAGCATCTTGTTATACCACTCTTACCTCCACGTCTCTTGTATGGGGCATTAAAACAGTCTTGTTATACCACTCTGACCTCCACGTCTCTTTTAAGGGGCATTAAAAGCTTCTTGTTATACCTCTCTGACCTACACGTCTCTTGTAAGGGGCATGAAAAGCGTCTTGCTATACCTCTCTGACCTCCACGTCTCTTGTAAGGGGCATTAATACCGTCTTGTTATACCTCTCTGACCTACACGTATCTTCTGAGGGGCATTAAGAGTCTTGTTGCAACACTCTGACCTCCATGTCTCTTGTAAGGAGCATTAAAAGCAACTTGTTATACCACTCGGACCTCCACGTCTCTTCTGAGGGGCATTAAAAGCTTCTTGTTATACCACTCTGAACTTCACGTCTCTTGTAAGGGGCATTAAAAGTGTCTTGTTATACCACTCTGACCTCCACGTCTCTTATAAGGGGCATTAAAAGCATCTTGTTATACCCCTCTGACCTCCACGTCTCTTGTAAGGGGCATTAAATGCGTCTTGTTATACCACTCTGACATACACGTCTCTTGTAAAGGGCATTAAAAGCATCTTGTTATACCACTCTGACCTCCACGTCTCTTTTAAGGTTCATTAAGTTTATAACTTTTTATACATCTCTGACCTACACGTCTCTTGTAAGGGGCATTAAAAGCGTCTTGTTATACCTCTCTGACCTACACGTCTCTTGTAAGTGGCATTAAAAGCATCTTGTTATACCACTCTGACCTCCACGTCTCTTGTAAGGGGCATTAAAAGCATCTTGTTATACCGCTCTGACCTCCACGTCTCTTGTAAGGGGCATTAAAAGCGTCTTGTTATACCACTCTGACCTCCACGTCTGTTGTAAGGGGCATTAAAAGTGTCTTGTTATACCAATCTGACCTCCACTTCTCTTGTAAGGGGCATTAAAAGCGTCTTGTTATACCACTCTGACCTCCACGTCTCTTGTAAGGGGCATTAAAAGCGTCTTGTTATACCACTCTGACCTCCACGTCTCTTGTAAGGGGCACTAAGAGTTTTTAGATACCCAAGCGGGTAAGGGGAAGCAAATAAGTAAGTGTCCATTTCACTTGGATTGTTCATTAGAGGGGCAAAATATAAGTTAAAGGCATATAAAAGGCAATAAATACATAGCAATACATACACAGGACAACGCAATAATATACAGTATTATACAATACAATACCCTAGGGGTAACTATTAGTGTTGAGCGAGCATGCCTGACACTGCTCGGTACTCGCCCGAGCATCACGCTACATGCAGGGATTGCCAGCCAGTCACTGTAATGCCGCAGCCATGTTGTTTGTGGGCATTACAGTGATTGGCTGGCCGCACAGCGTCACCTCGAGTATTTAAAACCGGGTGCCACCATCTTGCACACGGACTCTCCGGATCAGACAGTGTAGGGACAGCGCTGCTGAGCTACGGACAGATTTTTCCTGCGAAATACTTAGTGTAGGGTCTGTAAATGCTACCAGAACCACCAGTCCTTACTCAGGACTAATATCCATCCCAGATATCAGGCAGGCTGTATAGGAGACACAGTGGTTATACCAGCAAACGCTGCATTACAGTCCTGTGTGCTCCTGTTTCTGAAATTGCTGGACTTAGCTGCAGGTCTCGGGGGCCATCCACGTCTCTTGTAAGGGGCATTAAAAGCGTCTTGTTATACCACTCTGACCACCACGTCTCTTCTGAGGAGCATTAAAACCGTCTTGTTATACCACTCTGACCTACACATCTCTTGTAAGGGGCATTAAAAGCGTCTTGTTATACCACTCTGACCGCCACGTCTCTTGTAAGGGGCATTAAAAGCATCTGGTTATACCACTCTGACCTCCACGTCTCTTCTAAGGGGCATTAAAAGAGTCTGGTTATACCACTCTGACCTCCACGTCTCTTCAGAGGGCCATTAAAAGCGTCTTGTTATACCACTCTGACCTCCACGTCTCTTGTAAGGGGCATTAAAAGCATCTTGTTATACCGCTCTGACCTCCACGTCTCTTGTAAGGGGCATTAAAAGCATCTTGTTTTACCTCTCTGACCTCCACGTCTCTTCTGAGGGGCATTAAAACCGTCTTGTTATACCACTCTGACCTCCACGTCTCTTGTAAGGGGCATTAAAAGCGTCTTGTTATACGACTCTGACCTCCACGTCTCTTGTAAGGGGCATTAAAAGCGTCTTGTTATACCACTGACCTCCACGTCTCTTGAGGGGCATTAAAAGCTTCTTGTTATACCACTCTGACCTCCACGTCTGTTGTAAGGGGCATTAAAAGCATCTTGTTATACCACTTTGCCCTCCAATTCTCTTGTAAGGGGCATTAAAAGCGTCTTGTTATACCCATCTGACCTCCACGCCTCTTGTAAGGGGCATTAAAAGCGTCTTGTTTTACCTCCCTGACCTCCACGTCTCTTGTAAGGGGTATTAAATGTGTCTTGTTATACCACTCTGACTTCCACGTCTCTTGTAAGGGGCATTGAAAGCGTCTTGTTATACCACTCTGACCTCCACGTCTCTTGTAAGGGGCATTAAAAGCGTCTTGTTATACCTCTCTGACCTCCACCTCTCTTCTGATGGACAATAAAAGCGTCTTGTTATACCACTCTGACCTCCACGTCTCTTGTAATGGGCATTAAAAGCTTCTTGTTATACCACTCTGACCTCCACGTCTCTTGTAATGGGCATTAAAAGCATCTTGTTATACCACTCTGACCTCCACGTCTCTTGTAAGGGGCATTAAAAGCGTCTTGTTATACCACTCTGACCTACACGTCTCTTGTAAGGGGCATTAAAAGCGTCTTGTTATACCACTCTGAAATCCACGTCTCTTGTAAGGGGCATTAAAAGCGTCTTGTTATACCACTCTGACCTACACGTCTCTTGTAAGGGGCATTAAAAGCGTCTTGTTATACCCCTCTGACCTCCACGTCTCTTGTAAGGGGCATTAAAAATGTCTTGTTATACCACTCTGACCTCCATGTCTCTTGTAAGGGGCATTAAAAGCGTCTTGTTATACCACTCTGACCTACACGTTTCTTCTGGGGGGGCATTAAAACAGTCTTGTTATACCACTCTGACCTCCACATCTCTTCTGAGCATCATTTAAAGCGTCTTGTTATTCCACTCTGACCTCCACGTCTCTTGTAAGGGGCATTAAAACCATCTTGTTAAGCTACTGGGACCTCCACGAGTCTTCGAACCGACATTGCATTTCCTCCTAATTTTTGAAAGCTTTTGCTTGGAAGGCATAAGCAAATACTATGGGAGACCCACTCCCCAATTATGGGAATAATATTTTTAAGATGCTGTACTGTATGGCTCTTGTAAGGGGCATTAAAAGCGTCTTGTTAAGCTACTGTGACCTCACGTCTCTTCCAAGGGGCATTCAAACCATCTTGTTAAGCTACTGGGACCTCCACGTCTCTTCAAAGGGGCATTAAAAGCATCTTCTTAAGCGTCTTGTTATACCACTCTGACCTCCACGTCTCTTTTAAGGGGCATTAAAAGCATCTTGTTATACCTCTCTGACCTACACGTCTCTTGTAAGGGGCATGAAAAGTGTCTTGCTATACCTCTCTGACCTACACGTCTCTTGTAAGGGGCATTAAAATCATCTTGTTATACCACTCTGACCTCCACGTCTCTTGTAAGGGGCATTAAAAGGATCTTGTTATACCGCTCTGACCTCCACGTCTCTTGTAACGGGCATTAAAAGCATCTTGGTATACCACTCTGACCTCCACGTTTCTTCTGAGGGGCATTAAAAGCGTCTTGTTATACCACTCTGACCTACACGTCTCTTGTAAGGAGCATTAAAAGCGTCTTGTTATACCACTCTGACCTCCACGTCTCTCGTAAGAGGCATTAAAAGCGTCTTGTTATACCACTCTGACCTCCACGTCTCTTGTAAGGGGCATTAAAAACGTCTTGTTATACCTCTCTGACCTCCACGTCTCTTCTGAGGGACAATAAAAGCGTCTTGTTATACCACTCTGACCTCCACGTCTCTTGTAAGGGGCATTAAAAGCTTCTTGTTATACCACTCTGACCTCCACGTCTCTTGTAAGGGGCATTAAAAGCATCTTGTTATACCACTCTGACCTCCACGTCTCTTGTAAGGGGCATTAAAAGCATCTTGTTATACCACTCTGACCTCCACGTCTCTTCTGAGGCGTCATTAAAACCGTTTTGTTTTACCACTCTGACCTCCACGTCTCTTGTAAGGGGCATTAAAACCGTCTTGTTATACCACTCTGACCTCCACGTCTCTTGTAAGGGGCATTAAATGCTTCTTGTTATACCACTCTGACATACACGTCTCTTGTAAGGGGCATTAAAAGCGTCTTGTTATACCACTTTGACCTCCACGTCTCTTGTAAGGGGCATTAAAAGCGTCTTGTTATACCACTCTGACCTCCACGTCTCTTGTAAGGGGCATTAAAAGCATCTTGTTATACCACTCTGACCTCCACGTTTCTTGTAAGGGGCATTAAAAGCGTCTTGTTATACCACTCTGACCTCCACCTCTCTTGTAAGGGGCATTAAAAGCATCTTGTTAGACCACTCTGACCTCCACGTCTCTTGTAAGGGGCATTAAAAGTGTCTTGTTATACCACTCTGACCTCCACGTCTCTTGTAAGTGGCATTAAAAGCATCTTGTTATTCCACACGGACTTCCACGTTTCTTGTAAAGGGCATTAAAAGCATCTTGTTATACCACTCTGACCTCCACGTCTCTTTTAAAGTTCATAAAGTACATCTTGTTATACATCTCTGACCTACACGTCTCTTGTAAGGGTTATTAAAAGTGTCTTGTTATACCACTCTGACCTCCACGTCTCTTTTAATGAGCATTAAAAGCATCTTGTTATACCTCTGACCTCCACGTCTCTTCTGAGGGGCATTAAAAGCGTCTTGTTTTACCTCTCTGACGTCCACGTCTCTTCTGAGGGGTATTAAATGCGTCTTGTTATACCACTCTGACTTCCACGTCTCTTGTAAGGGGCATTAAAAGCGTCTTGTTATACCACTCTCATCTCCACGTCTCTTGTAAGGGGCATTAAATGCGTCTTGTCATACCACTCTGACCTCCACGTCTCTTATAAGGGGCATTAAAACCGTCGTGTTATTACTCTCTGATCTCCACGTCTCTTGTAAGGGACATTAAAAGCATCTTGTTATACCACTCTGACTTCCACGTCTCTTCTTAGGGGCATTAAAAGCATCTTGTTTTACCTCTCTGACCTCCACGTCTCTAATGAGGGGCATTAAAACCGTCTTGTTATACCACTCTGACCTCCACGTCTCTTGTAAGGGGCATTAAAAGCGTCTTGTTTTTCCACTCTGACCTACACGTCTCTTGTAAGGGGCATTAAAAGCGTCTTGTTATACCACTCTGACATCCACGTCTCTTTTTAAGGGGCATTAAAAGCATCTTGTTATACCTCTCTGACCTACACGTCTCTTGTAAGGGGCATGAAAAGCGTCTTGCTATACCTCTCTGACCTACACGTCTCTTGTAAGGGGCATTAAAAGCGTCTTGTTATACCACTCTGACCTCCACGTCTCTTGTAAGGGGCATTAAAAGCATCTTGTTATACCACTCTGACCTCCACGTCTCTTCTGAGGGGCATTAAAAGCGTCTTGTTATACCACTCTGACCTCCACGTCTCTTGTAAGGGGCATTAAAGTGTCTTGTTATACCACTCTGACCTCCGTCTCTTGTAAGGGGCATTAAAAGCGTCTTGTTATACCTCTCTGACCTCCATGTCTCTTCTGAGGGGCATTAAAACCGTCTTGTTATACCACTCTGACCTCCACGTCTCTTCTGAGGGGTATTAAATGTGTCTTGTTATACCACTCTGACTTCCACGTCTCTTGTAAGGGGCATTAAAAGCGTCTTGTTATACCACTCTGACCTCCACGTCTCTTGTAAGGTGCATTAAAAGCGTCTTATACCACTTTGACCTCCACGTCTCTTATAAGGGGCATTAAAAGCGTCTTGTTATACCACTCTGAAATCCACGTCTCTTCTGATGGACAATAAAAGCGTCTTGTTATTAGAGATGAGCGTTGTTCTACTCGAACTGTTCGCCAATCTCAAATTCGAGCTGTTTGGGCGGTGTTCGAGCCGTTCGGCGAACACGAACAATTTGAGAAAAATTCGGCTGTTCGAGGTTATGTTCGATAACTGTTCGTGCACCAAAATCATAACTGGATTTTTTCTCAGTAATGATGAAAATTAATGTTAATACGCAGTTTGAGTGTACAGCGGGGTGGGGGGAGGGGCAGGGGATGGATCTCTGCAGGAACAATGAAGATCTCCATTTTTTTTTCTCTTTCCCGCATTTACAGTGGGGAGGTGCAATCTGTCAGTCTATCAGCAGCGCACACACGGAGCGAAGTGCTTTTTTCACACAAGCAAGGGCATGTGTCATTGGCAGTGTATGTCACATGTCCTTGCCCTATAAGACCAAGCCATTTTCCCCGTCGCCACCATTTTCTCACTGCTGCAGCTGCGTGTTAGACGGCACCGCTGTTGCTGTGTGCGCTATACCTTGTTAATTTCAAGCCAATTTTCGCACAAATATACAGATAGCTTGGGAGTAGGGAATAGTTGTGATTGCAGTCCTTTTAAGGACTAGGTTACAGCATTTCCTACGACTTTTATCAGGCAGGTCTGTGCTCTTAAATAGATAGGTTGTGGGAGTAAAGACTAATTGTAATTGGAGTCCTTTTCAGGACTAGGTTACATCAGTTCCTATCAGTTTTTGCCAGGCAGGTCTGTGCCAGTGCTGTGCAAGTTTTTTTCACAGCATTTGGCTGAATCTAGCAAAGCTAATCCTTTTTGGCCTATTGCAGAGTGTGTTAGTCAGTGGAGTAGCCTGTGTTGCAAGATATACCACCTGTGTATAGAATACCAATTTTTTTACTGCACCTAGTGAAGTAAAATCTTTTGGGCATAGCATCATTCTATTAGTCCATCTATACTGACCTCCATCAGGTTGCAAACTGAATCTAATTTTTTTCTGCATCTAGCTCTGGAAAAATATTGGGCTTCTAGCTGTGTGTGGGTCTTGTTCTATTATTCCATCTATACTGACCTCCATCAGGTTGCAAACTGAATATAATTTTTTTCTGCATCTAGCTCTGAAAAAATATTGGGCTTCTACCTGTGTGTGGGTCTTGTTCTATTAATCCATCTATACTGACCTCCATCAGGTTGCAAACTGAATATAATTTTTTTCTGCATCTAGCTCTGAAAAAATATTGGGCTTCTAGCTGTGTGTTGGTCTTGTTCTATTAATCCATTTATACTGACCTCCATCAGGTTGCAAACTGAATATAATTTTTTTCTGCATCTACCTCTGAAAAAATATTGGGCTTCTAGCTGTGTGTGGGTCTTGTTCTATTAATCCATCTATACTGACCTCCATCAGATTGCAAACTGAATATAATTTTTTTCTGCATCTAGCTCTGAAAAAATATTTGGCCTTCTAGCAGTGTGTGGGACTTGTTCTATTAGTCCACCTATACTGACCTCCATCAGGTTGCAAACTGAATATATTTTTTTCTGCATCTACCTCTGAAAAAATATTGGGCTTCTAGCTGTGTGTGGGACTTGTTGTATTAGTCCATCTATACTGACCTCCATCAGGTTGCAAACTGAATATATTTTTTTCTGCATCTACCTCTGAAAAAATATTGGGCTTCTAGCTGTGTGTGGGTCTTGTTCTATTAATCCATCTATACAGACCTCCATCAGGTTGCAAACTGAATATATTTTTTTTCTGCATCTAGCTCTGAAAAAATATTTGGCCTTCTAGTAGTGTGTGGGACTTTCTCTGTTAGTCCATCTATACTGACCTCCATCAGGTTGCAAACTGAATATATTTTTTTCTGCATCTACCTCTGAAAAAATATTGGGCTTCTAGCTGTGTGTGGGACTTGTTGTATTAGTCCATCTATACTGACCTCCATCAGGTTGCAAATTGAATTTAATTTTTTTCTGCATCTAACCCAGCCAATAGTTTTGGCCTAATACCACAGTTTGGCCACTCAGCTCTGCTCGGTTACCATCCATTGTTTTTTTGTGCAAACAACTCCAGAGTTGTGAAATAGTTAACCACCAAAATGAGTGGAAAAAGGCCTGCTGCTGGTGGAAAGGGGAATAGGCGTGTTGGGAAGGGGAAAAAAGGTTGTGTCCGTGGGGTAGGTGTTAAAGCAACAGTAACATCTGCAGAAGAAAGACCCTCTTCCAGCCAAACTAAAATGTCTACTTCTTTTAGCGGACAATGTGATAAGATCCCTTTCTTACGGCCACGCCAATCGCTACAAATTCCAGATGAGGCACAAAAACAGCAGGTGCTTCAACGGATATCAAGTGCTCCTTTAAGTGGGCTCTCCTCCACATCAACTTCAACATCACAAATACTCCAGTCCTCAAAGGTGTCACCCAAATCGCACTTGCTTCCTCACAGCTCCCAAATCTCCAGCTGCCCGTCTGAGTATGAGGTAGAACAGATGGTTGAGTCTGCAGAGCTGTTTACTCATACTATAGCCTGGGAATCAGAGGTCGACTCCAGCGCTTCTGTGAATCCAGACGAGGAAATGATCTGCACTGATGCCCAGAATCTTTGAGTCGGATCCAGGACCAGACGCAGAAGGTTCTGACCATAATGTAGACCCTCATTCCCAAACTGTAACTCCTGTTGGTGGAGACAATGAGGAAGACGATGATAAGACTCAAATACCTGATTGGAGCGACAACTTTAGTTTTTTGTCAGGGCAGGAACAGGTTGGCTCTGAGGACGACGGGTGTGATAACACACAGGGTGATGATGATGAGGTTGGAGATCCCACTTACTGTCAACCCACAGTCAGCCAAGAGATGAGGTCAGCAGAGGAGGTGGAGGAAGATGCTAGTGACGACGAGGTCAGGTTGTGCCTTCCTGGACAGAGACGTAGTACTGGAAGCACGTCAACAACTGCATCCTCAAACACAACTCTGCCTCTCACCACAAGTCGTGGTGGCTCTTCAGGTCGCATGGGTGCTAAGCCTTGCATAGCCTGGGCATTTTTTCAGATCGATAAAGATGACCCAACTCGTGTTATATGTAACATTTGTCAGCAAAAGCTAAGTAGAGGCCAAAAAATACATAGTTTGAGTACTTCATGCATGAACCGGCACATGGACATGAAGCATAAGTTGCAGTGGGAAGCTCAATGTGCTACAATGCGGCCTAGCCGGCCGGGCCAACCACCGTCTGCCATATCTTGTGCATCCGCGGCCTCTTCATCCTCTGTGACTGGGGGGACAGCAGTCACACCTGTTTTGGGGCGCAGACCTGCCACCTCTTTACCCGCAACAGCCAGCGTGATTGGCAGGTCATCATTTTCTTTGGAGGTGGTAACACCAGCTGGTGTTGAGCGCTGTCCGACATCGATAGCACCACCTTTGGATCAAGGCAACCTAACATGTCCGCCTGCATCTTCCTCACAGACCGGCAGTTTGCCGGGGACACCCTTATCAACCCCGTCTAAGCACAATAGCCAGCCCTCGGTCCCTCAGATGTGGACAAGTAAAAGACCATTTCCTCCTAGCCATGAGAAAGCTAAGAGGTTGAATTTCACCATCTGCAAGCTCTTGGCTACAGAAATGCTGCCTTTCCGCCTGGTGGACACAGAGGATTTTCGAGACCTTATGTCCGTCGCAGTGCCCCAGTACCAGATGCCCAGTCGGCACTACTTCTCAAAGAAAGGTGTGCCTGCGCTCCACCAGCATGTCGCACACAACATCACCGCTTCTTTGAGAAACTCTGTGTGTGACAGGGTGCATTTCACCACAGACACTTGGACGAGTAGGCATGGACAGGGGCGTTACATGTCGCTGACTGGGCACTGGGTAACTATGGTGACAGCAGGACAAGGGGCTGCTGTCCAAGTCTTGCCGTCCCCACGAGTTGTGCGTCAATCCTCTTTATGTCAAAGTTCCTCCACTGCTTCTGCCTCCTCAACCTCCTCTCGGTCTTCCACCTGCACCCAAAGCCTGTCTGGTCATGCCACAAGCTTTCTAACTGCGCAGAAGGGATCCTGCACACCTCCTTACTATGCTGGCAGTAGGGCTCAACATCATCAGGCGGTTTTTACTTTGAAATGTCTGGGAAATGTGAGTCACACAGCTGAGGAGTTGTGGTCAGCTCTGGAGAACCAATTTCATGAATGGCTGTCTCCACTGGACCTGAAACCAGGGAAGGCCGTGTGCGACAATGCTGCAAACCTGGGTGCGGCCCTTCGCCGGGGTAATGTCACACACGTGCCTTGTATGGCTCACGTGTTGAACCTGGTTGTCCAGCAATTTTTAGCCCACTATCCCAGACTAGATGGCCTTCTGCAGAGGGCACGGTCGCTGTGTGCTCACTTCCGCCGTTCGCATCCCGCAGCTCAGTGACTTACATCTCTACAGAAGTCGTTGGGCCTGCCACTTCACCGGCTAAAATGCGATGTGCCTACCCGGTGGAATTCAACTCTGCACATGTTGCAGCGACTGTGGCAGCACCGACAAGCCCTGGTGCAATACATTCTGACGTATAGCCTGGGCCAACGAGATCCAGAGGTGGGGCAAATCACGCTGGAGGAGTGGTCTCAGATCAGGGACCTATGCACCCTTCTGCACAGTTTTGAAATGGCGACGAAGATGTTTAGTGCTGATGATGCCATTATCAGCATGACTATTCCGGTGATTTACATGCTGGAGCACATGTTAAACAGAATTCGGAGTCAGGTGGTGGCACAAGAGGAGGTGGAGGAAGTAGAGGAGGAGGAGTTGTATGCGGAAGGGCTAACATCTGCAAGGTCCAGACGGTCGGCAGCACCAAGGCGGCAGGCATGTGAGGGTGGGGGAGATGGTTTTACCAGGGCGCATGGTAGCAGCCAAACTAGTGAGGAAGGTGGAGGACGAACTGATGGAAGACTCATCAGATGAGGGAGACCTTGATCACATTTCTGTTGGGGGGAGAGGACAGAGGAAGGAAGCATGATTGTTACCTCGCCACCAACACAACAGGGACTTGGTGCTCCTGGATGCGCAACACTCATGAGTGCCTTCTTGCTGCACTACCTGCAACATGACCCTCGAATTGTGAGAATTAGAAATAATCCTGACTACTGGGTTGCCACACTGTTAGATCCCCGGTACAAAAGTAAATTTGCCGAAATTAGTCCTGCCATAGAAAGGGATGCACGCATGCAGGAGTATCAGCAGAGACTGTTGCAGAATCTTACATGTGCTTTTCCACAAAACACCAGTGGTGCACGTAGTGAATCTCACAGTTCCAACTTGCCAACCGTGGGACCGTCAAGTGTTCAGCACTCAAACCGTAACAGAACCACAGTATCTGCTGGTAACATCAATTTTGCGGAATCATTTCACCACTTTTTTAGCCCATCCTTTGCAAGGCCACAGGAGACAAGAAGTCTGACACATAGTCAACGCCTAGAGACGATGGTACAGGAGTATCTCCAAGTAAACATTGAAGCCACGACTGTGTCACTGGACCCTTGCTCTTTTTGGGCTTCCAATCTGGATAAATGGCCGGAGCTAGCCACTTACGCCTTGGAGATCTTGTCATGCCCCGCAGCCAGCGTTCTGTCTGAACGTGTGTTCAGCGCTGCTGGTGGTGTGCTGACAGATAAGCGCACGCGGCTCTCCACTGATAATGTAGACAGACTCACGTTCATAAAGATGAACAAATCATGGATCCGAAACGACTTTTCTACCCCTGTGTCATCCTGGGGAGAGTAAAAGCTTGATGATTGGTTAAAATCACCCTACCAACCGTTTTAAGCTTTCAAATTACTAATCATGTTTATCTGTATCTTGACTGGAAAATAATTTGGGCTTTGTAGCAGTGTGCAGCACTGATCCTATTAGGCCATCTATAATAAGCTCCACCAGATTTAAAATTAAAAATAATTTTTAGCTGCATCTAGCCCGGAAAATAATTTTGGGGCTCCGAGATGCGCAAGACACATAAGTGCCTTCTTGCTGCACTACCTGCAGCATGACCCTCATATTGTCAGAATTCGAAGTAATCATGACTACTGGGTTGCCACACTCTTAGATCCCCCAAACTTTTCGATCAACCTTTTCATTTTAATAAAGACCAAAAAAATGGTCATTTTTGAAATTATAAGCATTAGCAGGTTGTTAGAAACTGAAATCAAACAGTTTTCAACTGAAAACTTTATTCTAGGTGATGTTACATTTTCACATAGGACCCCTTGTTCGAAAGGAGCTTCTGAACTCTCTCGTCCATTGAATTTGTCAGGTTTTGGATGGTTTCTGCTTCAATTGTTTTGCATGAGGACAGAATACCCTCCCAGAGCTGTTGCTTAGATGTGAACTGCCTCCCGCCATCATAGACACTCCTTTTAATGATGCTCCAAAGGTTCTGAATGGGGTAGAGGTCAGGGGAGCATGGGGGTCACACCATAAGTTTGTCCCCTTTTATGCCCATATCAGCCAGAGATGCAGATGTTTTATGTGCAGCATGAGATGGTGCATTATCATGCAGAAAAATGATCTTGCTGTGAAATACACGGTTCTTCTTCTTGAACCATGGCAGGAAGTGCTGTTTGAGAAAATCCACATACATTATGGAGTTCATCTTTAGCGCCTTCAGGGATCCTAAAGGGACCGATAATCTCTCTCCCCATGATTCCAGCCCAAAACATTACTCCACCTCCTCCTTGTTGGCGCTGTAGCCGTGTTTGCGTGGGGTGTCCATCAACCAGCCATCCTCCACTCCATCCATCTGGACCATCGAGCGCTGCACGGCACTCATCCGTGAACAAAACAGTTTTGAAATCAGTCTTCATGTAATGTTTGGCCCACTGGAGCCGTTTCTGCTTGTGTGAAGTAGATAGAGGAGGTCGACAGGATGGCGTATGCACAGCTGCAAACCTCTGAAGGACCCTGCATCTTGTTGTTCGGGGGACGTTGGAGGCACCAGCAGCTTCAAAAACTTGTCTGCTGCTATGACAAGGCTTTTTTGCCGCTGCTCTTTCAACCTGACGTAATTGCCTGTAGGAAAGAGTCCTCAATTTGCCCTTATCAGCACGCACACGTGTGTACTGTGAATCCGCTACATACTTCTTGATTGCCAAGACACTTCATCCTGATCATCGCACAATGTTGATTGTAGTCATTCCTTGACCTAAACACTCCACAATTTGTTGCTTCTCAGCAGCCGACACATCCTTTTTCTTTCCCATTTTGGCAGAAAATGTAGGCTGCTTAATAATGTGAGAGAGCCTTCTTAAGTAGTCTTGCCTTTCATTGGACACACCTGCCAAACTAATTAGCACAGGTGTCTGCAATTGCTTACAGTGATATAAAGAGCCCTGACACACATCACCATCAATGAGTTTAACTGACAAACAAACAAATTCTTCCCTTATCACTCCTAAACACTTTTTGCATAATAATTTGGAACGCAGTGTACATGTGCTTTTCCACAAAACACCAGTGGTTCACATAGTGAATCTTACAGTTCTAACTTGCCAACCGTGGTCTGTATGGAATTGTTCAATAAAGGGCCCAAAATTAAGATAACATAGATGGGAGAGGTCTCTATGAATAGGAATTCCTAAGTATTTGATACCCTGTGAGGGCCAGGCAAAGGGAAAGTTGGACTGGATGGAATCCTATATGGATTTGGGGAGGGAGACATCGAGGGCCTCAGACTTCGCTGCATTGATTTTAAAATTTTACCATGTAACAAAGTGATCTATTTCAGCCATAACAGCAGGGATGGATATATGTGATTGAGTGATATATACTAGGACATCATCAGCAAATAGAGAGCACTTGTACTCGGTGCCTCCCACCTCAATCCACCTAATATTGGGGTTATGGCGAATTGATGAGAGCAGGTGCTCCGTCACTAGGATGTATAAGAGAGGGGACAGAGGACATCCCTGCCTTGTCCCATTGGTGATTGTGAAAGGTGATGAAAATGTTCTGACGCACCCCCTGGGCCTTGGGACACCCGGAGCCGGACCCTTTTTGGTGGATGCTGGTGGTTGTAGTCTTCGTGGCGGCGACCCGGTTCCGTGGCTCAGGGCGGTCAAACCAGTGGCGGAACTATTTATGTGGTTTTGATGTTTAAATGTCCGACTACGCCACCCGTGGATTGCGGTCAGAGTGAACCGCCGCTACAGGGCAGACCGCTGAGGCTGGTGTTGTGGGTGCAGCAGAGCGTAGCATAACTCCCCACGGGAGGAGTATAGCCTCAGGGTAGTGTATGCGGAGGATGGGGGTGATGGTGCAGGGCAGCAGCAGTAACGACACGGAGTCAGTGATGCAGTCCAGGGCCTTTACTCACAGTTCTTATTATCCAGACCACGTCTGCAGGTAACGGCTGCCCACGTCGTACTGTGCTCACCAGGTGAGGGGCTCAGACAACTCCCAAATAACTTTGGAGCACTTCACAGGACCCCCTTTGTGTGTCCTTTGTCTGGCCTTTCTTACCAACACTTCTGTCCGGCTGCCTCGGGCCTCCTCTTGGTAAACTTGGCGCCAGTTTCCCTGACCCTATGTGGTGCCTTCCTAGCGGGTGTAGCGAGGGGCTGCGCCACATAAAATGTCAGAGCCTCCGGTTTCTAGCTGAGGGTCGTTTCCTGCCTCCACTAGTTCGGGGACCGGTCTCCCCCTTTGGCCTGACCCCTCCACGCAGGTGGATTCGGGCGTGCGGTGGCGACTCGCCCATCCGCACCCCTGGGATCCCTTCATTCCTCGTTCCTGGAGCCTTCTCCACTCCTCTTCCTTCCTTCTCCCTCTTCCAGGCCTGGGCCTCTGTTACTAGGCCCGCCTCCGGAGCAGAGCTCATGCAGAGCCCCTGCTCCCTGCCACTTCTGCTCAGACTTCTCTGCACTGAACTAAGATGGTGCCCACCTTTTATACTCCCTTCTCAATGCACCCAGGAACTGCTTCCTCCCTGCTCCTGCACTACAGGGTTCCCCTTCCTCAGTGTTCCCTCCCCCCACTCCAGCCAGGGACAGGGACTGTCGTGCCCATCTCAGGGGCATATTGGTCGCCCTGCCCCACGGCAATGTGGTGTAATGCATGCAGGTGTCGGGTCCTGATCCACACTCCATCCTTACCTGAGAGTGAGATATCACACCTCTGGGTGAGGTGCAATACGTCTGTAGCAACTGAGCCCTCAGGGTGCTACCGTTCCATTTATCTTCAGCCTAGGTGACGTATTGCGATACAGGGCCATGATTTTGGCTATAAAAGGGTCCCCTAGACCCCTACCCCAAGCTTTTTAAGAGAATCATATATGGCGTGCCAGGAGACTCTATGGAATGCTTTCTCAGCATCCAACGAGAGTATCTAATTACAAATTTTTAACTGCATGTAGCCCAGGAAATACTTTGTGCCTAGTAGCAGTGCCTGCTAGTCAGCGGATTATCCCGGCTGTTAAGCAAGCTACACCACCTGTAGTTTAGACACTTAATTTTTTCAAAGGAAATGCTTCGGGACCATGGGATACTTGGTGAAGAGCATCAGGAGGCACCCCAAGGCATAGGGGCTGGGACTGGCAGTAGGATGCCTTGCGGTGGACAGCCGAGCTCGATCCTTATAAAAGCTTTTTAACTGCAGCAGCTTTAGTGGACGCTACTGGAGCTGGAATTACCGCGGCTGCTGGCATGAGACTTGCCCTCCAATAGATCCTTGTAAATGGATTTAAAGTGTATTCATTCAAATTAGAGAGACAATTTAAATTAAAAAGCTTAGAGCTGCCTCCACCACAGGGGGGCTCGCTCGACCCACCAGCGGACAGGCACCAGTATTGGGAGAGGGGGGCTGGCCGTCAGGGTTCACCGCGGCTCTGGCACAAACCCGGCGACACGGAGGTGGCACGGGCAGGAGCGGACTGGCTGTGTCGGCTTCTCACTTTTTGGATTTTAGAAGGGCATGACATGCCTATATCTGTGTCTCCCCCTCCTTTTACTCCTCCACCTCTTTTATTTTTGCATGACTATATGTACTTGTCACTTTTCCATGTGTTAGTTATGTCTTCTGAGCAGTTTGTCAGCTTTTGGACACCTTTGAAGGTGTTTTCTATGTGTTTCTATGTGTTTTTGTTTGCCTGCCATTGGTTTTAACGGTGTTCGAAGGTGTTCGACGAACAGTTCGACGAACAGTTCGGTGAACACACGGGTGTTCGACGAACCGAACCGAACTCGAACACTACGGGGGTGGCTCAACACTACTTGTTATACCCCTCTGACCTCCACGTCTCTTGTAAGGGGCATTAAAAACGTCTTGTTATACCACTCTGACCTCCATGTCTCTTGTAAGGGGCATTAAAAGCGTCTTGTTATACCACTCTGACCTACACGTTTCTTCTGGGGGGCATTAAAACAGTCTTGTTATACCACTCTGACCTCCACATCTCTTCTGAGCATCGTTTAAAGCGTCTTGTTATTCCACTCTGACCTCCACGTCTCTTGTAAGGGGCATTAAAACCATCTTGTTAAGCTACTGGGACCTCCACGAGTCTTCGAACCGACATTGCATTTCCTCCTAATTTTTGAAAGCTTTTGCTTGGAAGGCATAAGCAAATACTATGGGAGACCCACTCCCCAATTATGGGAATAATATTTTTAAGATGCTGTACTGTATGGCTCTTGTAAGGGGCATTAAAAGCGTCTTGTTAAACTACTGTGACCTCACGTCTCTTCCAAGGGGCATTCAAACCATCTTGTTAAGCTACTGGGACCTCCACGTCTTTTCAAAGGGGCATTAAAACAGTCTTGTTAAGCTACTGTGACCTCCACGTCTCTTCAAAGGGGCATTAAAAGCATCTTCTTAAGCCACTCTGAACACCACAGCTCTTCCAAGGGGCATTGGAGTGTTGTTTTTAATTATCTCTTACCTCCACGACTCTTCCAACGGGCATTGCATTTCCTCCTAATTTTAGTCAGCTTTTGCTTTTCAATGCAAAGGCGAAAACTTAGGGAGACCAACTCCCCAATAATGGCTAGAAGGTTTTTAGTACGCTGTAATCCACATCTGTTTCAAGGGGCATTGCAGTTCCTCATAATTTTTGGAAAGCCTTCCATTCACTGCTTAGGCCAACAGTGTACAGGAGACCCAGTTGCTATAAATGGAAAAAATGGTTTAGTTAAAGCCCTCTGACCTCCATGTCATTTCCAAGGGGCATTGGAGTGCCTCAAAATTTTTGGTAGGCATTGCACTCACTGTATGCCCTATAACTGTGTAGCCGAACCGCTCTTTTTGTTACAGAAACATATCCTACAAGACATATGTGGTTGACTGGCCTGATATTGATGTGAATGGTTCCTGTTCCTCCTGCTCTTTCTCCTTTGCCACTACCTCATCCATCATTTATCACCTGAAGCTTTGTTTTAATGGGAGTCATAGAACTGGAATAGTAGCAGGAAAACAGCCAGCAATCCTCGGCGGAGGTAGGATATGCGCCAAAACGCTGACAACCTCAGGCCTAGCCGCTACTACATACATGCGCTTGCATTCCAAGAAAACAAAGCAGATGCTAACTTGTATCATCATCATCATGGTCCTCACCTTGGCACTCTCAACTCCCCTGATGGAGGAGTCAGGTTCTCTGGTGGGCTCGTCCAATGCTGCCCTAAAGCAGGCCGGGCTAAGAAAAGTGTGGGGGGGATGTTCCAAGGAGAAATAGGGGCGGCTGGGGACCGTTTATGGACACCCGGCTGCCCCCAGGCGGCTGGGGATCGTGTGTGGACACCCGGCCGCGGGGCGGCTTGGGACCGAGCATGGACACCCGGCCGCCCCCTGGCGGCTGGGGACAGAGTGTGGATACCCGGCCGCCGGGCTGCTGGGGACTGAGTATGGATTCCAGGCCGCCAACACAGCCATGACGTGGTGGCCAGGTTCCGCCTCCGCCTCAAGTCCTTGTCCCAGGGCAATGTTCAATTGTACCTCTCCCATTCCTTGCAATGCAAGCGCAAGTATGCAGCCTGCCACCCACCCACCCCCAGGCTGCAATACCATTCTGCTTGCTTGCTTGCACTCGAAATTGGGCCTTTTAGGCATGTGGAGGCGGAATCTGGCCACCACGTCATGGCTGTGTTGGTGGCCTGGAATCCATACTCAGTCCCCAGCCGCCCGGCGGCCGGGTGTCCACACTCGGTCCCCAGCCGCCAGGGGGCGGCCGGGTGTCCATACTCGGTCCCCAGCCGCCCCGCGGCCGGGTGTCCACACACGGTCCCCAGCCGCCTGGGGGCAGCCGGGTGTCCATAAACAGTCCCCAGCCGCCCCTATTTCTCCTGTCAACTTCCCCCCACACACTTTTCTTAGCCCGGCCTGCTTTAGGGCAGCATTGGATGAGCCCACCAGAGAACCAGACTCCTCTGGTGGGCCCTGGCTTCTCCATCAGGGGAGTTGAGAGTGCCAAGGTGAGGAGCATGATGATGATGATAGAAGTTAGCATCTGCTTTGTTTTCTTTTAATGCAAGCATAAGTGTGCAGCCTGCCACCCACCCACCCCCAGGCTGCAATGCCATACTGCTAGCTTGCACTTGAAATGGGGCCTTTTAGTTTGGAGGAGGCCGAAGCTGGCCACTACCTCATGGCTGCTTCGGCAGCGAGGTATCCATACTCAGTCCCCAGCCGCCCCTATTTGTCCCGGTGTGCCTTATACAAAAGATTAAGCGCGTATACCAAAACATTACCTGTGCCCTCCCCAGTGCATTTAGTGGGAAGGACAGCCTATTCCGCTGTAGTGTGTGCATGCCAAACCCCTGTTCATGGTACATGCGAAGATGCCTCCCACCCTGCACCTGTAATTGCAGACTTTGTGCTTGCATTGCAAGGAATGGGGGAGGTACAATTGAACAGTGCCCTGGGACAAGAACTTGCATGGGGATAGTTGCAAGTCTGCATCTTCTGATGCGGCATGGATGACTTCTGATGGGCACACTTTTAGGAAGTGACCTGGGTGTCAGAGATGCTTCCAGGGGTCTTACCCATGCTGTTCCCACGTCTTTTCAGCACTGTATACATGTGTCACACAGCACATGGCAAGATAGGGTTGTAAAATGTTAAAATGACATTTCCCGGTGAATGCATTTGTCACGGTTGAAAGCAATACAAAAGAGCAAAAACGCATAAAAAATGCTACTTGTGAACATAGCCCAAGGTGTGGAGGAGTATTGTTTTTGGGGGGGGGGGGGGGTATTTATTTTACCTTATACACAAGTCTTTACCCTGGAAAGGAAGTTCCTTAACATATTTCACAGGAAAGCAGTTTCAGTTTAGTTTTTGAACATTTTATTGTGAGCCCTTAAAAGTGGCTTAATACCTCTGAACACGTTGTTGACAGCAGTGACCTGGGCATCAGAAATGCTTCCTGGGGCGATCCCCATGCTGTCCCCATGTCATTTGAGCACTGTCACTATCATTTTGGGCACTTGTTAGGCTTTTAAAAGAGTGCCGGGGGTGCCGCGCCAAAAATGCTCGGGTCTCCCATAGACTAACATTGGGCTCATTGCTCGGGTCGAGCACCCGAGTATCACGGCGAGCTCGGCCCGAGCTTCGAGCACCCGAGCATTTTAGTGCTCGATCAACACTAGTAACTATCTACATCTGTCGGGGTTTAACTATTTCACTTAGTGTACCTGACAGGGAGTTGACCTTTCGTGCTACGTGTAGATCTGCATAGTGCGGTGGTCTGTGTAGTGTCAGTGTTTCTCTCATCTACCCTGTTTGTTCTACTAGCGATGGTATTGAAAAACTGCCTTAACCTCGCTACTGGGTTGGCAAGTTCACCATTGGCTGGGCCTTCTTGCTCTACTTCTGCCGGGGATCCTTCTTCCTGGGATTCTTCTTGAGCTGGCTCTTCTGCGGCACTAGGCTCTTCTGCGGCACCAGGCTCTTCTGCGGCACCAGGCTCTTCTGCGGCACCAGGCTCTTCTGCGGCACCAGGCTCTTCTGCGGCACCAGGCTCTTCTGCGGCACCAGGCTCTTCTGCGGCACTAGGCTCTACTGCGGCACTAGGCTCTTCTGCGGCACTAGGCTCTTCTGCGGCACTAGGCTTTTCTGCGGCACTAGGCTTTTCTGCGGCACTAGGCTCTTCTGCGGCACTAGGCTCTTCTGCGGCACTAGGCTCTTCTGCGGCACTAGGCTCTTCTGCGGCACTAGGCTCTTCTGCGGCACTAGGCTCTTCTGCGGCACTAGGCTCTTCTGCGGCACTAGGCTCTTCTGCGGCACCAGGCTCTTCTGCGGCACCAGGCTCTTCTGCGGCACCAGGCTCTTCTGCGGCACTAGGCTTTTCTGCGGCACTAGGCTTTTCTGCGGCACTAGGCTTTTCTGCGGCACTAGGCTTTTCTGCGGCACTAGGCTCTTCTGCGGCATTAGGCTCTTCTGCGGCACTAGGCTCTTCTGCGGCACTAGGCTCTTCTGCGGCACTAGGCTCTTCTGCGGCACTTACAGGTTCAGCTTGCTGTGGAGGGTCTTCTGGCTGTTGGAAGAATTGGAGTACTGGAATTATAACTGCTCCTCCGATTTGAGGCCAATCTGCCGGGAAGTCTCCTAAATCAGTATGTATTACAGCTTCTTCAGGTTCCTCTTGGATGATGAGATGCTCTTCTTCTTGGGGTTTTAGCAGATCTGGGCACAACTTCAGGTGGTACCTAGATACTGTTGCAGTTGTTCTTCCTCCATCCTTGCTGATCAAACACGTCTTTCTGTTATCAAACCTTGAATTCAACACCGTGTAGGGTTCTCTCTCCCACTGGTCATCAAGTTTGTGGTTTCTCCGCTTCCTTTTCAATACCACTTCTACTGGTGTGAAGGGTTCTGGTGGTGCACTTCTGTTGTATTGTGCTTCTTGTTTATCCCTCACCCGAGTGAGACTGTTTAAGACACAGGCTTGTCCTCTTCTGTACTGCTCCTGTCTGGTCGTGTCCCAGTCTTCAGTGGTCACGTCTGCCTCTGGTTCTACAACACCAAGCTCCAGGTCCATGGGCAACTTTCCTGGTCTCGCTCGCATGAGATAAGCTGGAGTGCAATTGGTGGAACTCACAGGTATGTGATTGTACAGGTCTACCAAGTCAGGTAGTAGGTCTGGCCACTGGTCTCTCGCCTCAAGTGGTAAGGTCTTCAGCAGGTCAATGACAATGTTGTTCATCTTCTCACAGAGACCATTGGTTTTGTGGGTGGTACGGTGTAGTTCTTATCTTCTTACACCCGTACAGATGGCAGAACTCTTTGAACAATTCAGCCTCAAAGGCCGGGCCTTGGTCAGTCAGTACCTGCTCAGGGTATCCATGGGGTCTGCAGAAGTACGCTTGGAATGTCTTCGCTGCTGTCTCTGCTGTCAGGTCTTTGACAGGGGCGACCACCAGGAACCTGGAGTAGTGATCCACCATGGTCAGGGCATAGGTATATCCTGACCGGCTGGGTGACAACTTGACATGGTCCAGGGCCACGATCTCCAGGGGACGAGTCATCTTGATCGGTTGCAGGGGTGCCTTCTGGCTGCTGTAGTCTTTTCTTCTTAGGCTACAGGGCCCACAGTCTCTGCACCACCTCTCAATGGAGCTGCGCATTCCCACCCAGTAGAAGCGACACTTCAGTAGGGTTTCAAGCTTTTTCCAGCCAAAGTGCCCCGCTTGATCGTGGTAGGCCTCCAACACCATTTGGATGTCTGTCTTGGGGACTACTATCTGCCATACCATCTCGTGGGTCTTGGGATTGACGTACCTCCGGCACAGCTTCTCACGGTAGATAAACAGCCTGCTTCTTTCATTCCACAGCTGCTTTGCTTGAAGAGACGCCTCCTTCTCCAGGGAGGAACCTTCTTGGGTTATCAGCTCCTTGATACGGCTGACAACCGGGTCGCTGTCCTGGGTACCTTTCCAGCTGTGATGAGGCAAAGGGTTTAACGTTTTACCACGCTGCCTCCTGGAGGCTCTTTGCTCGTGGATCATCCCATTCCGGTGGAAGGCAGGTATTTCAATCTCTACCAAGTCATCCACTTCTTCTTCTGTGTCTGACTGGTGAGGCATCCTGGACAGGGCATCGGCGTTGGCGTTCTTGCAGCCCGCCCAGTACTTTATTGTGAATTGGTAGTTTGGCAGCCGAGCCATCCATCGTTGTTCCATGGCTCCCAGCTTGGCTGTTTCAAGATGAGTTAAGGGGTTATTGTCAGTGTAAGCAGTGAACTTGCTGGAGGCTAGGTAGTGCTTGAACCTTTCTGTGATGGCCCAGACCAAGGCCAGGAACTCTAACTTAAAGCTGCTATAGTTCTCTGGGTTCCTCTCAGTCGGGCGGAGCTTCCTGCTTGCATGCGCGATGACTTTCTCCTGGCCATTCTGCTTCTGACTTAGGACAGCTCCCAATCCTTCATTGCTGGCATCAGTATACAGCAGGAACGGTTGGCTGTAGTCAGGGTAGGCTAGGATTTCATCACCTGTCAGGATCTCCTTCATTTCTTGAAATGATTCAGCCTGTTCTTTACCCCAGTGGAACGGGGGATTTCTGCCCTTGAGGGACTGTCCTACCAGGAGGTCTTGCAGAGGCGCTGCTTTCTTAGTGTAATCTTGTACAAACCTCCGGTAGTATCCTATCAGTCCCAGGAACTGACGCACCTCCTTGAGGTTCTTTGGCTCCGGCCATTTCTGGATGGCAGTGACCTTCTCCGGGTCTGGTGCTACTCCCTCCGGACTGACAATGTGCCCCAGGTACTGTACCTTTCTCTTGAGCAGGTGGCACTTGGAGGGCTTCAACTTCATCCCATACTGGGATAGTGACTCAAATACCTCCGCCAGGTGCTTCAAGTGGTCCTCAAACGTCTTGGAGTATACTATCACGTCATCCAGGTACAGTAGCACAGTCTCGAAGTTGCGGTGTCCCAGGCAGCACTCCATCAATCTCTGGAACATTCTGGGGGCATTGCAGAGTCCAAACGGCATACTGTTGAACTCGCAGAGTCCCATCGGGGTGGTGAAGGCCGTCTTCTCCCGATCCTCCTCAGCCACCGCTACTTGCCAGTACCCACTAGTGAAGTCAAGGGTGGAAAAGTAATTTGCAGACTTTAAGGCAGCCAGGGATTCCTCAATACGGGGTAAAGGGTATGCATCTTTATGTGTAATGCGATTTACTTGTCTAATCTACACACAATCTCATGCTTCCATCCTTCTTCCTGACTAGAACTAGAGGAGCTGCCCAGGGACTACAAATATCCCTTACTACCTCTGCCTTCTTCATGTCATGCAGCATCTCCTTGGCTTTCTGGTAGTGTGCTGAAGGTATAGGCCTGTACCGTTCCTTGATGGGGGGATGGTTGCCTGTGGGGATGTGATGTTGTACCCCCTTAATCCTCTCAAAGTCAAGTGGGTGTTTGCTGAATACCTGTGCGTATTCTTGAACCACCCAGTGTACCCCCTGTTTCTGGTGAGCAGGAGTGGTGTCTGTCCCAACATGGAGCTGTTGACACCAGTCCACCACCTGGGTTGCTGGGTCATTATCCTCCACTTTGTCTGGTGAGGTTAAGGACTCCGCCGTGTGAATGGAGTTACTATTTACAGCATGTAACTTGGCAACAGTGGTAATCTGACCTCGTCTTCCCCATAGTTGAGAAGACGGACGGGCACCCTCCCATTGCGTACATCCACTACTCCTCTGGCTATTAAGAGTGTAGGTCTGTGCTCTGAGCTAAGGGGTTCTACTACCGCCTGGTAGCTCTGTCCTTTAAGACCTATTGCTGCTCTACACCAGATAAGCATTTCACTCATTGGGGGAATCACAATGGGTATGGGGTCTGTTACCCGCACATTACCAATCTCACCACCAGTTAGCTTTACTTGCTGCTGGTACATCAGGGCTCGAATCTCCCTCTGGAGTGCTCTCCTCTGCCCCGGTCTGGCGGTGTCAGCGAGCTGTTGGAGTAAAAACACAACCTCCTCCAAACAGTTACCAACAATGTTAGTGCCTAGTACCACATTCAGTCCATTTTCCTCATTGACAGTCTTCACTACAATGAGTCCCTGGTCCTTTAACTCCACTCTCTCCACTTTTACTGCTACTTTCTTAACCCCAAGTAGGTCAAGAGGGAGGCCGTTAGAGGCATATACTGAAAAGTCTGGGTTTGGGGGTTGTAGACTGTCCATGGACCAGTATTTTTTATAGAGGATATCAGGTATGATTGTTACCTGGGATCCGGTGTCCAGCAGGGCAGGTATCGCAATGCCATCCAGTATGATGGATAGGAAAGGTCTTCCTCCCACGAACATGCGGTGCCAGTCTGAGGGGCCTGCTGAGTCTATTCCTGGGTGTTGGCCCTCGGACCCAGGGTTTGCTTGTTTAAAGGACACTGGTGCACTGTGTGACCTGCCTTCTGGCAGCGGTGGCAGTCGAACTCTTGGTCAGGATGGCGTTGGTTGTTGGTCCTCCCACGGGGTGGCGTTGTCCTCCTCCGGGGCGACGTCCTCCTCCGGGGCGGCAACGTCCTACTTCTCCTCCGGTTCATCCAGGGGACATCCTCAGGGCAGTCGGCTAGCAGGATCTTTCCGTCCGTCTCTGGCTCCGTCCGTAGTTGCAGGGCACTCATTACAGTGGCCTGGTTTTTGGTCAGCTGGCGCACTTCTGAGCGCAGACAGTCCAGCTCAGTAGGGGGCGCTGCCTGCACTTTGGCTTCAGCAGCCAGGGGGGAAAAGGTGCTGGCGTTGGAGTGGCCCCACCTTGGTAACGTTGGATTGCAGTATCTGCCGTCTCCAGGGGCTGCAGTCCCTTTATAGCCATATCCTTAAGGGTGTCAAAGGTAGCATCTGGATGATCCAAGGACCACCAACGCACAGTCCTGCTCTCCCCTTGGGACCTCAGCCCCCGGACAAATTGTTCTTTTAGCATTTTACTCTCATTGGTTATGCTAATTGGACTGACCTGTTTCAGAGCTTGCAGGACCCCTTGTAAATGGTAGGCATAGTCCCGAACATTGTCCTCCGGCTTCTGAGAGCATTGGTAGAACCTCATCCGGAGGTCTGCCTCAGTGCGGTCATCAAAGGCAGTCTGTAACTTTTTGAAAATTGTGGACACTGATTCCTGGTCTGCGGCTGACCAAGTCTCTACTTCTCTCTCCGCAGCACCAGTCAATTGTCCCACAACTACTGCAGCTGTTTGTTTGCCCATCATAGAATACATGTCCAGGATGCTGCATATTTTGCGCTTGAATCCAGACAGGGTGTCTGGCTTGCCACTGTACTGGGGGAGCCACTTTGCTCCAGGCATGTATGGTAAAGTCAATGGTACAATGGGGGCTACAGGACCTGGCGATGGAGCGGCTATTCCGTCCTGCGCGGCGGCAGCCGCTGATGCATCATCGGGGCTGTCAGCCTGGGCCGCGATGTCGGGCTGTTGCTGCAACATCTTGGCGCCCCCCCCCTAGTGAACCGTGGCCTACCTTACTTCTGTTGGCCGCAGCTCTGCAGGTGACGGACTTCTGGTAGGACCTTGCGTCGCTTACTTTCCACGTCAGAGCGTTCACTGGGGCTTCCTGCCAGGACCTGACGCTGCATCAGTGCGTGGGGCGTGTCCAAGACTTTGCGCGGTTACACAGGTACGCCTCCTAGTTTTCCCGCGGTTACACCCTTCTTCTCGCGCAGCGACGTCATAATGGCGGACAATGGCGGGAAACCTCCGAAATGGTGGGAAATCTTCACCACAGTACAATATACAGTCTTTTAGTAAAGACGCACAGTACCCGGTGGCAACGGGCACAACTTCTTCCGTTGCCGCGGGCACGTAATCCTGTTCGTGACGCCAGTTAGAGAGATGTGGCGCCCAGGGGATGGGGACTACTCGGCGCCCGGGCCTTGATGTCTGGTCTTGGGGGATGTCGCGGTGGTCGGCTCCTGGGCCCGTACCCTGGGGGGAAATCAAATGTCAAAGTTCGTGACGCCACCTGTGGTGTCTGGTGAGGTTCACCAGTGCTGCGGCAGTCCACTGAGGCCGGTGTTAAAGCAGCTTTGGTGGTATAGCTCCCCACAGGTGGAGCTGGGCCTCAGGGCAGCGTATGAAGGGGGGATGCAGGACAAAGGGGACCCAGCTGGATCAGGGCAAGAATGGGAGCACACAAGAAAGTCGCTTCTGTACCTTTACTGGGATTAGTTCAGGAACACCCCGGAGCACTGTAGGTTGAGGGGTGCACGTCCGGATTCTCCCCAGTGAGCAGGTGTACGACCTCCTGTTTCTTGCCTCTCTGTAGTAAGTTTCTGACCTGCCTGGAGCTAGGCCTAACTTGGTTTATGTCCTGCACCGGCTGATCTGGTATATGGGGCCTCGGTAACTCCTGACCCTGGTATAACAGTCAGCGTTTTGTATTCCTGGGATATGTAGTTCGCCAGGGGTTTCTGGTTGTCTTCTGCTGGGTGTAAAGAATCCCTGCAGACTCGGACCCGGTGTCCGGGATATGGTTTCTGGGGTGAGCTGGTAAAGCTCCTCTGCCCCCAATGCTACTCACTCCTCTAGCCTTCAGCCTACTCGGACCCTCACTAGGCTATACACACTGGCAGTTAGCTGGCTGCCTCTTCTGCTGTTCTCTGAGCGTCAGCAATGCTCCTAGCTCACTTAACTCGAGCTGCTTGAGTCTGATTGAGCTCCACTGCAGACTGACCTGTTTCTCTGTCTCACTCTGCAGGAACTGGCTGTGGATTCCAGACTGTTCTGTCTGAACTCACTTCCTGAGGAGAACTAACTAACTCTCTAATTCCACCCTCCTTTATATATCCCTATCCTGGCTCCCTCTGGTGGACTGAGGTAGGGTGGAGGTGTGTGTATGCTCTGAGGGCCTCTTGTGGAGAAATCCTTTAATGCACCCCTCCAGGATCTGTGGCTCCATGTACAGCAGGGCGTCACACCTAAATATCAGGGCTAATAATTAGTGGTGAGCGAGCACTAAAATGCTCGGGTACTCGTTGTTCAAATCAAGCAAATTGGAATGCTCGAGTGCTCAGTTCGAGTAACGAGCCCAATGTAAGTATATGGGAAACTTGAGCATTTTTCCGGGGGCTCCAAATCGATGGGAACAGTGCTCAAATGACATGGGAACACCTTGGGGAAAACCCCTGGAAGCATTTCTGACTCCCAGGTCACTGCTGTCAAAAACAATGTCAGAGGTATTGTGCCACTTTTACGGACTCACAATAAAACATACAAAAATGAAACCAAAATGGATTTTCCTGGGAAATATGTTAAGGAACATGTGACATGCAGAAGTAGTGCTGTTGCAGAGTGTGTCATGCAGAAGTAGTGATGTTGCTTTAAAAGCATTCAGCAACTATTAGAAGTAACACAAGCACAGGAGACAGGAAGTGTTGTGCTCCAGAAGCATCCAGCAACTAGAGGGGTTAACACAGTCACAGGAGAAGGGGAGTGTTTTAGCAGAGCCCCAGGGGGATTGTGGGGAAGTTGTTTACAGTCTGGCTGGAGCCGAAGAGAAAGGTGGCTTATGATCTGTATCTCACGGAAGGCAAGGGAATAAAATTCAGGTCAGGAGGGAAACTAAACAAAGGTCAGTTAGACTCCCTGAGCTAACAGTGTGGAGTATTATCGGCCTGGAGGATAAGGATTTGAAAGAAGCCTGCAATAGAGATTATCTCCCTCATCACACCCTTTCCCCCTCCATATTTATGCAGTATTATTGAGTCCTTGTGAAGGAAAAGCCTGTGGTTGTGTATGTATTAAAACTGTGCTGTACTGTGCTACCGGATAATAGACTGTGTACTGACGTGCTGCAAAGGAGACTGTACTGTTATTACTGGAGCCTGTTGCTCAAAGAGACATTTGCATTGCACTGGCCGTGCCTCATTAAATGTTACTGTTCTACCTTTTATGAAGACCCTTGTCAGATGTATCTGGTCAGCAACTGAATCTATCGTGTGCCTGAGAGAAGCTGCAGCCTGAGGTAGCCCTGAGTAACGGTTCCCCCAGGATTCTAATGAATTCATGTAACCGGTCTCGCCCCTATCTGAACTTAGGCAGCATGTGTGTAACATTGGTGGCCCATACGGGGAATACTGAGCGGGAATTAGTGTGTAGAGGGAGAAGAGGAAAAGTGTCTGGAAAAACACAGCAGCACAGCACCTCAACTCAACTCTGCTACACCAGTTAAAGGGGACCAGCCCTAAAGAAAAACTCACTAGCATCAATGGATGTGGAAATACAAATAGACAGAATTAGTGAGCTGCTTCTTCAGTTAACCTCTGAAGAATTGAGAACAGTAGCAGAACATGTAAAGATGTCAGTAGAACAGATTTCCAAAGCACACAACCGCAGGCAACTGTTAGCTGCCATTAATGCAAAAATGGATGAGCTGGGGGAGAAAGAAGCTGAAGATGTCATGGGGACATTCCTCCAGGAACTAACACAGTTTCTAACCAAGTTGAAGTTGGAGGATGGAGGTGCAGCACCAATTACCAAAAGCGGGAATCTCCATCCGCAGACTGAACTACAGGAATTGAAAGAACAATTCAAAGTCCTAACAGCCCTGCAGGAATCAACCAAAACCTCTGAACAGGTGATAGACTCAGACAGGATAAATCAGGGAGACAGTCCTCTCTAACACCACAAATCACCATAAGGAAAGAATTCAAGATCCTGGGACAGATTGGAGAGTGTGAACAGAAAGAGAGACTGTCTTCTAGGAACTTGTTGCACCAGATCGATGCAGGATTACAGAAAGGCTACCAGCCAGATGAGATAGTGGAGGGAGTGGTTAAAATGATCAGCCCAGGACTGAACCTCTGTAGTATGCTAGAAATGAAGAGTCAACTGACCTTGCAACAGCTGAAGATGATTTTAAAAGGGCACTATAAAGAAGAGAGTACTTCAGAATTGTTCCACCAACTCATTAATTTCTCACAGAAAAATAATGAATCATCCCTAAGTAGAGATGAGCGGTGTTCGAATCGAACTGTTCGCCAATCTCAAATTCGAGCTGTTTTGGGCGGTGTTCGACGAACCCGAACGATTTGAAAAAAATCCGCCTGTTCGAGGTTATGTTCGATAACTGTTCGTGCACCCAAATCGTAACTGGATTTTTTCACAGTAATGCTGATAATCAATGTTAATACACAGTTTGAGTGTACAGCGGGGCGGGGGGAGGGGCATGGGATGGATCTCTGCAGAAATAATGAAGATCTCCATTTTTTTTTCTCTTTCCCGCATTTACAGTGGGGAGGTGCAGTCTGTCAGCCTATCAGCAGCGCACACGGAGCGAAGTGCTTTTTTTCACACAAGCAAGGGCATGTGTCATTGGCTGTGTATGTCACATGTCCTTGCCCTATAAGACCCAGCCATTTTCCCTGTCGCCACCATTTTCTCACTGCTGCAGCTGAGTGTTAGACGGCACTGCTGCTGCTGTTAGCGCTATATTGTGTAACTGAATTGCAAGCGAATTTTCTCTTAAATAGACAGAAAGGTTTAGGGAGTAGGGACTAGTTTGTAATTGCAGCCCTTTTAAGGGCTAGGTTACAGCAGTTCCTAGCACTTTTAGCAGGCAGGTCTGTGCTCTTAAATCGACAGATAGGTTGGGAGTAGTGACTAGTTGTAATTCCAGCCCTTTTGAGGGCTAGGTTACATCAGTTCCTATCACTTTTTGCCAGGCAGGTCTGTTTTAGTGCTGTGCAAGTGTTTTTCACAGCATTTGGCTCAATCTAGCTAAGCAAATCCTTTTGGGCCTCTTGCAGTGTGTGTTAGTCAGTGGAGTAGTCTATATGTGTTGCAAGCTACACCACCTGTGTATGTAATACAAATTTTTTCTGCACCTAGCCAAGTAAAACCTTTTGGGCCTGTAGCAGTGTGTGGTACTCAATCTATTAGGCCATCTATACCAAGCTCCACCAGCTTTGAAATTAATAATAATTTTTAGCTGCATCTAGCCCGGAAAATAATTTTGGGCTTAGTAGCAGTGTGTGGTACTCATTGTATTAGGCCATCTATACCAAGCTCCACCAGCTTTGAAATTAATAATAATTTTTAGCTGCATCTTGCCAGGAAAATAATTTTGGGCATATTAGCAGTGTGTGGTACTCATTCTATTAGGCCATCTATACTAAGCTCCACCAGCTTTCAAATTACTAGTAATTTTTATCTGCATCTTGCCTGGAAAATAATTTTGGGCATAGTAGTAGTGTGTGGTACTCATTGTATTAGGCCATCTATACCAAGCTCCACCAGCTTTGAAATTAATAATAATTTTTAGCTGCATCTTGCCTGGAAAATAATTTTGGGCATAGTAGTAGTGTGTGGTACTCATTGTATTAGGCCATCTATACCAAGCTCCACCAGCTTTGAAATTAATAATAATTTTTAGCTGCATCTAGCCCAGAAAATAATTTTTCTTCACAATAGTGGTAGCAATAGAAATATGGGGCGCGCGCCTGGCTAACAAAAATATACGCTTCATAACAAAAAACACCAGCCTAGCGCACTGCATTAATAAGATGGCATCATCGTCTCTCCCAGTGCTAGGCCTACTACGCTGGCTAGCATTCCTGTGCCTAAAACACAATGTATGGGTCCGCACTAGCCACGATGCTGAGGGGTCTAAAGCTGCTGATAACGCTTTATCACAATTCAATTGGCAGATTTTCACAGAGCTCCTCCCCAACGCCCACCCATCGGGCAACAGTTGCCCACCCTCCCTATGGGATCTAGTGGCGAATAGTTGATGCCATTAATCAGAGCGTCAGTTGCCCCGTCGACGTGGCAAGCATACGGTAAGGCATGGGAAGAGTGGACACGACTAGTAGCAGGCAGACGGGTTGACCAATGTGAACAAGCCAGATTACAAGTCACCATAGAATTTCTCCACCAGCTAATGATGAGGGGCATATCAGGGGCGTCAGCGCAGTGGTGTCTGACCGGAGTAACATTTCACTTCCAACTACTGAATTGGGGAGATGTGACAAAGAGATTCATCATCAGACAATCCATAAAAGTGTGGAAAAGGGGTCAGTCAAGTCAGGAGTGTAGACGTCCCGTCCCGTGTCACTAAAACTGATTTCTCACATCATATCCCTAACACCATTAACATGACACTCACAATTTGAAGCAACACTACTGTCTACTGCATTTGCGATCGCCTTCTTCGGGGCGCTATGCATAAGCGAATTAGTCCCTCAATCCAAAATTACCACCAGTGGAGGCTTATTACAACAGGACATAGTCATAGCCAATAATGCAATACGTCTACGCATACGCCAATCGAAAATGGTTCCAGTGGGTACTTCTACAACCCACAAACGGTACACTGAGTCGGGTAACAATAGTAAAAACATATATAACCATCAGATCACAAAGTCATTTCTTCCTATCACATTGGATGGAACGCCATTATCAAGATACCAGTTCCAAGCTATATTTAATAAATTCATAACATCGGCAGGGAACCACCACAAAGATTACAGGCACACTCATTCCGCATAGGCGCGGCCACGGAAGCAGCAAGAGCAGGACTGTCAGAAACGGAAGTTCAGAGGATAGGGAGATGGTGATCCACGTGTTTGGCGAGATACATAACACCAGACTTGTTATCCTAACGTGGTTTGTTTCTTTTACAGGTGACGCTAAGCCAACAGTGTGGGTGATAGGCCACTCGTATGTATATTGGGCAGAAAAAAGGGCGAAAGTCCGCCCAGGCGGGAGGAAATTAGAGTTTCATAACACATATTTCAACTGGAGAGGTATTTAGAGGCCTGCTATGGCCGCAGGTACTAATGGAGGTAATCAAAGTAGGGAGAGAGGCAAGAGGTCTGGTCATCTTAGTTATACAGGCCGGGGGAAACGACCTAGGTCATCACAAGAGCACATAACTAATAGCAATAATGAAACTAGACACTGAGCGCTTCAGAGAATTTTTCACAAAACTAACTATAGTATGGTCAGAGATTGTGCCGATAGCGGTATGGCAAGGTACGCGAGACATCACGGCCATC
Organism: Phyllobates terribilis; assembly: GCF_046119375.1. Taxonomy (NCBI): domain Eukaryota; kingdom Metazoa; phylum Chordata; class Amphibia; order Anura; family Dendrobatidae; genus Phyllobates; species Phyllobates terribilis. The sequence continues at coordinate 178,173,137 of NW_027362773.1, forward strand.
GAATGGACAAGGCGGGTAATAAATATTCGGATGGCAAAATTTAGAAGAGACCGAGGCGGTGTAGTGATACAACACCGACAACTGGAAGGAGATAAAGCAGGCCTCATACGGCCCGACGGTGTTCACTTAATGGATATTGGACTGGACATATTCCTGTCAGGACTCCAGGACGGAGTGGAACAAGCGTTAAGAGTGATGGATGGGGGTCAGAGTCCTGCATACGAGTACGCAGGATCCTCCGTGGCCTGGAAATAGAAAGGACATGTTGGAGAGTTACACTTGTTGGCCAACTTGCCGGTGTGGAGACCCAGGGCATGCTGCAACAAGCTGAATTATTTTAGAAATAAAATGCCTTTCTAATGGAATGAGTATAAAGAGTTAATAAAGCTGTGACCGATCCTCACCCATCCAATTGTAAGAGTTACATTATTGTATTGTCAAGGAAAGGGGGGCGGTAGGGGGGCTGAGCATCTGGGTTTGGTTGGGGGTCCCCACAGTCTGCCTAGGCTAGATGCATTTAAAAATTCTTATTAGATACACAGGGGGTGCAGCTTGCTTCGCAGCTGGGCTACTACGCCCAAAGTATTGCCTAGGCTAGATGCAGTTAAAAATTCTACGCTGACTAGCAGACACTGAAGCTTTGGAGCAGACCTCTGAGCAAACAGCTCTTCAGACTCAACCATCTGTGTTACCCCAAGCCATAGTGTATGTAGTTTCTTACAGTTAAAAGGGGGGGGGGAGCGACCCAACCCACCTGGAATTGATGATGCCAACGTCGCGTAAAACACAGCAAGGGGACTCCAAAAAGAGTCTCCATTTTTTCCAAAAATTGTGGCACAGACACCACTTAAGTGGCATCAATTGCCCCAGAGTTGCTTAAAACGGTTGGTGAGGTGGTTTTACCAAATCCTCAAGCTTTTAGTCTCCCCAAGATGACACAGGGGTAGAAAAGTCCTTGCGGATCCATGATTTGTTCATCTTTATGAACGTGAGTCTGTCTACATTCTCAGTGGACAGCCGCATGCGCTTATCTGTCAGCACACCACCAGCAGCGCTGAACACGCGTTCAGAGAGAACGCTGGCTGCAGGGCATGACAATATCTCCAAGGCGTGAGTGGCGAGCTCCGCACATTTTTCCAGATTGGAATCCCAAATGAGCAAGGGTCCAGTGACACAGTCATGGCTTCGATGTTCACTTGGAGATACTCCTGTACCATCCTCGCTAGGCGTTGACTATGTGTCAGACTTCTTGTCTCCTGTGGCCTTGCAAAAGATGGTCTAAAAAAGTGGTGAAACGATTCCACAAAATTGCTGTTACCAGCAGATACTGTGTTACTGTTACGGTTTGAGTGATGAAGAATCGACAGTCCCACGGTTTGCAAGTTAGAACTGTGAGATTCACTATGTGCACCACTGGTGTTTTGTGGAAAAGCACATGTATGATTCTGCAACAGCCTCTGCTGATACTCCTGCATGCGTGAATCCCTTTCTATGGCAGAAATTATTTTGGCAAATTTACTTTTGTACCGGGGGTCTAAGTGTGGCAACCCAGTAGTCGGGATCACTTCGAATTCTGACAATCCGAGGGTCATGTTGCAGGTAGTGCAGCGAGAAGGCACTCATGTGTCTTGCGCATCCAGGAGGACCAAGTCCTTGTTGTGTTGGTAGCGAGGTAAGAATCATGCTTCATTCCTCTGCCCTTTCCCCCCAACCTCGCACAACAGAAATGTGATCAAGGTCTCCCTCATCTGATGAGTCTTACATGCCCATCGCCAGTTCGTCCTCCTCTTCTTCCTCGGTTCCTGCACCTTGCACCCTGGTAAAACCATCTCCCCCACCCTCACATGCCTGCCGCCTTGGTGCCGCCGACCGTCTGGACCTTGCAGATGTTAGCGCTTCCGCATACAACTCCTCCTCCTCTACTTCCTCCACCTCCTCTTGTACCACCTCCTGAATTCTGTTTAACGTGTGCTCCAGCATGTAAATCACCGGAATAGTCATGCTGATAATGGCATCGGCGTCAGCACTAAACATCTTCGTCGCCATTTCAAAACTGTGCAGAAGGGTGTGTGGCGCCACAGAGGTACTGCATCTCACCCAGAGGTGTGGTATCTCACCCTCAGGTAAGGAAGGAGTATGGCTCGGGACCCTAACACCTGCATCCAACACATACCCACAGTGGGGGTAGGGCGAGACTGCTCCTAAGGGAGAGCACAGTCCCAAGTCCCTAGCTGGCGGGAGGGTCCTATGTAGTGGGTGTGGGTGGAGAAAGCAGCTTAGGGGAGCACATGACAGGGAGAGTATAAATAGGAAGCCATCTTAGAAAGAGCAAGCCAGTCAAAGGAGGAGAAGTGACAGGAGCAGAGGCTCTGCATGAGCTCTGCTCCGGAGGCGGGCCTAGCTTGGGAGGCCCAGGACTGAAGGAGAGAAGAGAGGAGTGGGAGCAGGAAGGCTCCAGGAACCAAAGGGACCCTAGGGGTACGGGCCGTGCAGAAGGCCACCCGTACGCCCGCTGCTACCAGGAGGTAGAGGGATCAGGCCAGATAAGGGGAACCGGTTCCTCAACTAGCGGAGAAACAGCAAGGCTCAACTAGAAACCGGAGGCTGCAGCATTTAATGTACTGCAGGCCAAAGTCCACACCAGTCTCACTAAGAAGGTAGCCACATAGGACCCAGGGGATAGAACACATGTCGCCCGCCAAGGCCCGAGGATACCGGATAGAAGTGTCACTGGGTGTGAGGTGCAGGGAGAAGGCCAGAGAAAGGACACACAGAAGGGGGTCCTGCTAAGTACTCCGGAGCTATCTGGGGGTGGACTGAGCCCCTCACTGAGTACGCACAGCACGACGGGGGAGATTGCTCTGGTACCTGTAATCTGGACTGCAACAACTCTGAGTAAAGATCTTGGGACTGCATCACACGGACTCTGTGTTCATTACTGACTCCCTGCACTACAACCACCATCATCCATCCACACTGCCCTGAAGCTACACTCTTCCTGTGGGGAGTAATAATACCATTGCTGCAAAACCACCAGCTTCAGAGGACTGTTCCTCAGCGGAGGCCCCTTTGGCCGCACTCCACAGGTGGCGTAGTCGGACATTATAAAACCCATATATGCAAATTACCCTTGGATTGACCGCCCTGGGTCACGGACCGGGTCACCGACACAGTGACTTCAACCCCCAGCGTCTACCGGCCCGGCTCCGGGTACCCCACGGCCCAGGGGGCGCGTCAACTTCATAGGTCCCTGATCTGAGACCACTCCTGCAGCGTGATTTGCCCCACATCTGGATCTCGTTGGCCCAGGCTATACGTCAGAACGTATTGCACCAGGGCTTGTCGGTGCTGCCACAGTCGCTGCAACATGTGCAGAGTTGAATTCCACCGTGTCGGCACATCGCATTTCAGCCGGTGAACTGGCAGGCCCAACGACTTCTGTAGAGATGTAAGACGTTGAGCTGCGGGATGCGAACTGCGGAAGTGAGCACACAGCGACCGTGCCCTCTGCAGAAGGCCATCTAGTCAGGGATAGTGGGCTAAAAATTGCTGGACAACCAGGTTCAACACGTGAGCCATACAAGGCACGTGTGTGTGACACTGCCCCGGCGAAGGGCCGCACCCAGGTTTTCAGCATTGTTGCACACGGCCTTCCCTGGTTGCAGGTCCAGTTGGGACAACCATTCATGAAACTGGGTCTCCAGAGCTGACCACAACTCCTCAGCTGTGTGACTCACATTTCCCAGACATTTCAAAGTAAACACCGCCTGATGCCATTGAGCCCTGCTGCCAGCATAGTAAGGAGGTGTGCAGGATTCCTTCTGCGCAGTTAGAAAGCGGGTGGCATTACCAGACAGGCTTTGGGTGCAGGTGGAGGACTGAGAGGAGGTTGAGGAGGCAGAAGCAGTGGAGGAACTTCGAGATAAAGAGGATTGATGCACAACTCGTGGGGATGGCAAGACTTGGACAGCAGCCCCTTGTCCTGCTGTCACCATAGTTACCCAGTGCCCAGTCAGCGACATGTAACGCCCCTGTCCATGCCTACTCGTCCAAGTGTCTGTGGTGAAATGCACCCTGTCACACAGAGTTTCTCAAAGAAGCGGTGATGCTGGGTGCAACGTGCTGGTGTAGCGCAGGCACACCTTCTTTGAGAAGTAGTGCCGACTGGGCATCTGGTACTGGGGCACTGCGACGGACATAAGGTCTCGAAAATCCTCTGTGTCCACCAGGCGGAAAGGCAGCATTTCTGTAGCCAACAGCTTGCAGATGGTGAAATTCAACCTCTTAGCTTTGTCATGGCTAGGAGGAAATGGTCTTTTACTTGTCCACATCTGAGGGACCAAGGGCTGGCTGTTGTTTTTAGACGGGGTTGAGTAGGGTGTCCCCGGCAAACTGCTCGTCTGTGAGGAAGATGCAGGCGGAAAAGTTAGGTTGGTTTGATCCAAAGGTGGTGCTCTCGATGTCGGAGAGCGCTGAACACCAGCTGGTGTTTCCACTTCCAAATGAAATGATGACCTGCCAATCACACTGGCTGTTGCGGGTAAAGAGGTGGCAGGTCTGCGTCCAAAAACCTGTGTGACTGCTGTCCCCCCAGTCACAGAGGATGAAGAGGCCGCGGATGCACAAGATGGGGCAGACGGTGGTTGGCCCGGCCCGCTAGGCCGCATTGTAGCACAGTGAGCTTCCCACTGCAACTTATGCTTCATATCCATGTGACGGTTCATGCATGAAGTACTCAAACTATGAATTTTTTGGCCTCTACTTAGCTTTTGGTGACAATTATTACAGATAACACGAGTTGGGTCATCCTTATCGATCTGAAAAAATGCCCAGGCTATACAAGGCTTAGAGCCCATGCGACCTGAAGAGCCACCACGACTTGTGGTCAGAGGCAGAGTTGTGGTTGAGGATGCAGTTGTTGACGTGCTTCCAGTACTCTGTCTCTGTCCAGGAAGGCGCAACCTAACCTCGTCGTCAATAGCATTTGTGACGCCCAGCTGCGCTTGGTATCACAGATCCTAGAAGAGTGCATTGATGGAATCCTCCACAAGAGGCCCCCATAAACATTCATACATTTCCACCTTCCACCTCAGACCAGCAGAGGGAACCCTTAGGGATATAAATAGGGAAGGTGGAGCTAGGCAGTTCAGTTCCTCTGAAGAGTTCCTGCAGTAGAGAAGCCTAAGAGAGGTCAATCTGCAGTGGAGCTCAGTCTAGTCTAGAGAACTCAGTTAATAGTTCAGCAGTGGAGCACGAGGCTCCTCCTAGCTAGATTCAGGGAGCCCAGTTAGAGCTTAAGGTGTGCCGGCGCCATAAGATCGGTGAAGTGCGGCAAGCTGCCGTTAGTGTGTATAGCCTAGTGAGGGCCCGAGTAGGCCGAAGGAGAGTGGAGAGTTAGTACAAAAGGGGCAGAGAAGCTTAACCAGCTCACCCCGAAGCATTTACCGGACACGGGATCTGAGCTTACCGGGATCTCTATGACCCAGTAAGGCATAAGCGGAATCCCTGGAGAACTACAAGTCCCAGGATCGCTAAGGTTCTGATACGTAACAGAGCCAGGAGACGCTTAGGCCCCGCATACTGGGAGTGTGAACTCCAAGACAAGGCCCTACCACAAGGTCAGCCAGCACAGGACAGAGACAAAGTTAGGCCTAGCTCCAGGCAGGTCAGAAACTTACTACGCAGAGGCAATAAACAGGAGGCCCTACACCCGCTCATTGGGGAGGATCCTGATATGCACCCTTCACCCTACAGTGCTCCGGGATGTGCCTGAATTTCCACCAGTAAAAGGTACTGAAGTGACTACCGTGTCCGTTCCCGTTCTTGCTCTGACCCAGCTGGGTCTCGCCTGTCCTGCATTCCCCCTGCATACGCTTTTCTGAGGCCTAGCTCCACCTGTGGGGAGCTATACCATCGAGCTGCCTTATCACCGGCCTCAGTGAACTGCTGCAGTGCTCGTCCTTCTCACCAGATACCACAGGTGGCGTCACGAACTCTTATAAAATTAACAATTATCCACCCTTTTAAAGAGTGACCCCAGGGTACGGGTCCGGGAGCCGACCACCACGACATCCCAAAGGCCAGGCAAAGGCCCGGGTACCGAGTCATCCCCATCCCCTGGGCTAGTCACATCCTCCTCCACCTCCTCTGCTGACCTCATCGACTGGCTGACTGTGGGTTGACAGTAAGTGGGATCTCCAACCTCGTCATCATCACCCTGTGTGTTCTCACACCCGTCGTCCTCAGAGCCAACCTCTTCCTGCCCTGACCGAAAAGTCAAGTTGTCGCTCCAATCAGGTATTTGAGTCTCATCATCGTCTTCATCATTGTCTCCACCAACAGGAGTTAGTTTGGGAATGAGGGTCTACATTATGTTCAGAACCTTCTTCATCTGGTCCTGGATCCGACTCATAAAGATTCTGGGCATCAGTGCAGATCATTTCCTCATCTGGATTAACAGAAGCTCTGGAGCAGACCTTCGTTTCCCAGGCTATAGTATGAGTAAACAGCTGTGCAGACTCAACCATCTGTGTTACCCCATACTCAGACGGGCAGCTGGAGACTTGGGAGCTGTGAGGAAGCAAGTGCGATTGGGGTGACACCTCTGAGGACTGGAGTATTTGTGATGTTGAAGTTGAGGTGGAGGAGAGCCCACTTGAAGGAGCACTTGATATCCGTTGAAGCACCTGCTGTTTTTGTGCCTCATCTGGAATTTGTAGCGATGGGCGTGTCCGTAAGAAAGGGATCGTATCACATTGTCCACGAAAAGAAGTAGACATCTTAGTTTGGCTGGAAGATGGTCTTTCTTCTGCAGATGTTACTCCCCCCCCCCCCCCCCACTGCGGGAGGGGGTCGAACCACCAGCGGACAGGCACCAGTATTGGGAGAGGGGGGCTGGCCGTCAGGGTCCACCGCGGCTCTGGCACAAACCCGGCGACACGGAGGTCGCAGGGGCAGTAACGGATTGGCCGTGTCGGCTTTGCACTCCAGCGTAGTCCCTCTGCCCACTCGCGCCCGTAGCCTCAAAGGGATGCGCAAGCGGCTTTTCTTCCCAGGGCTGTTCCCCGCCCAGCAGGAACGTAGGGGAGCTCAGGTTGGCCTTCCACTGCACTCCCTTACCTCCCTCGCCCTCTTTCCTTCTTCCTTTCTCCATCTAACCCCTCGGCTCTGTGGTGTCCGCTATCCCTCCAGCTCTCTCCTTCTCACAGGTGGACTACTGCGTGTATTCACACTGTGGCAAATCTTTTGGGCCCAGGCATAAGAAGTTGTTGAGGTAATGGATAATATGTGCCCCCTTAGAAACGTCCATTACAACCCATTCGAGGAAGCAACTAAACGCCTCAAATAGTGAGCAGGATCTGGAGCACCTCATGGGCAAACAGCGATCTATATAGTATGCTCCTTCCCAGAAGCAGCCCAATAGGTGGACACTATTCGGAGGCACAGGTAGTAAGTAAGGATGTACAGTATATACTACTGTACTTGGTTCCGCGTCGATGTTGTCGTTTACTGACCTGCCCCTTGGATATGACAAATGGTGGATTAGTCCAAATGTATTGGGTTCCGTTTTTGGCACAACTCACAACGGGGATACCACTACGTCTTGTAAGGAAAGTGTTCTGAATCAAACCGCCATTCTACCTAAAGATATTTCTTTTTTTAATTTTCTTGTCACGACGTCTGGGTGTTGGTAGGCTGATTTTAGATTTTTACTCCAGCCTTTCTTGATTTTAGAAGGGCATGACATGCCTATATCTGTGTCTCCCCCTCCTTTTACTCCTCCACCTCTTTTCTTTTCGCATGACTATATGTACTTGTCACTTTTCCATGTGTTAGTTGTGTCTTCTGAGCAGTTTTTCAGCTTTTGGACACATTTGAAGTGTTTTCTATGTGTTTTCTATGTGTTTTCTATGTGTTTTCTATGTGTTTTCTATGTGTTTTCTATGTGTTTTCTATGTGTTTTCTATGTGTTTTTGTTTGCCTGCCATTGGTTTTAACGGTGTTCGAAGGTGTTCGACGAACCGAACTCGAACACTACGGGGGTGGCTCAACACTATTAATAACCCTTTCCCCCAGACAGTAGTCCAGAACAAATGAAGTTTTGCCAAAAGTAAAAATTTTAAAAATAAATTTTATTCACTACATAATAAAAACAATGTATTAAAAAATCAGAAAAGCCTGTTTTTTTAATACATTGTTAATTAAATTAATTAAATTAATTAAAGTTTGAAGTGCCATGGTGATTGGTAAATTTGGATTCTCATTTTGTGAATTTCATCCCATTGCTTCTAGTCTTTTTTTGTGCAAATGAGGGTAAAGCTGATGCCTATACAGTGGGACAGCCCTTCAAATATTTGTAGACAGCTATTAAGATTCCTCTTTCTCCTCCCTACAATGTAAGTGGAGCTTGAATCTTTCAACTTTCTTACTCCCTGTGTGGACCTACTGTGCTCGTGTCAGCTGTCAATCCTTTTCTGTTTGTTTTTTCAACTTTCTTACAATACGGCACCTGATTAGGATGTCCGTACGTGGTAGCAGCAGGCTGATTGAGCTGTAACAAAGTTGTCCACATTCAAGATATCTATTTAGTGTAAGTGTTTTGTTGGTTTTAATTCCCCTCCTCCCTCCACAGAAGCGCTTCTTTTCAGCCTTTTTTCTTGCTTTTTTTTGTAAGCCAGTTATGAATCCACCTAAAGGTATGTGCACATGGTCAGTAAACGCTGTGGATTGGACTCAGTGCACTTGCGCTGCGTTCGAACTGCAGCGTTTGACATTAAAAGCAAAGTGGATGGGATTTCTAGAAATCCCACGCCCACTATGCGCTTCCATGCACCTGCGAATCACCCGCGGACACGGACATGCGTTGCGTCTTTCCAGACAGCAGCGTGTCAATTTCTCTTGCGGAGCCACTAGTCTCCGCAACAGAAATTAGATCAATATGTGACGCCCGGGTGGAGGAGAGATAGAGATGTTGACTCGCCTCTCCTTCCCCTTCTCGCTAGCCCACCCTGAGAGTTGGGGTACTCTGATCTGGGCCACTGTGCTTGAGTGGATGTAGTCGCGGCCTAGGCCCGGTCCGTGCCCAGGGTTGTCACATGAAAATAAGGGCTAGGAGGGACGGTGACGGATGACAGTGTTTCGAGTGGTATTTGACTACGCCACCTGTGGGGTCTGGTCATGGCCACCAGCGCTGCAGCAGTCCTCTGAGGCGGGATGTAGTGGCAGCAGGCGATGGTATAACTCCTCACAGGCGGAGCTGGGCCTCAGGGCAGCGAGGACGGATGGAGGGAGTAGTAGTGAGGAAGTTCTGGTGCTGTGTTGTGCGGTGCAATAATAAGAGTCCGGAGGCCATAGGGGTAGTCTTCCAGGTCTTTACTCACGGTTTCGTAAGCAGCGGCAAGGCTTCTCCCTGCTCCTCACGGCGCTCTGCGGCCACCAGGACCGGGGGTCCGCCAATCTCCGAGCAGTTCAGGTGCTTAGTCAGAACCCCGCACCAGAGTGTTCCTAGACTTTTAACTAAGTCCTCTCCTGTCCGTGTGTGTAGAAAGGCTGGATCTCCCTCTGGACTATGCACAGATCTTGGGTACGGCGGCAATTCCGTTCCGTCCATCACCCGACGGGATCCACTGAGCCTTCCGGGCTTTCCTGACTGAGACTTGGAGTTACAGAGTCAAGTATCAGGGGCCGGTACCCCTTTTGCAGCAGGAGCCCCTCTGACCAAGCCAGAATAAAGGTAGTAGGTGGCGTATGCCGCTCTGTTAACTTCCCCCTGGGATCCTTTTGCCTGCGGAGCTTGTCTCCTCTGCTCCCCTCCTGGCCTTCTTAAGCAGGGACCTTGACCGGGTAGAGACAGCCGTTAACTCTTGCCCGCTCCTCGTCTCGAGGCCAGAGCACGAGGACCATGTCCCCATCAACTGCAGGTTCACACAGAAAGCCACGTTCAGTGATGAAGATCACAATCAAAGACCTTGAACTTAAGATGGCTAACTATTTTATATGAATTTTGTACGTGTAACCTTTAAGTGTGTCCTCCACCCTCACCCACTACTAGGTTCCCCCTATCTTTGGTTCCCCCATCTCCTCTTATCCCAGCTGGGGCAGCACCCAAGTGCAAATACGCCCCCCTACAGGTGGGAGAAGTGTAGTGTTGGATGTAGAGGTGTGGTCCTGACAGCTGCACCATCCTTACCTCGAAGGGAGATACCACAACTCATTAAAGAGATGCAGTACCTCTGTGGTGACCGAACCCTCAAATACAATGTATTGATTGCGGTGAATCTGCATGATTCTATGAACATATGCGGATTCACCTGCGTGCAGCGCTTTGGACACAGCATAAAGTATGCTGCGTTCAAAGCGCTAACAGTACGGATGGTGTACACATACCCTAACAGTTGCCTTGTCTAATAAGTCTGACATGACTTGTTAGTTACAAACCCATGCTGGCTCTGGTTAATCACTTCATTTTCTTGCAGATACTTGCATACATGTTGTTTAATAATTTGTTCAAAGATCTTTCCTGGTATAGAAGTAAGGCTCATAGACCTATAGTTCCCTGGGTCCATGTTCTTTCCTGTTTTGAAGATAGGGACAACATTCGCTCTCATCCAGTCTACTGGGACTTCGACAGTTCTCCAAGAATTTTCAAAGATTATGAACTCATATCTGGTGGAGTATTTTGCCTTTAAGCAGTTGTGTGTATTCTTGAACCCATATCTGGTGGAGTATTTTGTCTTTAAGCAGCTGTGTGTATTCTTGAACTCATATCTGGTGGAGTATTTTGCCTTTAAGCAGCTGTGTGTATTCTTGAACCCATATCTGTGGGAGTATTTTGCCTTTAAGCAGCTGTGTGTATTCTTGAACCCATATCTGTGGGAGTATTTTGCTTTTAAGCAGCTGTGTGTATTCTTGAACCCATATCTGTGGGAGTATTTTGCCTTTAAGCAGTTGTATGTATTCTTGAACCCATATCTGTGGAACTATTTTTTCTTTTAAGCAGCTGTGTTTATTCTTGAACCCATATCTGTGGGAGTATTTTGCCTTTAAGTAGCTGTGTGTATTCTTGAACCCATATCTGGTGGAGTATTTTCCCTTTAAGCAGCTGTGTGTATACTTGAACCCATATCTATGGGAGTATTTTGCCTTTAAGCAGCTGTGTTTATTCTTGAACCCATATCTATGGGAGTATTTTGTCTTTAAGCAGTTGTGTGTATTCTTGAACCCATATCTGGTGGAGTATTTTGCTTGTAAGCAGCTTTGTGTATTCTCGAACCCATATCTGGTGGAGTATTTTGCCTTTAAGCAGCTGTGTGTATTCTTGAACCCATATCTGATGGAGTATTTTGCCTATAAGCAGCTGTGTGTATTCTTGAACACATCTGTGGGAGTATTTTGCTTCTAAGCAGCTGTGTGTATTCTTAAACCCATGTCTGGTGGAGTATTTTGCTTTTAAGCAGTTGTGTGTATTCTTGAACACATATCTGTGGGAGTATTTTGCTTTTAAGCAGCTGTGTGTATTCTTGAACCCATATCTGTAGGAGTATTTTACCTTTAAGCAGCTGTGTGTATTCTTGAACCCATATCTGTGGGAGTATTTTGCTTTTAAGCAGCTTTGTGTATTCTTGAACCCATATCTGGTGGAGTATTTTGCTTTTAAGCAGCTGTGTGTATTCTTGAACCCATATCTGGTGGAGTATTTTGCTTTTAAGCAGCTGTGTGTATTCTTGAACCCATATCTGTAGGAGTATTTTGCCTTTAAGCAGCTGTGTGTATTCTTGAACCCATATCTGTAGGAGTATTTTGCCTTTAAGCAGCTGTGTGGATTCTTGAACCCATATCTGTGGGAGTATTTTGCTTTTAAGCAGCTTTGTGTATTCTTGAACCCATATCTGGTGGAGTATTTTGCTTTTAAGCAGCTGTGTGTATTCTTGAACCCATATCTGGTGGAGTATTTTGCTTTTAAGCAGCTGTGTGTATTCTTGAACCCATATCTGTAGGAGTATTTTGCCTTTAAGCAGCTGTGTGTATTCTTGAACCCATATCTGATGGAGTATTTTGCCTTTAAGCAGCTGTGTGTATTCTTGAACACATAGCTGATGGAGCATTTTGCCTTTAAGCAGCTGTGTGTATTCTTGAACCCATATCTGTGGGAGTATTTTGCTTTTAAGCAGCTTTGTGTATTCTTGAACCCATATCTGGTGCAGTATTTTGCTTTTAAGCAGCTGTGTGTATTCTTGAACCCATATCTGTAGGAGTATTTTGTCTTTAAGCAGCTGTGTGTATTCTTGAACCCATATCTGTGGGAGTATTTTGTCTTAAAGCAGTTTCTGTATGCTTTAAAATATTTAATTAGACTTATCTTGTTAGCAAGGCCATTTTACCTTCTTGCAAGAACACATTATTGCTACAAGAAGAAACATCTGGCCAGGGAGAACACGTTATATTTTTAGCAAGGACACGCTATTGATACAAGAAGGAACATTTCAGCTTGCTGTTTTTTTTTACCTAAAATAACTGTCAGACTTATATAGCATAGATGGGGCCTTTAAACTTGAGGGACTCCATCTTCTGCTATAACATGTGTATTCTTGAACCCATATCTGGTGGAGTATTTTGCTTTTCAGCAGCTGTGTGTATTCTTGAACCCATATCTGTAGGAGTATTTTACCTTTAAGCAGCTGTGTGTATTCTTGAACTCCTATCTGGTGGAGTATTTTGTCTTTAAGCAGTTGTGTGTATTCTTGAACCCATATCTGGTGGAGTATTTTGCTTTTCAGCAGCTGTGTGTATTCTTGAACCCATATCTGGTGGAGTATTTTGCTTTTAAGCAGTTGTGTGTATTCTTGAACTCCTATCTGGTGGAGTATTTTGTCTTTAAGCAGTTGTGTGTATTCTTGAACCCATATCTAGTGGAGTATTTTGCTTTTAAGCAGTTGTGTGTATTCTTGAACCCATATCTGTAGGAGTATTTTACCTTTAAGCAGTTGTGTGTATTCTTGAACCCATATCTGTGGGAGTATTTTGTCTTTAAGCAGTTTCTGTATGCTTTAAAATATTTAATTAGACTTATCTGGTTAGCAAGGCCATTTTACCTTCTTGCAAAAACACATTATTGCTACAAGAAGAAACATCTGGCCAGGGAGAACACGTTATCTTTTTAGCAAGGACACGCTATTGATACAAGAAGGAACATTTCAGCTTGCTGTTTTTTTTTACCTAAAATAACTGTCAGACTTATATAGCATAGATGGGGCCTTTAAACTTGAGGGACTCCATCTTCTGCTATAACATGTGTATTCTTGAACCCATATCTGGTGGAGTATTTTGCTTTTCAGCAGCTGTGTGTATTCTTGAACCCATATCTGTAGGAGTATTTTACCTTTAAGCAGCTGTGTGTATTCTTGAACCCGTATCTGGTGGAGTATTTTGCTTTTCAGCAGCTGTGTGTATTCTTGAACCCATATCTGTAGGAGTATTTTACCTTTAAGCAGCTGTGTGTATTCTTGAACCCATATCTGTGGGAGTATTTTGCTTTTAAGCAGCTTTGTGTATTCTTGAACCCATATCTGTGGGAGTATTTTGCTTTTAAGCAGCTTTGTGTATTCTTGAACCCATATCTAGTGGAGTATTTTGCTTTTAAGCAGCTGTGTGTATTCTTGAACCCATATCTGTGGAGGTATTTTGCTTTTAATCAGCTTTGTGTATTCTTGAACCCATATCTGGTGGAGTATTTTGCTTTTAAGCAGTTGTGTGTATTCTTGAACTCATATCTGGTGGAGTATTTTGTCTTTAAGCAGTTGTGTGTATTCTTGAACCCATATCTAGTGGAGTATTTTGCTTTTAAGCAGTTGTGTGTATTCTTGAACCCATATCTGTAGGAGTATTTTACCTTTAAGCAGTTGTGTGTATTCTTGAACCCATATCTGTGGGAGTATTTTGCTTTTAAGCAGCTTTGTGTATTCTTGAACCCATATCTGTGGGAGTATTTTGCTTTTAAGCAGTTGTGTGTATTCTTGAACCCATATCTGGTGGAGTATTTTGCTTTTAAGCAGCTGTGTGTATTCTTGAACCCATATCTGTAGGAGTATTTTGTCTTTAAGCAGTTGTGTGTATTCTTGAACCCATATCTGTGGGAGTATTTTGCTTTTAAGCAGCTTTGTGTATTCTTGAACCCATATCTGGTGGAGTATTTTGCTTTTAAGCAGTTGTGTGTATTCTTGAACACATGTCTGTGGGAGTATTTTGCTTTTAAGCAGTTGTGTGTATTCTTGAACCCATATCTGGTGGAGTATTTTGCTTTTAAGCAGCTGTGTGTATTCTTGAACCCATATCTGTAGGAGTATTTTGTCTTTAAGCAGCTGTGTGTATTCTTGAACCCATATCTGTGGGAGTATTTTGTCTTAAAGCAGTTTCTGTATGCTTTAAAATATTTAATTAGACTTATCTTGTTAGCAAGGCCATTTTACCTTCTTGCAAGAACACATTATTGCTACAAGAAGAAACATCTGGCCAGGGAGAACACGTTATATTTTTAGCAAGGACACGCTATTGATACAAGAAGGAACATTTCAGCTTGCTGTTTTTTTTTACCTAAAATAACTGTCAGACTTATATAGCATAGATGGGGCCTTTAAACTTGAGGGACTCCATCTTCTGCTATAACATGTGTATTCTTGAACCCATATCTGGTGGAGTATTTTGCTTTTCAGCAGCTGTGTGTATTCTTGAACCCATATCTGTAGGAGTATTTTACCTTTAAGCAGCTGTGTGTATTCTTGAACCCATATCTGTGGGAGTATTTTGCTTTTAAGCAGCTTTGTGTATTCTTGAACCCATATCTGGTGGAGTATTTTGCTTTTAAGCAGTTGTGTGTATTCTTGAACCCATATCTGGTGGAGTATTTTGCTTTTAAGCAGCTGTGTGTATTCTTGAACCCATATCTGTAGGAGTATTTTGTCTTTAAGCAGTTGTGTGTATTCTTGAACCCATATCTGGTGGAGTATTTTGCTTGTAAGCAGCTTTGTGTATTCTCGAACCCATATCTGGTAGAGTATTTTGCCTTTAAGCAGCTGTGTGTATTCTTGAACCCATATCTGATGGAGTATTTTGCCTTTAAGCAGCTGTGTGTATTCTTGAACCCATATCTGGTGGAGTATTTTGCTTTTAAGCAGTTGTGTGTATTCTTGAACTCCTATCTGGTGGAGTATTTTGTCTTTAAGCAGTTGTGTGTATTCTTGAACCCATATCTAGTGGAGTATTTTGCTTTTAAGCAGTTGTGTGTATTCTTGAACCCATATCTGTAGGAGTATTTTACCTTTAAGCAGTTGTGTGTATTCTTGAACCCATATCTGTGGGAGTATTTTGCTTTTAAGCAGCTTTGTGTATTCTTGAACCCATATCTGGTGGAGTATTTTGCTTTTAAGCAGTTGTGTGTATTCTTGAACACATGTCTGTGGGAGTATTTTGCTTTTAAGCAGTTGTGTGTATTCTTGAACCCATATCTGGTGGAGTATTTTGCTTTTAAGCAGCTGTGTGTATTCTTGAACCCATATCTGTAGGAGTATTTTGTCTTTAAGCAGTTGTGTGTATTCTTGAACCCATATCTGGTGGAGTATTTTGCTTGTAAGCAGCTTTGTGTATTCTCGAACCCATATCTGGTGGAGTATTTTGCCTTTAAGCAGCTGTGTGTATTTTTGAACCCATATCTGATGGAGTATTTTGCCTTTAAGCAGCTGTGTGTATTCTTGAACACATATCTGATGGAGTATTTTGCCTTTAAGCAGCTGTGTGGATTCTTGAACCCATATCTGTGGGAGTATTTTGCTTTTAAGCAGCTGTGTGTATTCTTGAATCCATATCTGGTGGAGTATTTTGCTTTTAAGCAGCTGTGTGTATTCTTGAACCCATATCTGTAGGAGTATTTTGTCTTTAAGCAGCTGTGTGTATTCTTGAACTCATATCTGTGGGAGTATTTTGTCTTTAAGCAGTTTCTGTATGCTTTAAAATATTTAATTAGACTTATCTGGTTAGCAAGGCCATTTTACCTTCTTGCAAGAACACATTATTGCTACAAGAAGAAACATCTGGCCAGGGAGAACACGTTATATTTTTAGCAAGGACACGCTATTGATACAAGAAGGAACATTTCAGCTTGCTGTTTTTTTTTACCTAAAATAACTGTCAGACTTGTATAGCATAGATGGGGCCTTTAAACTTGAGGGACTCGATCTTCTGCTATAACATGTGTATTCTTGAACCCATATCTGGTGGAGTATTTTGCTTTTCAGCAGCTGTGTGTATTCTTGAACCCATATCTGTGGGAGTATTTTGCCTTTAAGCAGCTGTGTGTATTCTTGAACCCATATCTGATGGAGTATTTTGCCTTTAAGCAGCTGTGTGTATTCTTGAACACATATCTGTGGGAGTATTTTCCTTTTAAGCAGCTATGTGTATTCTCGAACACATATCTGGTGGAGTATTTTGCTTTTAAGCAGCTGTGTGTATTCTTGAACCCAGGGCCGGCGTCAGCACCCGGCGTACCCGGGCAAGTGCCGGGGCCCTGGACCATCAGGGGGGCCCACTGCCCGTCGGGGCCCGGGCCGCTTCCCCGGCAACTGTGCAGGGCCGCACGTGCTGTCCGAGCCCTGCTCTGCTTCATGTGCTGCTGCTCCACCAATCAGGCCCAGTCAGGGGCGTCACTATGCACTTAGATCTGGGGCCTGGATCATAAGTGAGAGTGCACGCACCACACAACAGGCAGGGTTCAGGCTCCCCTGCGTGCAGTGGATGTGCTTCTCTCCCTGCTCGTCCTTCTGGCAAGTCAGAGAAGAGGATCCATGTGCAGAGCAATTGCACAGCGCCACCTAGGGGGAGTATATGTTGGAAGGGGGAGGAAGGAGGTTAATGAGGCCTCAGGCCAGGTCTGTCAGGGAATATAGCCACCGGCTTTAGGGAGAGGGGATAGAGATCACAACTCTCTCCTCTGTGCCTGCACAGCAACCCATCCCCCACCTCCTGTAATGTTAGACAGCTCAGCAGTCGTGACGGGGAGTGTGTGCAGGGCTGACAGGGTGTACAAGCTGCTCCTACTGCTGATTTCCAAGGTCAGGAATCCCCCACTGCTGCCACTGGATACATGCTGATGAAGAGAGTAAGAATGTATATGTCATGTCCCAGTATAATGTGTGTAGTATATATATATATATGGTCATGTGTATATAGGTAATATATTTGTATAATGTGCTAACAGATTAGGTCTCTGTATAATGTGTTTATGCGTAGCTCATGTGTCCGTATAATGCGTAGGTCATGTGGCCGTATAATGTGTATATGTATAATGCTTAACTCATGTGGCCGTATAATGTGTAGGTCATGTGGCCGTATAATGTGTATATGTATAATGTGTAGCTCATGTGGCCGTATATTGTGTAGGTCATGTGGCCGTATAATGTGTATATTTATAATGCGTAGCTCATGTGGCCGTATAATGTGTAGGTCATGTGGCCGTATAATGTGTATATGTATAATGTTTAGGTCTTGTGGCCGGATAATGTGTAGGTCATGTGGCCGTATAATGTGTATATGTATAATGCGTAGCTCATGTGTCCGTATAATGTGTATATGTATAATGCGTAGGTCATGTGGCCGTATAATGTGTATATGTATAATGCTTAACTCATGTGGCCGTATAATGTGTAGGTCATGTGGCCGTATAATGTGTATATGTATAATGTGTAGCTCATGTGGCCGTATATTGTGTAGGTCATGTGGCCGTATAATGTGTATATGTATAATGCGTAGCTCATGTGGCCGTATAATGTGTAGGTCATGTGGCCGTATAATGTGTATATGTATAATGTGTAGCTCATGTGGCCGTATATTGTGTAGGTCATGTGGCCGTATAATGTGTATATGTATAATGCGTAGCTCATGTGGCCGTATAATGTGTAGGTCATGTGGCCGTATAATGTGTATATGTATAATGTTTAGGTCTTGTGGCCGGATAATGTGTAGGTCATGTGGCCGTATAATGTGTATATGTATAATGCGTAGCTCATGTGTCCGTATAATGTGTATATGTATAATGCGTAGGTCATGTGGCCGTATATTGTGTAGGTCATGTGGCCGTATAATGTGTATATGTATAATGCGTAGCTCACGTGGCCGTATAATGTGTAGGTCATGTGGCCTTATAATGTGTATATGTATAATGCGTAGCTCTTGTGGCCGTATAATGTGTATATGTATAATGCGTAGCTCATGTGGCCGTATAATGTGTATATGTATAATGCGTAGCTCATGTGGCCGTATAATGTGTATATGTATAATGGGTAGCTCATGTGGCCGTATAATGTGTATATGTATAATGGGTAGCTCATGTGGCCGTATAATTTGTATATGTATAATGCGTAGCTCATGTGGCCGTATAATGTGTATATGTATAATGTGTAGCTCATGTGGCCGTATAATGTGTAGGTCATGTGGCCGTATAATGTGTATATGTATAATGCGTAGGTCATGTGTCCGTATAATGTGTATATGTATAATGTGTAGGTCATGTGGCCGTATAATGTTTAGGTCATGTGGCCGTATAATGTGTATATGTATAATGCGTAGCTCATGTGGCCATATAATGTGTATATGTATAATGCGTAGCTCATGTGGCCGTATAATGTGTATATGTATAATGCGTAGCTCATGTGGCCGTATAATGTGTATATGTATAATGCGTAGGTCATGTGTCCGTATAATGTGTATATGTATAATGCGTAGGTCATGTGTCCGTATAATGTGTATATGTATAATGCGTAGCTCATGTGTCCTTATAATGTGTATATGTCTAATGCGTAGCTCATGTGTCCGTATAATGTGTAGGTCATGTGGCCATATAATGTGTATATGTATAATGTGTAGCTCATGTGGCTGTATAATGTGTAGGTCATGTGTCCGTATACTGTGTATATGTATAATGCGTAGGTCATGTGTCCGTTTAATGTGTATATGTATAATGTGTAGCTCATGTGGCCGTATAATGTGTAGCTCATGTGGCCGTATAATGTGTATATGTATAATGTGTAGCTCATGTGGCCGTATAATGTGTAGGTCATGTGGCCGTATAATGTGTAGGTCATGTGGCCGTATCATGTGTATATGTATAATGTTTAGGTCATGTGGCCGTATAATGTGTATATGTGTAATGTGTAGGTCATGTGTCCGTATAATGTGTATATGTATAATGCGTAGCTCATGTGTCTGTATAATGTGTAGCTCATGTGGCCGTATAATGTGTATATGTATAATGTTTAGGTCTTGTGACCGTATAATGTGTAGGTCATGTGGCCATATAATGTGTATATGTATAATGGTTAGGGTTAGGGGTGGGGTTAGGGTACCTTAGGGTTAGGGTACTTTAGGGTTAGGGGGTTAGGGGTTAGGGTTAAGGGTTAGGGTTGGGGTTAAGGGTTAGGGTTAGAGTTAGGGTACCTTAGGGTTAGGGGATTAGGGTTAGAGGGTTAGGGTTAGGGTACCTTAGGGGTAGGGTTAGGGTTAGGGTACGTGAGGGTTAGGGTTAGGGGGTTAGGGTTAGGGTTAGGGAACGGGTTAGGGTACGGGTTAGGGTACGGGTTAGGGTTAAGGGTATTCTTGAACCCATATCTGTAGGAGTATTTTACCTTTAAGCAGTTGTGTGTATTCTTGAACCCATATCTGTGTTAGTATTTTGCTTTTAAGCAGCTTTGTGTATTCTTGAACCCATATCTGGTGGAGTATTTTGCTTTTAAGCAGTTGTGTGTATTCTTGAACACATGTCTGTGGGAGTATTTTGCTTTTAAGCAGTTGTGTGTATTCTTGAACCCATATCTGGTGGAGTATTTTGCTTTTAAGCAGCTGGGTGTATTCTTGAACCCATATCTGTAGGAGTATTTTGTCTTTAAGCAGTTGTGTGTATTCTTGAACCCATATCTGGTGGAGTATTTTGCTTGTAAGCAGCTTTGTGTATTCTCGAACCCATATCTGGTGGAGTATTTTGCCTTTAAGCAGCTGTGTGTATTCTTGAACCCATATCTGATGGAGTATTTTGCCTTTAAGCAGCTGTGTGTATTCTTGAACACATATCTGATGGAGTATTTTGCCTTTAAGCAGCTGTGTGTATTCTTGAACCCATATCTGTGGGAGTATTTTGCTTTTAAGCAGCTTTGTGTATTCTTGAACTCATATCTAGTGGAGTATTTTGCTTTTAAGCAGTTGTGTGTATTCTTGAACCCATATCTGTAGGAGTATTTTACCTTTAAGCAGTTGTGTGTATTCTTGAACCCATATCTGTGGGAGTATTTTGTCTTTAAGCAGTTTCTGTATGCTTTAAAATATTTAATTAGACTTATCTGGTTAGCAAGGCCATTTTACCTTCTTGCAAGAACACATTATTGCTACAAGAAGAAACATCTGGCCAGGGAGAACACGTTATCTTTTTAGCAAGGACACGCTATTGATACAAGAAGGAACATTTCAGCTTGCTGGTTTTTTTTACCTAAAATAACTGTCAGACTTATATAGCATAGATGGGGCCTTTAAACTTGAGGGACTCCATCTTCTGCTATAACATGTGTATTCTTGAACCCATATCTGGTGGAGTATTTTGCTTTTCAGCAGCTGTGTGTATTCTTGAACCCATATCTGTAGGAGTATTTTACCTTTAAGCAGCTGTGTGTATTCTTGAACCCATATCTGTGGGAGTATTTTGCTTTTAAGCAGCTTTGTGTATTCTTGAACCCATATCTGGTGGAGTATTTTGCTTTTAAGCAGTTGTGTGTATTCTTGAACTAATATATGGTGGAGTATTTTGTCTTTAAGCAGTTGTGTGTATTCTTGAACCCATATCTAGTGGAGTATTTTGCTTTTAAGCAGTTGTGTGTATTCTTGAACCCATATCTGTAGGAGTATTTTACCTTTAAGCAGTTGTGTGTATTCTTGAACCCATATCTGTGGGAGTATTTTGCTTTTAAGCAGCTTTGTGTATTCTTGAACCCATATCTGGTGGAGTATTTTGCTTTTAAGCAGTTGTGTGTATTCTTGAACACATGTCTGTGGGAGTATTTTGCTTTTAAGCAGTTGTGTGTATTCTTGAACCCATATCTGGTGGAGTATTTTGCTTTTAAGCAGCTGTGTGTATTCTTCAACCCATATCTGTAGGAGTATTTTGTCTTTAAGCAGTTGTGTGTATTCTTGAACCCATATCTGGTGGAGTATTTTGCTTTTAAGCAGCTGTGTGTATTCTTGAACCCAGGGCCGGCGTCAGCACCTGGCGTACCCGGGCAAGTGCCGAGGCCCTGGACCATCAGGGAGGCCCACTGCCCTTCGGGGCCCGGGACGCTTCCCCGACAACTGTGCAGGGCCGCACGTGCTGTCCGAGCCCTGCTCTGCTTCATGTGCTGCTGCTCCACCAATCAGGCCCAGTCAGGGGCGTCACTATGCACTTAGATCTGGGGCCTGGATCATAAGTGAGAGTGCACGCACCACACAACAGGCAGGGTTCAGGCTCCCCTGCGTGCAGTGGATGTGCTTCTCTCCCTGCTCGTCCTTCTGG
Source organism: Phyllobates terribilis (assembly GCF_046119375.1). Lineage (NCBI taxonomy): Eukaryota > Metazoa > Chordata > Amphibia > Anura > Dendrobatidae > Phyllobates > Phyllobates terribilis. The sequence continues at coordinate 178,194,717 of NW_027362773.1, forward strand.
CAAGTCAGAGAAGAGGATCCATGTGCAGAGCAATTGCACAGCGCCACCTAGGGGGAGTATATGTTGGAAGGGGGAGGAAGGAGGTTAATGAGGCCTCAGGCCAGGTCTGTCAGGGAATATAGCCACCGGCTTTAGGGAGAGGGGATAGAGATCACAACTCTCTCCTCTGTGCCTGCACAGCAACCCATCCCCCACCTCCTGTAATGTTAGACAGCTCAGCAGTCGTGACGGGGAGTGTGTGCAGGGCTGACAGGGTGTAATGTCATGTCCCAGTATAATGTGTGTAGTATATATATATATATGGTCATGTGTATATAGGTAATATATTTGTATAATGTGCTAACAGATTAGGTCTCTGTATAATGTGTTTATGCGTAGCTCATGTGTCCGTATAATGCGTAGGTCATGTGGCCGTATAATGTGTATATGTATAATGCTTAACTCATGTGGCCGTATAATGTGTAGGTCATGTGGCCGTATAATGTGTATATGTATAATGTGTAGCTCATGTGGCCGTATATTGTGTAGGTCATGTGGCCGTATAATGTGTATATGTATAATGCGTAGCTCATGTGGCCGTATAATGTGTAGGTCATGTGGCCGTATAATGTGTATATGTATAATGTTTAGGTCTTGTGGCCGGATAATGTGTAGGTCATGTGGCCTTATAATGTGTATATGTATAATGCGTAGCTCATGTGTCCGTATAATGTGTATATGTATAATGCGTAGGTCATGTGGCCGTATAATGTGTATATGTATAATGCTTAACTCATGTGGCCGTATAATGTGTAGGTCATGTGGCCGTATAATGTGTATATGTATAATGTGTAGCTCATGTGGCCGTATATTGTGTAGGTCATGTGGCTGTATAATGTGTATATGTATAATGCGTAGCTCATGTGGCCGTATAATGTGTAGGTCATGTGGCCGTATAATGTGTATATGTATAATGTGTAGCTCATGTGGCCGTATATTGTGTAGGTCATTTGGCCGTATAATGTGTATATGTATAATGCGTAGCTCATGTGGCCGTATAATGTGTAGGTCATGTGGCCGTATAATGTGTATATGTATAATGTTTAGGTCTTGTGGCCGGATAATGTGTAGGTCATGTGGCCGTATAATGTGTATATGTATAATGCGTAGCTCATGTGTCCGTATAATGTGTATATGTATAATGCGTAGGTCATGTGGCCGTATATTGTGTAGGTCATGTGGCCGTATAATGTGTATATGTATAATGCGTAGCTCACGTGGCCGTATAATGTGTAGGTCATGTGGCCTTATAATGAGTATATGTATAATGCGTAGCTCTTGTGGCCGTATAATGTGTATATGTATAATGCGTAGCTCATGTGGCCGTATAATGTGTATATGTATAATGCGTAGCTCATGTGGCCGTATAATGTGTATATGTATAATGGGTAGCTCATGTGGCCGTATAATGTGTATATGTATAATGGGTAGCTCATGTGGCCGTATAATGTGTATATGTATAATGGGTAGCTCATGTGGCCGTATAATTTGTATATGTATAATGCGTAGCTCATGTGGCCGTATAATGTGTATATGTATAATGTGTAGCTCATGTGGCCGTATAATGTGTAGGTCATGTGGCCGTATAATGTGTATATGTATAATGCGTAGGTCATGTGTCCGTATAATGTGTATATGTATAATGTGTAGGTCATGTGGCCGTATAATGTTTAGGTCATGTGGCCGTATAATGTGTATATGTATAATGTGTAGGTCATGTGGCCATATAATGTGTATATGTATAATGCGTAGCTCATGTGGCCATATAATGTGTATATGTATAATGCGTAGCTCATGTGGCCGTATAATGTGTATATGTATAATGCGTAGCTCATGTGGCCGTATTATGTGTATATGTATAATGCGTAGGTCATGTGTCCGTATAATGTGTATATGTATAATGCGTAGGTCATGTGTCCGTATAATGTGTATATGTATAATGCGTAGCTCATGTGTCCTTATAATGTGTATATGTCTAATGCGTAGCTCATGTGTCCGTATAATGTGTAGGTCATGTGGCCATATAATGTGTATATGTATAATGTGTAGCTCATGTGGCTGTATAATGTGTAGGTCATGTGTCCGTATACTGTGTATATGTATAATGCGTAGGTCATGTGTCCGTTTAATGTGTATATGTATAATGTGTAGCTCATGTGGCCGTATAATGTGTAGCTCATGTGGCCGTATAATGTGTATATGTATAATGTGTAGGTCATGTGGCCGTATAATGTGTAGGTCATGTGGCCGTATAATGTGTAGGTCATGTGGCCGTATAATGTGTAGGTCATGTGGCCGTATAATGTGTAGGTCATGTGGCCGTATCATGTGTATATGTATAATGTTTAGGTCATGTGGCCGTATAATGTGTATATGTGTAATGTGTAGGTCATGTGTCTGTATAATGTGTAGCTCATGTGGCCGTATAATGTGTATATGTATAATGTTTAGGTCTTGTGACCGTATAATGTGTAGGTCATGTGGCCATATAATGTGTATATGTATAATGGTTAGGGTACCTTAGGGTTAGGGTACTTTAGGGATAGGGTTAGGGGGTTAGGGGTTAGGGTTAAGGGTTAGGGTTGGGGTTAAGGGTTAGAGTTAGGGTACCTTAGGGTTAGGGGATTAGGGTTAGAGGGTTAGGGTTAGAGTACCTTAGGGGTAGGGTTAGGGTTAGGGTTAGGGTTAGGGTTAGAGGGTTAGGGGTAGGGGTAGGGGGTTAGGGGTAGGGTATGGGTTAAGGTTAGGGTTAGGGTACGGGTTAGGGTACGGGTTAGGGTACGGGTTAGGGTTAAGGGTATTCTTGAACCCATATCTGTAGGAGTATTTTACCTTTAAGCAGTTGTGTGTATTCTTGAACCCATATCTGTGGGAGTATTTTGCTTTTAAGCAGCTTTGTGTATTCTTGAACCCATATCTGGTGGAGTATTTTGCTTTTAAGCAGTTGTGTGTATTCTTGAACACATGTCTGTGGGAGTATTTTGCTTTTAAGCAGTTGTGTGTATTCTTGAACCCATATCTGGTGGAGTATTTTGCTTTTAAGCAGCTGGGTGTATTCTTGAACCCATATCTGTAGGAGGATTTTGTCTTTAAGCAGTTGTGTGTATTCTTGAACCCATATCTGGTGGAGTATTTTGCTTGTAAGCAGCTTTGTGTATTCTCGAACCCATATCTGGTGGAGTATTTTGCCTTTAAGCAGCTGTGTGTATTCTTGAACCCATATCTGATGGAGTATTTTGCCTTTAAGCAGCTGTGTGTATTCTTGAACACATATCTGATGGAGTATTTTGCCTTTAAGCAGCTGTGTGTATTCTTGAACCCATATCTGTGGGAGTATTTTGCTTTTAAGCAGCTTTGTGTATTCTTGAACCCATATCTAGTGGAGTATTTTGCTTTTAAGCAGTTGTGTGTATTCTTGAACCCATATCTGTAGGAGTATTTTACCTTTAAGCAGTTGTGTGTATTCTTGAACCCATATCTGTGGGAGTATTTTGTCTTTAAGCAGTTTCTGTATGCTTTAAAATATTTAATTAGACTTATCTGGTTAGCAAGGTCATTTTACCTTCTTGCAAGAACACATTATTGCTACAAGAAGAAACATCTGACCAGGGAGAACACGTTATCTTTTTAGCAAGGACACGCTATTGATACAAGAAGGAACATTTCAGCTTGCTGTTTTTTTTTACCTAAAATAACTGTCAGACTTATATAGCATAGATGGGGCCTTTAAACTTGAGGGACTCCATCTTCTGCTATAACATGTGTATTCTTGAACCCATATCTGGTGGAGTATTTTGCTTTTCAGCAGCTGTGTGTATTCTTGAACCCATATCTGTAGGAGTATTTTACCTTTAAGCAGCTGTGTGTATTCTTGAACCCATATCTGTGGGAGTATTTTGCTTTTAAGCAGCTTTGTGTATTCTTGAACCCATATCTGGTGGAGTATTTTGCTTTTAAGCAGTTGTGTGTATTCTTGAACTAATATCTGGTGGAGTATTTTGTCTTTAAGCAGTTGTGTGTATTCTTGAACCCATATCTAGTGGAGTATTTTGCTTTTAAGCAGTTGTGTGTATTCTTGAACCCATATCTGTAGGATTATTTTACCTTTAAGCAGTTGTGTGTATTCTTGAACCCATATCTGTGGGAGTATTTTGCTTTTAAGCAGCTTTGTGTATTCTTGAACCCATATCTGGTGGAGTATTTTGCTTTTAAGCAGTTGTGTGTATTCTTGAACTAATATCTGGTGGAGTATTTTGTCTTTAAGCAGTTGTGTGTATTCTTGAACCCATATCTAGTGGAGTATTTTGCTTTTAAGCAGTTGTGTGTATTCTTGAACCCATATCTGTAGGAGTATTTTACCTTTAAGCAGTTGTGTGTATTCTTGAACCCATATCTGTGGGAGTATTTTGCTTTTAAGCAGCTTTGTGTATTCTTGAACCCATATCTGGTGGAGTATTTTGCTTTTAAGCAGTTGTGTGTATTCTTGAACACATGTCTGTGGGAGTATTTTGCTTTTAAGCAGTTGTGTGTATTCTTGAACCCATATCTGGTGGAGTATTTTGCTTTTAAGCAGCTGTGTGTATTCTTGAACCCATATCTGTAGGAGTATTTTGTCTTTAAGCAGCTGTGTGTATTCTTGAACTCATATCTGTGGGAGTATTTTGTCTTTAAGCAGTTTCTGTATGCTTTAAAATATTTAATTAGACTTATCTGGTTAGCAAGGCCATTTTACCTTCTTGCAAGAACACATTATTGCTACAAGAAGAAACATCTGGCCAGGGAGAACACGTTATATTTTTAGCAAGGACACGCTATTGATACAAGAAGGAACATTTCAGCTTGCTGTTTTTTTTTAACTAAAATAACTGTCAGACTTATATAGCATAGATGGGGCCTTTAAACTTGAGGGACTCAATCTTCTGCTATAACATGTGTATTCTTGAACCCATATCTGGTGGAGTATTTTGCTTTTCAGCAGCTGTGTGTATTCTTGAACCCATATCTGTGGGAGTATTTTGCCTTTAAGCAGCTGTGTGTATTCTTGAACCCATATCTGTGGGAGTATTTTCCTTTTAAGCAGCTATGTGTATTCTCGAACACATATCTGGTGGAGTATTTTGCTTTTAAGCAGCTGTGTGTATTCTTGAACCCAGGGCCGGCGTCAGCACCCGGCGTACCCGGGCAAGTGCCGGGGCCCTGGACCATCAGGTGGGCCCACTGCCCGTCGGGGCCCGGGCCGCTTCCCCGGCAACTGTGCAGGGCCGCACGTGCTGTCCGAGCCCTGCTCTGCTTCATGTGCTGCTGCTCCACCAATCAGGCCCAGTCAGGGGCGTCACTATGCACTTAGATCTGGGGCCTGGATCATAAGTGAGAGTGCACGCACCACACAACAGGCAGGGTTCAGGCTCCCCTGCGTGCAGTGGATGTGCTTCTCTCCCTGCTCATCCTTCTGGCAAGTCAGAGAAGAGGATCCATGTGCAGAGCAATTGCACAGCGCCACCTAGGGGGAGTATATGTTGGAAGGGGGAGGAAGGAGGTTAATGAGGCCTCAGGCCAGGTCTGTCAGGGAATATAGCCACCGGCTTTAGGGAGAGGGGATAGAGATCACAACTCTCTCCTCTGTGCCTGCACAGCAACCCATCCCCCACCTCCTGTAATGTTAGACAGCTCAGCAGTCGTGACGGGGAGTGTGTGCAGGGCTGACAGGGTGTACAAGCTGCTCCTACTGCTGATTTCCAAGGTCAGGAATCCCCCACTGCTGCCACTGGATACATGCTGATGAAGAGAGTAAGTATGTATATGTCATGTCCCAGTATAATGTGTGTAGTATATATATATATATGGTCATGTGTATATAGGTAATATATTTGTATAATGTGCTAACAGATTAGGTCTCTGTATAATGTGTTTATGCGTAGCTCATGTGTCCGTATAATGCGTAGGTCATGTGGCCGTATAATGTGTATATGTATAATGCTTAACTCATGTGGCCGTATAATGTGTAGGTCATGTGGCCGTATAATGTGTATATGTATAATGTGTAGCTCATGTGGCCGTATATTGTGTAGGTCATGTGGCCGTATAATGTGTATATTTATAATGCGTAGCTCATGTGGCCGTGTAATGTGTAGGTCATGTGGCCGTATAATGTGTATATGTATAATGTTTAGGTCTTGTGGCCGGATAATGTGTAGGTCATGTGGCCGTATAATGTGTATATGTATAATGCGTAGCTCATGTGTCCGTATAATGTGTATATGTATAATGCGTAGGTCATGTGGCCGTATAATGTGTATATGTATAATGCTTAACTCATGTGGCCGTATAATGTGTAGGTCATGTGGCCGTATAATGTGTATATGTATAATGTGTAGCTCATGTGGCCGTATATTGTGTAGGTCATGTGGCCGTATAATGTGCATATGTATAATGCGTAGCTCATGTGGCCGTATAATGTGTAGGTCATGTGGCCGTATAATGTGTATATGTATAATGTGTAGCTCATGTGGCCGTATATTGTGTAGGTCATGTGGCCGTATAATGTGTATATGTATAATGCGTAGCTCATGTGGCCGTATAATGTGTAGGTCATGTGGCCGTATAATGTGTATATGTATAATGTTTAGGTCTTGTGGCCGGATAATGTGTAGGTCATGTGGCCGTATAATGTGTATATGTATAATGCGTAGCTCATGTGTCCGTATAATGTGTATATGTATAATGCGTAGGTCATGTGGCCGTATATTGTGTAGGTCATGTGGCCGTATAATGTGTATATGTATAATGCGTAGCTCACGTGGCCGTATAATGTGTAGGTCATGTGGCCTTATAATGTGTATATGTATAATGCGTAGCTCTTGTGGCCGTATAATGTGTATATGTATAATGCGTAGCTCATGTGGCCGTATAATGTGTATATGTATAATGGGTAGCTCATGTGGCCGTATAATGTGTATATGTATAATGGGTAGCTCATGTGGCCGTATAATTTGTATATGTATAATGCGTAGCTCATGTGGCCGTATAATGTGTATATGTATAATGTGTAGCTCATGTGGCCGTATAATGTGTAGGTCATGTGGCCGTATAATGTGTATATGTATAATGCGTAGGTCATGTGTCCGTATAATGTGTATATGTATAATGTGTAGGTCATGTGGCCGTATAATGTTTAGGTCATGTGGCCGTATAATGTGTATATGTATAATGTGTAGGTCATGTGGCCATATAATGTGTATATGTATAATGCGTAGCTCATGTGGCCATATAATGTGTATATGTATAATGCGTAGCTCATGTGGCCGTATAATGTGTATATGTATAATGCGTAGCTCATGTGGCCGTATAATGTGTATATGTATAATGCGTAGGTCATGTGTCCGTATAATGTGTATATGTATAATGCGTAGGTCATGTGTCCGTATAATGTGTATATGTATAATGCGTAGCTCATGTGTCCTTATAATGTGTATATGTCTAATGCGTAGCTCATGTGTCCGTATAATGTGTAGGTCATGTGGCCATATAATGTGTATATGTATAATGTGTAGCTCATGTGGCTGTATAATGTGTAGGTCATGTGTCCGTATACTGTGTATATGTATAATGCGTAGGTCATGTGTCCGTTTAATGTGTATATGCATAATGTGTAGCTCATGTGGCCGTATAATGTGTAGCTCATGTGGCCGTATAATGTGTATATGTATAATGTGTAGCTCATGTGGCCGTATAATGTGTAGGTCATGTGGCCGTATAATGTGTAGGTCATGTGGCCGTATCATGTGTATATGTATAATGTTTAGGTCATGTGGCCGTATAATGTGTATATGTGTAATGTGTAGGTCATGTGTCCGTATAATGTGTATATGTATAATGCGTAGCTCATGTGTCTGTATAATGTGTAGCTCATGTGGCCGTATAATGTGTATATGTATAATGTTTAGGTCTTGTGACCGTATAATGTGTAGGTCATGTGGCCATATAATGTGTATATGTATAATGGTTAGGGTTAGGGGTGGGGTTAGGGTACCTTAGGGTTAGGGTACTTTAGGGATAGGGTTAGGGGGTTAGGGGTTAGGGTTAAGGGTTAGGGTTGGGGTTAAGGGTTAGGGTTAGAGTTAGGGTACCTTAGGGTTAGGGGATTAGGGTTAGAGGGTTAGGGTTAGGGTACCTTAGGGGTAGGGTTAGGGTTAGGGTACGTTAGGGTTAGGGTTAGGGTTAGAGGGTTAGGGTTAGGGGTAGGGGGTTAGGGGGTTAGGGTTAGGGTTAGGGTACGGGTTAGGGTACGGGTTAGGGTTAAGGGTATTCTTGAACCCATATCTGTAGGAGTATTTTACCTTTAAGCAGTTGTGTGTATTCTTGAACCCATATCTGTGTTAGTATTTTGCTTTTAAGCAGCTTTGTGTATTCTTGAACCCATATCTGGTGGAGTATTTTGCTTTTAAGCAGTTGTGTGTATTCTTGAACACATGTCTGTGGGAGTATTTTGCTTTTAAGCAGTTGTGTGTATTCTTGAACCCATATCTGGTGGAGTATTTTGCTTTTAAGCAGCTGGGTGTATTCTTGAACCCATATCTGGTGGAGTATTTTGCCTTTAAGCAGCTGTGTGTATTCTTGAACACATATCTGATGGAGTATTTTGCCTTTAAGCGGCTGTGTGTATTCTTGAACCCATATCTGTGGGAGTATTTTGCTTTTAAGCAGCTTTGTGTATTCTTGAACTCATATCTAGTGGAGTATTTTGCTTTTAAGCAGTTGTGTGTATTCTTGAACCCATATCTGTAGGAGTATTTTACCTTTAAGCAGTTGTGTGTATTCTTGAACCCATATCTGTGGGAGTATTTTGTCTTTAAGCAGTTTCTGTATGCTTTAAAATATTTAATTAGACTTATCTGGTTAGCAAGGCCATTTTACCTTCTTGCAAGAACACATTATTGCTACAAGAAGAAACATCTGGCCAGGGAGAACACGTTATCTTTTTAGCAAGGACACGCTATTGATACAAGAAGGAACATTTCAGCTTGCTGTTTTTTTTTACCTAAAATAACTGTCAGACTTATATAGCATAGATGGGGCCTTTAAACTTGAGGGACTCAATCTTCTGCTATAACATGTGTATTCTTGAACCCATATCTGGTGGAGTATTTTGCTTTTCAGCAGCTGTGTGTATTCTTGAACCCATATCTGTAGGAGTATTTTACCTTTAAGCAGCTGTGTGTATTCTTGAACCCATATCTGTGGGAGTATTTTGCTTTTAAGCAGCTTTGTGTATTCTTGAACCCATATCTGGTGGAGTATTTTGCTTTTAAGCAGTTGTGTGTATTCTTGAACTAATATCTGGTGGAGTATTTTGTCTTTAAGCAGTTGTGTGTATTCTTGAACCCATATCTAGTGGAGTATTTTGCTTTTAAGCAGTTGTGTGTATTCTTGAACCCATATCTGTAGGAGTATTTTACCTTTAAGCAGTTGTGTGTATTCTTGAACCCATATCTGTGGGAGTATTTTGCTTTTAAGCAGCTTTGTGTATTCTTGAACCCATATCTGGTGGAGTATTTTGCTTTTAAGCAGTTGTGTGTATTCTTGAACACATGTCTGTGGGAGTATTTTGCTTTTAAGCAGTTGTGTGTATTCTTGAACCCATATCTGGTGGAGTATTTTGCTTTTAAGCAGCTGTGTGTATTCTTCAACCCATATCTGTAGGAGTATTTTGTCTTTAAGCAGTTGTGTGTATTCTTGAACCCATATCTGGTGGAGTATTTTGCTTTTAAGCAGCTGTGTGTATTCTTGAACCCATATCTGTAGGAGTATTTTGCCTTTAAGCAGCTGTGTGTATTCTTGAACTCATATCTGTGGGAGTATTTTGTCTTTAAGCAGTTTCTGTATGCTTTAAAATATTTAATTAGACTTATCTGGTTAGCAAGGCCATTTTACCTTCTTGCAAGAACACATTATTGCTACAAGAAGAAACATCTGGCCAGGGAGAACACGTTATATTTTTAGCAAGGACACGCTATTGATACAAGAAGGAACATTTCAGCTTGCTGTTTTTTTTTACCTAAAATAACTGTCAGACTTATATAGCATAGATGAGGCCTTTAAACTTGAGGGACTCCATCTTCTGCTATAACATGTGTATTCTTGAACCCATATCTGGTGGAGTATTTTGCTTTTCAGCAGCTGTGTGTATTCTTGAACCCATATCTGTGGGAGTATTTTGCCTTTAAGCAGCTGTGTGTATTCTTGAACCCATATCTGTGGGAGTATTTTGCTTTTAAGCAGCTTTGTGTATTCTTGAACCCATATCTGGTGGAGTATTTTGCTTTTAAGCAGCTGTGTGTATTCTTGAACTCATATCTGTGGGAGTATTTTGTCTTTAAGCAGTTTCTGTATGCTTTAAAATATTTAATTAGACTTATCTGGTTAGCAAGGCCATTTTACCTTCTTGCAAGAACACATTATTGCTACAAGAAGAAACATCTGGCCAGGGAGAACACGTTATATTTTTAGCAAGGACACGCTATTGATACAAGAAGGAACATTTCAGCTTGCTGTTTTTTTTTACCTAAAATAACTGTCAGACTTATATAGCATAGATGGGGCCTTTAAACTTGAGGGACTCCATCTTCTGCTATAACATGTGTATTCTTGAACCCATATCTGGTGGAGTATTTTGCTTTTCAGCAGCTGTGTGTATTCTTGAACCCATATCTGTGGGAGTATTTTGCCTTTAAGCAGCTGTGTGTATTCTTGAACACATATCTGGTGGAGTATTTTCCTTTTAAGCAGCTGTGTGTATTCTCGAACACATATCTGGTGGAGTATTTTGCTTTTAAGCAGCTGTGTGTATTCTTGAACCCAGGGCCGGCGTCAGCACCCGGCGTACCCGGGCAAGTGCCGGGGCCCTGGACCATCAGGGGGGCCCACTGCCCGTCGGGGCCCGGGCCGCTTCCCCGGCAACTGTGCAGGGCCGCACGTGCTGTCTGAGCCCTGCTCTGCTTCATGTGCTGCTGCTCCACCAATCAGGCCCAGTCAGGGGCGTCACTATGCACTTAGATCTGGGGCCTGGATCATAAGTGAGAGTGCACGCACCACACAACAGGCAGGGTTCAGGCTCCCCTGCGTGCAGTGGATGTGCTTCTCTCCCTGCTCGTCCTTCTGGCAAGTCAGAGAAGAGGATCCATGTGCAGAGCAATTGCACAGCGCCACCTAGGGGGAGTATATGTTGGAAGGGGGAGGAAGGAGGTTAATGAGGCCTCAGGCCAGGTCTGTCAGGGAATATAGCCACCGGCTTTAGGGAGAGGGGATAGAGATCACAACTCTCTCCTCTGTGCCTGCACAGCAACCCATCCCCCACCTCCTGTAATGTTAGACAGCTCAGCAGTCGTGACGGGGAGTGTGTGCAGGGCTGACAGGGTGTACAAGCTGCTCCTACTGCTGATTTCCAAGGTCAGGAATCCCCCACTGCTGCCACTGGATACATGCTGATGAAGAGAGTAAGTATGTATATGTCATGTCCCAGTATAATGTGTGTAGTATATATATATATGGTCATGTGTATATAGGTAATATATTTGTATAA
>NW_027362773.1:178216333-178223256 GCF_046119375.1 Phyllobates terribilis
TTAGGGTTAGGGTTAGGGTTAGGGTTAGGGTTAGGGTTAGGGTTAGGGTTAGGGTTAGGGTTAGGGTTAGGGTTAGGGTTAGGGTTAGGGTTAGGGTTAGGGTTAGGGTTAGGGTTAGGGTTAGGGTTAGGGTTGGGTTAGGGTTAGGGTTAGGGTTAGGGTTAGGGTTAGGGTTAGGGGTTGGGTTAGGGTTAGGGTTAGGGTTAGGGTTAGGGTTAGGGTTAGGGTTAGGGTTAGGGTTAGGGTTAGGGTTAGGGTTAGGGTTAGGGGTTAGGGTTAGGGTTAGGGTTAGGGTTAGGGTTAGGGTTAGGGTTAGGGTTAGGGTTAGGGTTAGGGTTAGGGTTAGGGTTAGGGTTAGGGTTAGGGTTAGGGTTAGGGTTAGGGTTAGGGTTAGGGTTAGGGTTAGGGTTAGGGTTAGGGTTAGGGTTAGGGTTAGGGTTAGGGTTAGGGTTAGGGTTAGGGTTAGGGTTAGGGTTAGGGTTAGGGTTAGGGTTAGGGTTAGGGTTAGGGTTAGGGTTAGGGTTAGGGTTAGGGTTAGGGTTAGGGTTAGGGTTAGGGTTAGGGTTAGGGTTAGGGTTAGGGTTAGGGTTAGGGTTAGGGTTAGGGTTAGGGTTAGGGTTAGGGTTAGGGTTAGGGTTAGGGTTAGGGTTAGGGTTAGGGTTAGGGTTAGGGTTAGGGTTAGGGTTAGGGTTAGGGTTAGGGTTAGGGTTAGGGTTAGGGTTAGGGTTAGGGTTAGGGTTAGGGTTAGGGTTAGGGTTAGGGTTAGGGTTAGGGTTAGGGTTAGGGTTAGGGTTAGGGTTAGGGTTAGGGTTAGGGTTAGGGTTAGGGTTAGGGTTAGGGTTAGGGTTAGGGGTTAGGGTTAGGGTTAGGGTTAGGTTAGGGTTAGGGTTAGGGTTAGGGTTAGGGTTAGGGTTGGTTAGGGTTAGGGGTTAGGGTTAGGGTTAGGGTTAGGGTTAGGGTTAGGGTTAGGGTTAGGGTTAGGGTTAGGGTTAGGGTTAGGGTTAGGGTTAGGGTTAGGGTTAGGGTTAGGGGTTAGGGTTAGGGTTAGGGTTAGGGTTAGGGTTAGGGTTAGGGTTAGGGTTAGGGTTAGGGTTAGGGTTAGGGTTAGGGTTAGGGTTAGGGTTAGGGTTAGGGTTAGGGTTAGGGTTAGGGGTTAGGGTTAGGGTTAGGGTTAGGGTTAGGGTTAGGGTTAGGGTTAGGGTTAGGGTTAGGGTTAGGGTTAGGGTTAGGGTTAGGGTTAGGGTTAGGGTTAGGGTTAGGGTTAGGGTTAGGGTTAGGGTTAGGGTTAGGGTTAGGGTTAGGGTTAGGGTTAGGGTTAGGGTTAGGGTTAGGGTTAGGGTTAGGGTTAGGGTTAGGGTTAGGGTTAGGGTTAGGGTTAGGGTTAGGGTTAGGGTTAGGGTTAGGGTTAGGGTTAGGGTTAGGGTTAGGGTTAGGGTTAGGGTTAGGGTTAGGGTTAGGGTTAGGGTTAGGGTTAGGGTTAGGGTTAGGGTTAGGGTTAGGGTTAGGGTTAGGGTTAGGGTTAGGGTTAGGGTTAGGGTTAGGGTTAGGGTTAGGGTTAGGGTTAGGGTTAGGGTTAGGGTTAGGGTTAGGGTTAGGGTTAGGGTTAGGGTTAGGGTTAGGGTTAGGGTTAGGGTTAGGGTTAGGGTTAGGGTTAGGGTTAGGGTTAGGGTTAGGGTTAGGGTTAGGGTTAGGGTTAGGGTTAGGGTTAGGGTTAGGGTTAGGGTTAGGGTTAGGGTTAGGGTTAGGGTTAGGGTTAGGGTTAGGGTTAGGGTTAGGGTTAGGGTTAGGGTTAGGGTTAGGGTTAGGGTTAGGGTTAGGGTTAGGGTTAGGGTTAGGGTTAGGGTTAGGGTTAGGGTTAGGGTTAGGGTTAGGGTTAGGGTTAGGGTTAGGGTTAGGGTTAGGGTTAGGGTTAGGGTTAGGGTTAGGGTTAGGGTTAGGGTTAGGGTTAGGGTTAGGGTTAGGGTTAGGGTTAGGGTTAGGGTTAGGGTTAGGGTTAGGGTTAGGGTTAGGGTTAGGGTTAGGGTTAGGGTTAGGGTTAGGGTTAGGGTTAGGGTTAGGGTTAGGTTAGGGTTAGGGTTAGGGTTAGGGTTAGGGTTAGGGTTAGGGTTAGGGTTAGGGTTAGGGTTAGGGTTAGGGTTAGGGTTAGGGTTAGGGTTAGGGTTAGGGTTAGGGTTAGGTTAGGGTTAGGGTTAGGGTTAGGGTTAGGGTTAGGGTTAGGGTTAGGGTTAGGGTTAGGGTTAGGGTTAGGGTTAGGGTTAGGGTTAGGGTTAGGGTTAGGGTTAGGGTTAGGGTTAGGGTTAGGGTTAGGGTTAGGGTTAGGGTTAGGGTTAGGGTTAGGGTTAGGGTTAGGGTTAGGGTTAGGGTTAGGGTTAGGGTTAGGGTTAGGGTTAGGGTTAGGGTTAGGGTTAGGGTTAGGGTTAGGGTTAGGGTTAGGGTTAGGGTTAGGGTTAGGGTTAGGGTTAGGGTTAGGGTTAGGGTTAGGGTTAGGGTTAGGGTTAGGGTTAGGGTTAGGGTTAGGGTTAGGGTTAGGGTTAGGGTTAGGGTTAGGGTTAGGGTTAGGGTTAGGGTTAGGGTTAGGGTTAGGGTTAGGGTTAGGGTTAGGGTTAGGGTTAGGGTTAGGGTTAGGGTTAGGGTTAGGGTTAGGGTTAGGGTTAGGGTTAGGGTTAGGGTTAGGGTTAGGGTTAGGGTTAGGGTTAGGGTTAGGGTTAGGGTTAGGGTTAGGGTTAGGGTTAGGGTTAGGGTTAGGGTTAGGGTTAGGGTTAGGGTTAGGGTTAGGGTTAGGTTAGGGTTAGGGTTAGGGTTAGGGTTAGGTTAGGGTTAGGGTTAGGGTTAGGGTTAGGGTTAGGGTTAGGGTTAGGGTTAGGGTTAGGGTTAGGGTTAGGGTTAGGGTTAGGGTTAGGGTTAGGGTTAGGGTTAGGGTTTGGGTTAGGGTTAGGGTTAGGGTTAGGGTTAGGGTTAGGGTTAGGGTTAGGGTTAGGGTTAGGGTTAGGGTTAGGGTTAGGGTTAGGGTTAGGGTTAGGGTTAGGGTTAGGGTTAGGGTTAGGGTTAGGGTTAGGTTAGGGTTAGGGTTAGGGTTAGGGTTAGGGTTAGGGTTAGGGTTAGGGTTAGGGTTAGGGTTAGGGTTAGGGTTAGGGTTAGGGTTAGGGTTAGGGTTAGGGTTAGGGTTAGGGTTAGGGTTAGGGTTAGGGTTAGGGTTAGGGTTAGGGTTAGGGTTAGGGTTAGGGTTAGGGTTAGGGTTAGGGTTAGGGTTAGGGTTAGGGTTAGGGTTAGGGTTAGGGTTAGGGTTAGGGTTAGGGTTAGGGTTAGGGTTAGGGTTAGGGTTAGGGTTAGGGTTAGGGTTAGGGTTAGGGTTAGGGTTAGGGTTAGGGTTAGGGTTAGGGTTAGGGTTAGGGTTAGGGTTAGGGTTAGGGTTAGGGTTAGGGTTAGGGTTAGGGTTAGGGTTAGGGTTAGGGTTAGGGTTAGGGTTAGGGTTAGGGTTAGGGTTAGGGTTAGGGTTAGGGTTAGGGTTAGGGTTAGGGTTAGGGTTAGGGTTAGGGTTAGGGTTAGGGTTAGGGTTAGGGTTAGGGTTAGGGTTAGGGTTAGGGTTAGGGTTAGGGTTAGGGTTAGGGTTAGGGTTAGGGTTAGGGTTAGGGTTAGGTTAGGGTTAGGGTTAGGGTTAGGGTTAGGGTTAGGGTTAGGTAGGGTTGTTAGGGTTAGGGTTAGGGTTAGGGTTAGGGTTAGGGTTAGGGTTAGGGTTAGGGTTAGGGTTAGGGTTAGGGTTAGGGTTAGGGTTAGGGTTAGGGTTAGGGTTAGGGTTAGGGTTAGGGTTAGGGTTAGGGTTAGGGTTAGGGTTAGGGTTAGGGTTAGGGTTAGGGTTAGGTTAGGGTTAGGGTTAGGGTTAGGGTTAGGGTTAGGGTTAGGGTTAGGGTTAGGGTTAGGGTTAGGGTTAGGGTTAGGGTTAGGGTTAGGGTTAGGGGTTAGGGTTAGGGTTAGGGTTAGGGTTAGGGTTAGGGTTAGGGTTAGGGTTAGGGTTAGGGTTAGGGTTAGGGTTAGGGTTAGGGTTAGGGTTAGGGTTAGGGTTAGGGTTAGGGTTAGGGTTAGGGTTAGGGTTAGGGTTAGGGTTAGGGTTAGGGTTAGGGTTAGGGTTAGGGTTAGGGTTAGGGTTAGGGTTAGGGTTAGGGTTAGGGTTAGGGTTAGGGTTAGGGTTAGGGTTAGGGTTAGGGTTAGGGTTAGGGTTAGGGTTAGGGTTAGGGTTAGGGTTAGGGTTAGGGTTAGGGTTAGGGTTAGGGTTAGGGTTAGGGTTAGGGTTAGGGTTAGGGTTAGGGTTAGGGTTAGGGTTAGGGTTAGGGTTAGGGTTAGGGTTAGGGTTAGGGTTAGGGTTAGGGTTAGGGTTAGGGTTAGGGTTAGGGTTAGGGTTAGGGTTAGGGTTAGGGTTAGGGTTAGGGTTAGGGTTAGGGTTAGGGTTAGGGTTAGGGTTAGGGTTAGGGTTAGGGTTAGGGTTAGGGTTAGGTTGTTAGGGTAGTAGGTTAAGGTTAGGGTTAGGGTTAGGGTTAGGGTTAGGGTTAGGGTTAGGGTTAGGTTAGGGTTAGGGTTAGGGTTAGGGTTAGGGTTAGGGTTAGGGTTAGGGTTAGGGTTAGGGTTGGGTTAGGGTAGGGTTAGGGTTAGGGTTAGGGTTAGGGTTAGGGTTAGGGTTAGGGTTAGGGTTAGGGTTAGGGTTAGGGTTAGGGTTAGGGTTAGGGTTAGGGTTAGGGTTAGGGTTAGGGTTAGGGTTGGTTAGGGTTAGGGTTAGGGTTAGGGTTAGGGTTAGGGTTAGGGTTAGGGTTAGGGTTAGGGTTAGGGTTAGGGTTAGGGTTAGGGTTAGGGTTAGGGTTAGGGTTAGGGTTAGGGTTAGGGTTAGGGTTAGGGTTAGGGTTAGGGTTAGGGTTAGGGTTAGGGTTAGGGTTAGGGTTAGGGTTAGGGTTAGGGTTAGGGTTAGGGTTAGGGTTAGGGTTAGGGTTAGGGTTAGGGTTAGGGTTAGGGTTAGGGTTAGGGTTAGGGTTAGGGTTAGGGTTAGGGTTAGGGTTAGGGTTAGGGTTAGGGTTAGGGTTAGGGTTAGGGTTAGGGTTAGGGTTAGGGTTAGGGTTAGGGTTAGGGTTAGGGTTAGGGTTAGGGTTAGGGTTAGGGTTAGGGTTAGGGTTAGGGTTAGGGTTAGGGTTAGGGTTAGGGTTAGGGTTAGGGTTAGGGTTAGGGTTAGGGTTAGGGTTAGGGTTAGGGTTAGGGTTAGGGTTAGGGTTAGGGTTAGGGTTAGGGTTAGGGTTAGGGTTAGGGTTAGGGTTAGGGTTAGGGTTAGGGTTAGGGTTAGGGTTAGGGTTAGGGTTAGGGTTAGGGTTAGGGTTAGGGTTAGGGTTAGGGTTAGGGTTAGGGTTAGGGTTAGGGTTAGGGTTAGGGTTAGGGTTAGGGTTAGGGTTAGGGTTAGGGTTAGGGTTAGGGTTAGGGTTAGGGTTAGGGTTAGGGTTAGGGTTAGGGTTAGGGTTAGGGTTAGGGTTAGGGTTAGGGTTAGGGTTAGGGTTAGGGTTAGGGTTAGGGTTAGGGTTAGGGTTAGGGTTAGGGTTAGGGTTAGGGTTAGGGTTAGGGTTAGGGTTAGGTTAGGGTTAGGGTTAGGGTTAGGGTTAGGGTTAGGGTTAGGGTTAGGGTTAGGGTTAGGGTTAGGGTTAGGGTTAGGGTTAGGGTTAGGGTTAGGGTTAGGGTTAGGGTTAGGGTTAGGGTAGGGTTAGGGTTAGGGTTAGGGTTAGGGTTAGGGTTAGGGTTAGGGTTAGGGTTAGGGTTAGGGTTAGGGTTAGGGTTAGGGTTAGGGTTAGGGTTAGGGTTAGGGTTAGGGTTAGGGGTTAGGGTTAGGGTTAGGGTTAGGGTTAGGGTTAGGGTTAGGGTTAGGGTTAGGGTTAGGGTTAGGGTTAGGGTTAGGGTTAGGGTTAGGGTTAGGGTTAGGGTTAGGGTTAGGGTTAGGGTTAGGGTTAGGGTTAGGGTTAGGGTTAGGGTTAGGGTTAGGGTTAGGGTTAGGGTTAGGGTTAGGGTTAGGGTTAGGGTTAGGGTTAGGGTTAGGGTTAGGGTTAGGGTTAGGGTTAGGGTTAGGGTTAGGGTTAGGGTTAGGGTTAGGGTTAGGGTTAGGGTTAGGGTAGGGTTAGGGTTAGGGTTAGGGTTAGGGTTAGGGTTAGGGTTAGGGTTAGGGTTAGGGTTAGGGTTAGGGTTAGGGTTAGGGTTAGGGTTAGGGTTAGGGTTAGGGTTAGGGTTAGGGTTAGGGTTAGGGTTAGGGTTAGGGTTAGGGTTAGGGTTAGGGTTAGGGTTAGGGTTAGGGTTAGGGTTAGGTTAGGGTTAGGGTTAGGGTTAGGGTTAGGGTTAGGGTTAGGGTTAGGGTTAGGGTTAGGGTTAGGGTTAGGGTTAGGGTTAGGGTTAGGGTTAGGGTTAGGGTTAGGGTTAGGGTTAGGGTTAGGGTTAGGGTTAGGGTTAGGGTTAGGGTTAGGGTTAGGGTTAGGGTAGGGTTAGGGTTAGGGTTAGGGTTAGGGTTAGGGTTAGGGTTAGGGTTAGGGTTAGGGTTAGGGTTAGGGTTAGGGTTAGGGTTAGGGTTAGGGTTAGGGTTAGGTTAGGGTTAGGGTTAGGGTTAGGGTTAGGGTTAGGGTTAGGGTTAGGGTTAGGGTTAGGGTTAGGGTTAGGGTTAGGGTTAGGGTTAGGGTTAGGGTTAGGGTTAGGGTTAGGGTTAGGGTTAGGTTAGGGTTAGGGTTAGGGTTAGGGTTAGGTTAGGGTTAGGGTTAGGGTAGGGTTAGGGTAGGGTTAGGGTTAGGTTAGGGTTAGGGTTAGGGTTAGGGTTAGGGTTAGGGTTAGGGTTAGGGTTAGGGTTAGGGTTAGGGGGTTAGGGTTAGGGTTTGGGTTAGGGTTAGGGGGTTAGGGTTAGGGTTAGGGTTAGGGGCTCT